>NW_020664483.1:19291392-19322307 GCF_002925995.2 Terrapene triunguis
CTTGGAGGCTCTTACCTTCTAAACAGGGACGTCTGTTTTCTAGGAAAATCAGTAAAAGGAAAGGAGACAACTCGAAAAAGGCTCCTCCTCGCGCTCACATACGTGAACCCTACTACTCTCTCAGTCCTCAAAGAGAGACCTCGAGAAGGAGACTTGCTGAAGCAAAGCCACAGGGGTCTCTGAGGTTTCCCTGGCCCTGCGCCCCGTCCTGCCTGGCTGATGTCAGCATCTCTCTGTGAGGTCACCACCTCCCCACCACCTTTGACCAATAGGCTGAGGTCCTGCAAAAGGCCTTTGTGATGTCTATTTCAACCCCACAGTTTTGGATGAACTTCCCACAAGGGGAGGTGAAGAGCACCCCCAGCAACACACACACACACAAACACACCACTCCTGGTGGTGGGAGGGGAACAAGATGGAGGAAAAGGTCAAACGAAAAGGACAAACCCTAATGTCCCCAGTGATTCTACGGGACAAAATCCCAGGTGGGGAATAAAATTCTGCCACCTTGAACTAGTGTTTGCCATGCCTGAAATTCAGCTGGCACCAGATGGATCAGACTTAACAGGTTCCAAAATCTCTTGGAGGCTCTTGCCTTCTAAACAGGGACATCTGTTTTCCAGTAAAATCAGTAAAAGGAAAGGAGACAACTCGAAAAATGCTCCTCCTCGCGCTCACGTACGTGAACCCTAATACTCTCTCAGTCCTCAAAGAGAGACCTCGAGAAGGACACTTGCTGAAGCAAAGCCACAGGGGTCTCTGAGGTTTCCCTGGCCCTGCGCCCCGTCCTGCCTGGCTGATGTCAGCATCTCTCTGTGAGGTCACCACCTCCCTACCACCTTTGACCAATAGGCTGAGGTCCTGCAAAAGGCCTTTGTGATGTCACTGCCACACCCACCCATCCCCTGAAGTGCTAATGTCCTGCTGCTGGCCTGACACTTTGAAGGTTTGAGCTACTCTCCCTGGATCACCCCACTCAATGCGTGTTCATTCTAGGAAGCAAGTCGGCTAGACAGTAAAACATCAGAGGCTGCTCCCAATGCTACACTCAGTTTTTCCAAATCTAGTAGACTTTATGGCCAGAAGAGACCTTTAGAGCATCTAATGTAAACCCCTGCATGATCACAGGCTTCCTGTATATTGTCTACAGCCAAGCCCTAAGATACAACCGAATTTGCTCCAACCCCTCAGACAGAGACAAACACCTACAAGATCTTTATCAAGTATTCGTAAAACTACAATACCCACCTGGGGAAGTGAGGAAACAGATTGACAGAGCAAGACGGGTACCCAGAGATCACCTACCACAGGACAGGCCCAACAAGGACAATAACAGAACACCACTGGCCATCACATACAGCCCCCAGCTAAAACCTCTCCAGCGCATTATCCACGATCTACAACCTATCCTGGAAAATGATCCTTCACTCTCACAGACCTTGGGAGGCAGGCTAGTCCTCGCTTACAGACAACCCCCCAACCTGAAGGAAATACTCGCCAGCAACTACACACCACACCACAGAAACACCAACCCAGGAACCAATCCCTGTAGCAAACCTCATTGCCTACTCTGTCCCCATATCTACTCTGGCGACACCATCAGAGGACCCAACCACATCAGCCACACCATCAAGGGCTCATTCACCTGCACATCCACTAATGTTATATATGCCATCATGTGCCAGCAACGCCCCTCTGCCATGTACATTGGCCAAACCGGACAGTCCCTCCGCAAAAGAATAAATGGACACAAATCGGACATCAGGAATGGTAACATACATAAGCCAGTAAGTGAACACTTCAATCTCCCTGGTCATTCTATTACAGATTTAAAAGTCACTATCATTGAACAAAACAACTTCAGAAACAGACTTCAAAGAGAAACAGCAGAACTAAAATTCATTTGCAAATTTAACACCATTAATCTGGGCTTGAATAGGGACTGGGAGTGGCTGGCTCATTACAGAAGCAGCTTTTCCTCTCCTGAAATTGACACCTCCTCATCCATTATTGGGAGTGGACTACATCCACCCTGATTGAATTGGCCCTGTCAACACTGGTTCTCCACTTGCGAAGTAACTCCCTGCTCTCCATGTGTCAATATATAATGCCTGCATCTGTAACTTTCACTCTATGCGTCTGTCAAGGCTGTATCCCCACTTTGAACTTTAGGGTACAAATGTAGGGGCCTGCATGAGGACTCCTGAGCTTAACTACCAGCTTAGTTCTGGTTCGCTGCCACCATCCCAAAGCTAATTCCCTTCCCTGGGTAGCCTTGAGAGACCTTCACCAATTCCCTGGTGAATACAGATCCACACTCCTTGGATCTTAAAACAAGGAGAAATTGACCCTTCCCCCCTCCTTCCTTTCACCAACTCCTGGTGAATACAGATCCAAACCCCCTTGGATCTTAAAACAAGGAGAAATTGACCCTTCCCCGCTCCTTCCTTTCACCAACTCCTGGTGAATACAGATCGAAACCCCCTTGGATCTTAAAACAAAGAGAAATCAATCAGGTTCTTAAAAAGAAGGCTTTTAATTAAAGAAAAAGGTAAAAATCATTTCTGTAAAATCAGTATGGAAAATAACTTTACAGGGTAATCAAACTTAAAGAGCTCAGAGGACCCCCCTCTGTCTTAGGTTCAAAGTACAGCAAACAAAGATAAACACTCTGGTAAAAGGTACATTTACAAGTTGAGAAAACAAAGTAAATCTAAGACGCCTTGCCTGGCTTTTTACTTACAAGTTTGAAATAGGAAAGACTTGTTTAGAAAGATGGGGAGAACCTGGATTGATGTCTGGTCCCTCTCAGTCCCAAGAGCGAACCACCCCTTAAACAAAGGGCACAAAACAAAAGCCTTTCCCCCCCCAAGATTTGAAAGTATCTTGTCCCCTTATTGGTCCTTAGGGTCAGGTGTCAGCCAGGTTACCCGAGCTTCTTAACTCTTTACAGGTAAAAGGATTTTGGAGTCTCTGGCCAGGAGGGATTCCATAGCACTGTACACAGGAGAGCAGCCACCCTTCCCTTTATAGTTATGACACGCCCCCCAAATCACAGATAGTGTTGGACATTTGGTTCCACACTGGCTGTGATTTCTTCCTGGAGTTCTAGGAGAAAACAGAGTTAATAAGACACATGTACCTTTAGACATACTACTGATTATATAAAAACTAACAATATGTTGCATTCCAAGAACAATTGTTAACCAGTTAACTCTGGGAAACTTTCCCGGGAGAGTGCATCAGCCACTTTGTTAGAAGCTCCCGAAATGTGTTGTATTTTAAAATCAAAATCTTGGAGAGCTAAACTCCACCGAAGAAGTTTTTTGTTATTTCCCTTGGCGGTATGAAGCCACTGTAGCGCAGCATGGTCTGTTTGTAGTTGGAAACGCCGTCCCCAAACATATGGGCGTAGCTTTTCCAGCGTGTACACAATGGCGTAGCATTCCTTTTCGCTGATTGACCAGTGGCTTTCCCTCTCAGACAGTTTCTTGCTGAGAAACACGACAGGATGGAATTCTTGATCCGGTCCTTCCTGCATTAAAACTGCTCCCACGCCTCGCTCGGACGCATCTGTGGTTACTAGGAACGGTTTGTCAAAGTCTGGGGCCCTTAGTACAGGGTCAGACATGAGTGTTGCCTTAAGCTAGTTAAAGGCCTTTTGACACTCATCAGTCCACTGAACTGCATTTGGCTGTTTCTTTCTGGTTAGGTCTGTCAGCGGGGCGGCGATTTGGCTGTAGTGTGGTACAAATCGCCTATAATATCCGACCAAGCCTAAGAAGGATTGGACCTGTTTCTTTGACTTTGGAACCGGCCACTTTTGGATAGCATCCACTTTGGCCTGTAGGGGATTTATAGTTCCTTGACCCACCTGGTGCCCCAGGTACGTCACTCTGTTTTGGCCTATTTGACACTTTTTAGCCTTAACAGTTAGCCCTGCCTGCCGGATGCGCTCGAAGACTTTTTCCAGGTGCTCCAGGTGTTCTGTCCATGAATCAGAAAAAATGGCCACATCATCGAGGTAGGCAACTGCAGATTCTCCCAATCCCACTAAGAGACCATCTACAAGTCTTTGGAAGGTGGCGGGTGCATTTCGCAACCCGAAAGGGAGTACATTGAATTCATACACCCCTGCCTGGGTGACGAAGGCTGACCTTTCCTTAGCGGGTTCATCTAGTGGTACTTGCCAGTACCCTTTTGTTAAGTCTAAAGTAGAGATGAATTGGGCATGTCCCAATTTCTCCAATAGCTCATCTGTGCATGGCATTGGATAGTTGTCAGGACGAGTTACAGCATTTAGCTTACGGTAGTCCACGCAAAAGCGTATTTCCCCATCTGGTTTGGGAACTAGAACCACTGGAGATGCCCATGCACTGGTAGAGGGGCGGATTATACCCATCTGTAGCATGTCCTGGATCTCCCTTTGTATAGCAGCTTGGGCATGAGGTGACTCCCGGTAGGGTGGGGTTCTAATTGGGTGAGCATTACCTGTGTCAATGGAGTGGTATGCCCGTTCGGTCCGTCCTGGAGTGGCTGAGAAAATTGGTGCAAAGCTTGTGCACAGCTCCTTGATCTGCTGTCGCTGCAGACGTCCCAGGGTCGTGGAGAGGTTCACCTCTTCCACGCCACCATTCCTTTTTCCTTCATAGTAGACACCTGCAGGCCACTCCGCGTCATCAGTTTCCTGGGCTGTAAACTGGCAAACGTTTAATTCTCTGGAATAAAAGGGCTTAAGAGAATTAACATGGTATACCTTAGGCTTTATGTTGGAGGTGGGGGAGGCTATGAGATAGTTAACAGCTCCTAGGCGCTCCTGGACCGTGAATGGTCCTTCCCACGACGCTTCCATTTTATGGGCCTGGAGCGCCTTTAAGACCATGATTTGGTCTCCTACTTTGAAGGACCATTCTCTGGAATGTTTATCATACCAGGCCTTTTGCTCTTCCTGAGCATCCTTTAGGTTTTCTTTAGCAAGGGCTAAAGAGTGTCGGAGGGTGTTTTGTAGGTTGTTTACAAATTCTAGAATGTTAGTTCCTGGAGAAGGCATAAACCCCTCCCATTGCTGCTTCACCAACTGTAATGGCCCCTTAACCTCGCGGCCATACACAAGTTCAAATGGTGAAAACCCTAAACTGGGATGTGGTACAGCCCTGTAGGCAAAAAGCAACTGCTGCAACACTAGGTCCCAATCATTGGAGTGTTCATTTACGAATTTACGTATCATGGCCCCCAAAGTTCCATTAAACCTCTCCACCAGACCATTGGTTTGATGGTGATGAGGGGTGGCAACCAAGTGATTCACCCCATGAGCTTCCCACAGGTTTTTCATGTTCCCTGCCAGGAAATTAGTTCCCGAATCTGTAAGGATGTCGGAGGGCCAACCTACCCTGGCAAAAATGTCTGCTAATGCCTGGCACACACTTTTAGCCTTGGTGTTGCTTAAGGGTACAGCTTCCGGCCATCGGGTAGCAAAATCCATGAAAGTCAGTACGTACTGCTTTCCTCTGGGTGTCTTCTTTGGGAAAGGACCCAGAATATCCACAGCTACTCGCTGAAATGGGACCTCAATTATGGGTAGTGGCTGGAGAGGGGCTTTAACCTGGTCTTGGGGCTTTCCCACTCGTTGGCACACCTCACAAGACCGGACATAATTAGCAACGTCCTTGCCCATTCCCTCCCAGTGGAAGGACTTCCCCAACCGGTCTTTGGTTCTGTTCACCCCAGAATGGCCACTGGGATGATCATGGGCTAAGCTCAAGAGCTTTACCCGATACTTAGTGGGAACTACCAACTGTCTTTGAGGATGCCAGTCTTCCTGGTGCCCACCAGAAAGAGTCTCCTTGTATAAAAGTCCTTTTTCTACAACAAAGCGGGATCGGTTAGAAGAGCTGAGAGGCGGTGGGGTGCTCCGCGCCGCCGCCCAAGCTTTCTGAAGGCTGTCATCTGCTTCCTGCTTGGCCTGGAACTGTTCCCTTGATGCTGGAGACATTAGTTCCTCCTTGGACTGTGGACTGGGGCTTGGTCCCTTTGGAAGCGATGCAGGTGCTGGGGCTGTTTCCATTGACTGTGAACCGCTGTCCGCCGGTGCACTATGTGGTATTTCAGGCTCTGGCTGAGCCTCTTGGGTAGGGTTATCTGTTGCTTCCGCCAGATCAGGCTCGCTGGTGCCCTCTGGCATTGGAGTTGTAGACGGGTTTGCAAGCGCTGGACTCAGTGCTGGCAATGGTTCTGGTGCTGGTTGCGTTGCCAGTTCCGGTTCTGGGACTGGCTTTGACTGGGTCTCTGGGATTGGATCCACTAAGCTTGCTTAGCCTGGCTGCGGGTGACTATTCCCAGATTTTGGAGTCTCTGGCCAGGAGGGATTCCATAGCACTGTACACAGGAGAGCAGCCACCCTTCCCTTTATAGTTATGACAGCATCCGAAGAAATGAGGTTTTTACCCACGAAAGCTTATGTCCAAATAAATCTGTTAGTCTTTAAGGTGCCACCAGACTCCTTGTTGTTTTAGAAAGCTGGCTAGATCGTCGGGCTCAACAGGTAGTGATCAATGGCTCCATGTCTAGTTGGCAGCTGGTATCAAGCGGAGTGCCCCAAGGGTCAGTCCTGGGGCCGGTTTTGTTCAATATCTTCATTAATGATCTGGAGGATGGCATGGATTGCACCCTCAGCAAGTTTGCAGATGACACTAAACTGGGAGGAGTGGTAGATACGCTGGAGGGTAGGGATAGGATACAGAGGGACCTAGACAAATTAGAGGATTGGGCTAAAATAAATCTGATGCGGTTCAACAAGGACAAGTACAGAGTCCTGCACTTAATGCGGAAGAATCCCATGCACTGCTACAGACTGGGGACTGAATGGCTAGGCAGCAGTTCTGCAGAAAAGGACCTAGGGGTTACAGTGGACAAGAAGCTGGATATGAGTCAACAGTGTGCCCTTGTTGCCAAGAAGGCTAACAGCATTTTGGGCTGTATAAGTAGGAGCATTGCCAGCAGATCAAGGGACGTGAGAATTCCCTTCTATTTGGCATTGGTGAGGCCTCATCTGGAGTACTGTGTCCAGTTTTGGGCCCCACACTACAAGAAGGATGTGGAAAAATTGGAAAGAGTTCAGCAGAGGGCAACTAAAATGATTAGGGGACTGGAGCACATGACTTATGAGGAGAGGCTGAGGGAACTAGGATTGTTTAGTCTGCAGAAGAGAAGAATGAGGGGGGATTTGATAGCTGCTTTCAACTATCTGAAAGGGGGTTCCAAAGAGGATGGATCTAGACTGTTCTCAGTGGTACCAGATGACAGAACAAGGAGTAATGGTCTCAAGTTGCAGTGGGGGAGGTTTAGGTTGGATATTAGGAAAAACTATTTCACTAGGAGGGTGATGAAGCACTGGAATGGGTTACCTAGGGAGGTGGTGGAATCTCCTTCCTTAGAGGTTTTTAAGGTCAGGCTTGACAAAGCCCTGGCTGGGATGATTTAGTTGGGGATTGGTCCTGCTTTGAGCAGGGGATTGGACTAGATGACCTCCTGAGGTCCCTTCCAACCCTGATATTCTATGATTTGAGAAATGTGGTTGGAACAGGAGCTTCTTTTCCTTGCATGTCCCCAGAAATTCCATGGTTTTGAAGACATGCCATCTGCCTCCTCTGAGCACCAATATATCCCTCCCTCTCAAGGTTAAGATGAATGGGGAATTCTGTGAGGTGAATTTCATGATGTTTCCTGGGTCCCTTCTCCCACCGCAGGAATATGATCCAATGATTTGCAGGCTTTGAGAGATTAAATAAATGGGATTTTTTCCTGCCTAAATACTCCATAACCTCATCATTAATTTTGAAATGATTCCCAACTTGTTAACATAACCCCCTTGAGATTTTTCCTCTGAAAATTCCAGGTGTTTTTGTGTATGCAAATTGTTGAGTATGGCACATCCACTGAACTAGAAAAAAACAATTACGAAGTGACACATAGACTATTAGAGGATGGGAAGGATTCTTTCCCTGCATGTGCAACATCAATGTTATTTACTAAGCTCAAATCAGTTATACACGTGCAAACTTACTGATCAAGGTTACATACTTGACATTGAAGACCTAATTTAGCCTGCAGAACTTTTAAAAATATTTATTTATTATTGATGTGTGAGGAAAAATGACACAGATTCCAGGCTGAATTTGCTGAGCTGTTAATTAGGAAAAAACAACACATTTTAAGTTATAACGTGAGTACGTTTGATCCTGTATTACTGACAGGCAAATTCTGGTTGAGCTGTACACAAATCCCCTCTCTGCCCCCCCACCCTCCCAAAAAAATTAGTTTTTTTTTCTCTCAAAGTATTTTGTCATTTTTACAGAATCACGTTTTAGAGTAGAATTTTTTGAGTATTTTAGTTCTGTTCATCACTTTTTCTTTGGAAAGAGATTGGTTACATTTTATAGGCTCTTGGAAGAGGGACTATCTCATTCAATATTTTTACAACATTCAGCATAAGACTCTTGATTCTGTTTTGGACCTTTAGGCTACCAGAATACTACTAGGGATTCTTATGGAACTGTTCAGTAGTTAATTTTGAAGCAGGACTTTAGGAGTAGGAAAATTTTTCAAACTTTATTTTATTTATTTAGCCTTACATAAAATACTTTAAAAAAATGCCTCTCTCATGCTCTATGCACCTTTTTATGAAAAATGCTTCCAAAAAAACCCCAAAGGAGGTATTTACGTTACTTTTTGAATATTTTCTGTAAGAGATTCTAATTTCACACAAGCATATTGAGAAGTCTACATATTTAAGGTGCAGATGGAGTAATGAATGTTTTAGAACTGCAGTGATGCACAACACACATTTGAAATTACAATCTGTCCCTAAGGGTAGCTGACTATTTTATTTTTTCCTTTCTTGCAGAGAACATCAGCAGCAAGTGGATGAACTAAGAAATGAGTTAAGGTGAATGTCAGAGAAGGCATGCATTCTTAAAATAAAATTAGAAAAAGAAAAGGTTTCCAAACAGGTGAGAGCACTGACACTGCATGGATTCCTAGAAATAGGAAATCTATTCATTCATCTACTCTATTAGTCACTGCAGGTTTGTTCCCTGCGGTGCATTTCTCTTTTCAATCAACTTTTAGCATGTCCAGATGAGGGTATCCCACCACTTCACTTGGGAGACTAGCCTACATTATTAAAAATCTGCCTGGATTTTTCTTTTCATTTACCTTATTTTCCTTTTCTTAATTTCATCCTACTGCTGTAAACCCATACACTATACTACATTCCTGTCCTTTTCTCACTCCCGTGATCATCATTGTCACCAACTTCGTTGAAGAAAAGCTGAGTGCTATATTAGGAGACAGGCTGTGAAAAGTGTACACAAGCACACACAAAAAAGGAATCAGCATATTAAGGGCCTGATCTTGCATCCTTTGAAGTCAGTGACAAAACTCCCTTTGATTTCTACGGACATAGAATCAAATACATAATGAGATAAATAGCATAATTCCCCATTTTCCTGACAGCAATTCCCAGATTCAATTAATGCTGACTTTGTACAGCAAAATGAGGAAAAGTTGATGGTTAATAGTCAGGAAGACTGTGGCTGAATGGGTCTGCTAAACCAATAGAGCTTGTTTCATGCATGGGGGGTGGTTTTGCGATACTGGTACAAAGGACAGCTTTGATAGTGTAGCTGTGTCCACACGAGGAACACTTCACTGATATAGTAACTAGTATTCCCATACCGGTAAAGTGCTTCTAGTGAGGCCAAACATATTAAAATAATCTGGCTGGCTCAGAGGCTTTTTAGTTCCATAAGAAGAGTAATCTTTTGAGCCTATGCAAGGAAAATAGACTAATATTTTTCAATTTTTTATTTTATTCTTTATTCTGCTGGACAAAAAGTAATGTCTTTCAGTTTGCAATACCATTCAAAAACTCGAACGAGTCTTCTGAATTTGTATGTACTATTTAGTATTCTAGTAGCACCTTGAAGCCCCCATCAAGACTGGGATCTCATTGTGCTAGGTACTGTACAAATATATATATATGAAGATACAGTTCATGTACCAAAGAGACTATTATTTTAAGATTAAAATTCAGAGGTAATCCAAGTACATACAACTAAATGTCCTAAGAGGGATTTCAAGTTCTGTTGCTTAGGTGTACTGCATAAATCAAGCAGTCCTCACCTATATCTTTTTTCTCATCTCCTACACCTTCTTCCATACACTGAATCCATGACTACTCCCTTAAATCATTACTTCTTTCTACTACCATTTAAGCCTTGAACAGCCTCCTAGTCAATGCTGGCAAAGCACTCTTCCTTCAAAAACCTAAAAATCCACACACACAATATTTGTGAAGCTTTCTAGTTATTGAGACCACATCCCACCTTTTTATTACACAGACTTCTACGTTAAAAGTCTCAGGACACTTTAGCCACTGTACAGTGCTAAATACATCTGTACTTATCAGTCTCCTGACAAAATATTTAATCCTTATGCAAACTTCATAAAATCATAATTACAGAGTTATGGAAAGGATCAGTTAAAGTAATTTAAGTATTTCAGTACCCTGACAGTTTGTACATGCAGTTAATGACACTATTGTCATTTAAAAATGTACTGTATGCATTTCACAAGCCACTTTGTCTGACAAACAGTAGGTACAAATTCAGCATATCCATCACTATTCATGTAGTAAAATTATATACATATTGATAATGGATATGCTGAAAGATCCTAAGCAAGTTTTGTATATCAGAGTCAAAGATGTTTGTAAAATGTGGAAGGTGAATTTTTACGTCACTTTTACAGTTTTAACTAATTGCTCGTTGTTTGAGAGTAATTTTAACTGTTTTCCCCTACACTTTCACAACACTGAAAGTCAGTAAGACTTAGGCTCCTTTGTGTCTGTGTCACTTTTGAAAATGGGACTTAGGCACTGTTGAGAATTTTACCCTGGCTCTTATTAAAGACTAAAATATTAATATTCTTTCCCAAGGAAACCTCAAATCTCTAATGCAGTTTTAAAAAATATATTTAACATTTTCTGTTCTTACGTAATTTGCACAATTAGTTAACAATTAAATTGTTTTCATTCAGAACTAAAGCATACAAACTGTTTTTGCAAGAACCTGACATATGCACAGAGGTATGGGAAATAATTAGCTCACAGGATTCCATTTTAAACTCATTCTTGTTCTGATGTTAATTTATATCCAACAAAGCCAAAATCTCAATTTTAATACATTTATACAGTCAATACAATTTCAGAATTTTTAAAATAAAATACAACTTACTACACCATTTTCTCAGCCCTTTTTCCATTAAAGTGAGTAAACAGGATTGAAAGGGTCAGAATTCTATGCATAGTTATAACATTTACAGTGATTTGATAGACTAAGTCAAGCTACTACACAGTAAGACAGGTTAGTCAATGTCCAATTATTTATAAGCTACCCCTTTTCTACCAAGAGAATACTTTTAAAGAACATGATCAGAAAAACTCAGATGTGAAATTTAACTACGTCTTTATTAAGAATTAATGAGATTTAAAGATTCTAATTAACATTCAGTTGAAAGTGTTTTCCAATCTAGTCTTGATTAGGAAAGTAGAAGCCTGATTTAACGGGCATTTTTAAAAAAAAGCTTTATTCTTTTAAGAGACTACTGCTCCAGTTAAAATTCTTTATTGATACAAGAAAGATTGATGCTCCAATAGTAAAATAATGAAACCCATCAGGAACAAAGAATGTGGGCAGAAACTGAACATCTGATGTAGTTTTCTAACAATCTTAATGTACATTCTAGTCCTCAGTTTTCATTCTGTTTCTGCAGCAGAGGGAGTCCCATCCAAATTTTAGTTAATCCCTCATCTGGTGCATTGGCATGTTGAGAAAAGTTTCTCAGAAATGTGTACTGGCTCAGAGTTTTTCATTCACCCCTTCAATGTGGGCTGTTTTTTCCTTTCCCTCTCCCATAGCAGCTACATATAATCTTACTGAGCAAGCAGTAGCAAAAATGCTTCACTACACTGTCCCCCAGGAGCCAGGGCCCTATCTCCTATGTTCCTAACCATTGTACACAGCAAGAGTCCAGAGGTTATTCTAAAATCCAGGGCTCCAGCATACCAGCCACTTAGACCTGGTCTACACTGGGGTGTGTGCGTGTGGAATCGATCTAAGTTACACAATTTCAGCTACGTGAATAACGTAGCTGAAGTCGATGTACTTAGATCTACTTACCGCGGTGTCTTCACTATGGTGAGTCGATTGCTGCCGCTCCCCCGTCGACTCTGCCTGTGCCTCTCGCCGAGCTGGAGTACAGGAGTCGACGGGAGAGAGCTTGGGGATCGATTTATCATATCTAGACTAGATGCAATAAATCGATCCCCGCAGGATCGATCGCTGCCCGCCGATCCGGCCAGTAGTGAAGACATACCCTTAGACTACTACCCAACCTGAGGTTAGCAATAGCTTGTTGTAACTGTTTTGTCTAGATCTTAGCAATTCTGTTCACCACAAGTTGCCTAAGTACTAACAGCTAGCAAGTGCACTTAAAATGTAAACATATTAATGAAGCTTGCAATGGAAATTGATGTTGAAGATCTCTATAGAAATGTGAATTAAAACTACCAAATCCATTATGCTACTTATTCCTACACACAGAGAATTCATGTGCCATGCAGATTTTTTTTTTTCCTCAGCTGAAAATACATTCTGCTGAAAAGTCCTGCAGTTACACCTTTCGCCTACCTGGAGTCACTGTGCGCTAGGACAGAGAGCATCTGCTCCTGGAGCGAGCAGCCCCAGCTGCAGATAGGGAAGAGAAGAAGCTGCATTCCTCACAGTGCCCTCTCTGTGGGACCAGCTCAGGAGGCACAGGATATGAGAGCCAGACAGCGTGGGGCATATGGGGCTGTTGTGGGAGTCACAGACTGGGGCAGGGACTGAATGGGAGTGGGGGTGCCGCGACACATGGGGCCTGGGGCAGATGGGCATGACTGAATGAGTGAAGCTAGGGGTTAGCCAGCATCTGCATGGGGGAGGCTCCCTAACAATCCCTCCCTGACCAGAAAACCCCCATTCCATGCTTTTCCCACCCACACCCAACAACCCTCCAAGTTCACATCCAGGCTCCTTCCCAGCAGTTACTTTTCCCTCCCTCAGCTCCTCCATTACCCCTGACTCCTCCCAAACCTTTGCACTGCTTCTGAGGGGGGTGTGTGGGAAATACATTTCTCTAGGTTAAATGATTACTGAAAGTTATGTATTAATATGCCTAGTAAGGAATCTATTTGTCAAAAAAATATTTCCTGAATCTTTTCTGTTGTCTGTATTGTTACAAACATACTTGCTGAGAGGTCTTTTGAAATCAATTACCAAAATAATTGAAACCGGCATGATTATATTGGGCTATTGCAATATTGTGCACAGAATTTTTAATTTTTTGGCACAGAATTCCCCCAGGAACAGCTAGTATAAGTATGTGAGTTTAACTAGCTTGGGTGCTGCTGTGGGTTTTTGTTTTTAAGAAACAGGCTACTTAATTGAAATGATTTATTAATACACAGCCATCAGTATTTTTCCTTTGCTGTAGTACATTAGAACTGTATGATCTGTTCTAACATTGAAGGGTTCAACACAGTATATAAGAACTACATAAGAACTACAGCCTGAACTGAAAATGATTCTGTGTTAATCAAATCTAATATTAATGTGAGTGAGTCTCGATAGAGGAATCTTTACTTAACTTTGCTTCCCAGAGAAGTATGACTTCAGTACAGAGCTCACAAAAGTAAATAGATTTGAAGGCAAAATGTATATTGTTAATATACATTTATAATATATAATATAGTCTTTATGCAATCATGGTTCTCAATGTACCTCAGATTTTATGGGGAAATACCAGATTTAACACGTGAAGTGCATTAGGAATAATAAAGTTAGCAGTTAACTCATCCAACTCCATGATGAGACAATGAAATGGGCAGCTTTTTTTCTTGTTTCCTATTTTGTGGGATTATCAATAGAAAACCACATCTATTTAATGGCAACACAGATGTTTCCTATCCACTCTGTGATGCATTCCTGCTGTGTTAAAATCAGGCTGAATTTTCTCACAAAAGTTCAAAAAGAAATTGCACTGAAACACGGGAAGTTTGGATGTAGCTGTTAAAATACATAATTACTAGAAATTGATAAGCTATTATATACCTGGCTGGAAGTGTGGCTGTGCTAACTTAGCTCACTAGGCCCTAGAGAGATGTTGATAAAAATGAGCATCCTTAACATTGCTTGGCTGGAAGATACGTAGGGCCTAAAGCATGTACATAATAAACCAGAACAAAACATGTGGTCCTCAGGACTCTGATGAGGAAAAGCTCCCAGAATGGTGGGGGGGAAAAAACCGCGCTTATACTTTCTTGAAAACAACATTAGAATAAAAGACAAATAAAACACCGGTAATAGCATTTATCTGCTTACAATTCCAGTTGAATGTACCTTCCTTCACAGTGCTAATCCTGTTTCTTAAGATAATCACCTTTTTATAACAAAGGACTGAAGTCTTTAATTTTTCTTTGTGGTAGTGGAAGCACTAATTTTACCAAAAAGCAGCCAAAAAAAGAAAGTATTTTAAGGGCTCTTCAATATACAATTTTTGGAGGCCTCTGCTAGAAATGGTTGTTTTCCTTCTCAACACCCCGTGTCAAAGGCCCCATATCAAGCCAATTCTTTCTCCAATAAGGAGGACTGGTCACTGCTACCTCTAGAATTCATCAGCACTATTCCTTTGAATGACCAAAATGTGCAGCTAGAGATGCAACACATTGGCTTACCCAGTTGCCTCTACAGAACTCCCCCCAGCCTGAGATCTCACAATTGCCAATAGTTTGCTGGGCAGGGCCACAAATGTACAACTTTAAGTGACCCAAGCATGCTATTAAAGTTTGGGTAAATTATTTTGTTATCTGTTCACCCGTCACCAGCAGCGAGATACCTGATACAGTCCTAACAGTGTACTTCTACAATTTTAAGAATATCAAAAGGATTATTGATAAGTATAGTTCAATCACTAAATTTTATCCAGGTGCATCAGAGATCCTGTTTATCTCCACCTATCACAGTGGAGTCAGAGGTAATGGGAACCTTATTCATTTCAACAAAAACAGACTCAAATCCATCTTCTTGCTTCTCTAAAGTATCCGCATCAGTGGCTCCTCTAACAGGTGTTGTGTTGGTAAAAGCCGGCTGCTGCTCTGTAATAATTTCCAGCTCCACTGTTTTCCGACCTCTTCTTTTACCCAATATTTTGATGTAATTAGCTGGCACAAGTCCTGTTGTTTGACCATCACGACTAGCCAAAAGCCAGCCACGTACTTTGGGTTGTTGTTCTGATAAGAAAACTAAGCTATAGTTACAAAGCAATTCAAAATGCATAACAGTTATACCTTAAAACACTTTCATAGAGTTTGAGATCTCACCAGACATCAGACATTATACAGCCATCTAATTCAAAGCTCAGCAGAAACATGGGAGAATACTTGCTATTAAGTCAACAACTAGTCAGTCACATGACAAGCCACATAACTGTTCATGTGGTGTTTATAGTGCTAATATTTATAGAAAATCAAATATAGAAGTTTATATATTAAAATTAGGGCCCTACCAAATTCACAGTCCATTTTGGTCAATTTCACAGTCATATGATTTTAAAAATTGTAAATTTCATGATTTCAGCTATTTGAATCTGAAAATTTAGTGTTATAATTGTAGGGGTCCTGACCCAAAAAGAAGTTGTGTGTGTGTGTGTGGGGGGGGGGTCGCAAGGTTATTGGAGGCGGGGGTTGCGATTCTGCTACCCTTACTTCTGCAATGCTGCTGGAGGGGTGCTGCCTTCAGAACTGGGCGTTCAGCCAACAGCCACTTCTCTCTGGCTGTGCAGCTCTGAAGGCAGCACGGAAGTAAGGGTGGCAATACTGCAACCGCCCCTAAAATAACCTTGCATCAACACCCTGCAACTCCCTTTTGGGTCAGGACCCTCAATTTGACAAACACTGATCTCCCCCATGAAATCTGTATAGTATAGGGTAAAAGTACACACAAGACCTGATTTCACGGTCCATGACGCATTTTTCATGGCCGTGAATTTGGTAGGGCCCTAATTAAAATATATTAAAAAAAAAGTAGGGCTGTCAATCGCAGATAACTCAAGCGATTAACTAAAAACAAATTAACTTGATTAAAAAATAGATCATGATTAATTGCAGTTTTAATTGCACTGTTAAACAATAATAGAATGCCAATTGAAAATTTATTATAAATATTTTTGGATGTTTTTCTACATTTTCAAATATATTGATTTCAATTACAACAGAATACAAATTGCATTAGTTAGTGCTCACTTTATATTATTATTTTTTATTACAAATATTTGCACTGTAAAAAAGAAAAAAAAATAGTACTTTTCAATTCACCTCATACAAGTACTGTAGTGCACTCTCTTTATTATGAAAGTGCAATTTACAAATGTAGTTTTTTGTTGTTGTTACATAACTGCACTCAAAAACAAAACAATGTAAAACTTTAGAGCCTACAAGTCCACTCAGTCCTACTTCTTGTTTTGTCAATTGCTAAGACAAACAAGATTATTTACATTTATGGGAGATAATGTTGCCTGCTTATTTACAATGTCACCTTAAAATGAGAACAGGCATTCGCATGGCACTATAGTAGCTGGCATTGCAAGATATTTATGTGCCAGATATACTAAACATTCATATGCCCCTTCGTACTTCGGCCACCATTCCAGAGGACATGCTTCCATGCTGACAATGCTCGTTAAAATAATAATGCGTTAATTAAAGTTATGACTGAACTCCTTGGGGGAGAATTGTATGTCACCTGCTCTGTGGTTTTAGCTGCATGATGCCATATATTTAATGCGATAGCAGTCTCGGATGATGACCCAGCACATTTTGTTCGATTTAAGAACACTTTCATTGCAGATTTCACAAAACGCAAAGAAGATACCAATGTGAGATTTCTAAAGGTAGCTACAGCACACAAACCAAGATTTAAGAACCTGAAGTGCCTTCCAAAATCTGAGAGGGAGGAGGTGTGTAACATGCTGTCAAAAGTCTTAAATGAGCAAAAGTCCAATGCAGAAACTACAGAACCTGAACCACCAAAAAAGAAAATGATTCTTCTGTTGGTGGCATCTGACTCAGATGATGAAAATGAATGTGTGTCAGTCCGCACTGCTTTGGATCATTATCGAGCAAAACCTGTCATCAGCATGGAAGCATGTCCTCTGGAATGGTGGTCGAAGCATGAAGGCGCATACAAATGTTTAGCTTATCTGGCACGTAAATACCTTGCAACACTGGCTACTAATACTGCCACGCAAACGCCTGTTCCCACTTTCAGGTGACGCTGTAAATAAGAAGCCGACAGCATTATCTCCTGTAAATGTAAATAAATTTGTTTGTCTTAGTGACTGGCTGTATAAGTAGGACTGAGTGGACTTGTAGGCGCTAAAGTTTTATATTGTTTTATTTTTGAGTGCAGTTATGTAAAAGAAATTGTACATTTGTAAGTTGCACTTTCACAATGAAGAGACTGCATTACAGTTCTTATATGAGGTGACCTGAAAAATACTATTTCTTATATTTATCTTTTTTACAGTGCAAATATTTATGATAAAAAATACTGTATATAGTCGATCATAAGCTGGTTTGTTTATAAGCTGCCCCCCCCCCCCAAGATGGATAAGTAAAAATGGAAATTTTTTATGACCCATTCATAAGCTGACCCTATAATTCAGGGGTCGGCAAAATTTGGCTCCCGGGCCATCAGGATAAGCCGCTGGTGGGCCGAGATGGTTTGTTTACCTTGAGAGTCTGCAGGCACAGAGATAAACCTAAGTAAACAAAGTGTCCTAGTCCACCAGCGGCTTACCCTGATGGGCCGGGACAGCAACTTTTTTGGGGAGGAGGGGGAGAAGCTGGGGTTCAGGGGAGTAACGCCTGTGACCACCCCCCACATGACCCCAGCCCAGCCTGGAGCCCCACACTCTTCCCATCCCATCGCTTCCCACCTTAGCTGGGGTGGGCCAGGTGAGGATGTCTCTGGCCTAGCAGGAGCTGCTTTGGCAGGTTGGGCAGCGCGGCCGCAGCCTGCCAGCCCTGGAGCTGCAGCTGCTTCGGAGACTGGGGAGAGAGCAGCAAGGCCAGAAGCAAAGAGACTCTGGCCCCGCCTCTTCCCTTCTCGCTGTGCTGCCTCTCCTTGCCCCCTTTGTTGTTGGGGGGGGGGGGGCGTGTCCTACCTCTCCCTCTCTATACCCATTCATAAGCCGACCCCCTTCTCTGGTGCTTCCCTTTTTTACTAAAAAAAATGCGGCTTATGAACAAGTATATACGGTAATATAAAGTGAGCACTGTTCATTTGGATTCTGTTGTAACTGAAATCAATATATTTGAAAATGTAGAAAACATTCAAAAATATTTTAATAAATGGTATTCTATTATTAACAGTGCAATTAAATCTTGTGATTAATCATGATTATTTTTTAAAATAGCATGATTAATTGCAATTAAAAAAATCTCGCGATTAATCACAATTTTTAAAAATCATTTGACAGCCATAAAAAATAAAAATAAAGATACAACAGGATTCGTCAATTCCTGTTATAGCAGTCCAGTTAGAGGCTAAAAAAGGTACACCCCTTTTCCAAAGGATACAAGATATTTTCTGCAGAGGAAAAAGGACTTTGAAAGTCTTTTTGAAGATCAGACCCTTCACTGTAATTAACTACATGCAATTGATTACACAAAGTATAAATACAAAATGTTCTAAGAAATTACTGTTAGTATATTTCCAGGTATAACTTTTTTTGGCCTACACATACTCAAAAGATTGGAATATTTGCATTTATCTACAGGATTCAGTGTGCTGTGTGTATGTGACAACTCTCCTCTTCTGAATAGCACAGTTTCCTCAGCGATTATTACAATGGCCACATTCTGCCCTCAGATGCACGTGTGTAGATTTCACTGAAGTCTGATGGGAGTCAGGTAGAATGCATACCAGCTCAGAGAAACTGACTTTGTAAAAAGACAGAAATGCAAACAATTTACCTGTCTCCAAAGGATGCCATGAGGATTAATGTTTGAAGTGGTCTGAAAATGAAAGCGCTGCACAGATCTAACTTTTGTCACAGCACTGTTGCATGGCCCATAAGGAAATATGAGGAGTACAATGGTTGGTGAAGATGTACTGTGTAAGTGATCTTTGGGCATGTCTCAAAATGAGTTACTGTACTGGCCAACATTTTAGGGAAATTAAGCAAAACCCACTCAAAAAGATTTGGCATATTGCTTCTCTGGAGCGTCCATACAATCACTGGCCTGTTGAGTTGGGCCAACTAAAATACATCTCTTTTGATCTCAAAGGGCTGTCAATATGACTCCATTCACAAGCATTAAAAAGTCATTGGAAATTAGAAAATAAATCCACAATAAATCATAATCTTACCTTTGGGTGCTAATTTTAGCATGTCACCAGCACGAAAAGAAATTTCTTCTTCTGAAACAGCAGTGAAGTCATATTCTGCTCTTCCAATTACATGATCATCATCTCCATTTGCCCAGTTACTAGACACTATTTCACAGAAGAGTTAAAAAGCAGCATAATCATCTGGATCTTTAAAGTACTTTATAACAGAAACTGAATTTTTCCACAAGTATGCATATACTAAATATAATGGATCACAGAAACATTTATGTAACACTTTAAATCTTAAAAGTGTTATACAAACATTTATTACAGGGCCATACACATATGGCACTATACAATTACCAACATTTTCAGGTGCTTCAAGTTAGGCTTCTGAATCCACATTTAGGCCTCTGCATATAAGTGTCCTGGTTTGCAGAATTTTCTATTCCAAGTCACCAGATTGATGGATTGACTGAATAAAGCAAGCAAGTGCCCAAGTTTTTCCCCCAAGTTCACTAAAGAACATGTTATTAGTAAAGTGCTATATTGTAATACCTAGTTGAATCTTGCTGCCAAAGAAGAGTTTCTTTCACATAAGAAATCTGATTCTGCAGTTGTATACATATGAAGCAGCTGCAGAACTCAGCCCTAAAGTCTTACCTTCCCTAGAAGTAGAACCTCTTTGATAGTGAACTGAATGGATCAATTAACATGGCATCAAAGAATAGGCTATTCTAATACCTTAATCTCCAACTCCCTGTTGAATTCAGCATTTTTAGGGTATGATTTACTAATTTCTTTGTGGCAAGAACATGAATAGTTTATTTTTTAACCTACAATCTCCTCAATTTGCTCATTTCCTTTACCTGTTTCTTCATCACTGTACGTGGAGAGCAGCTTCCAGATGAGGTAGGGACCCCCAAGAATAACAGCAAAGAACAAGAAAATCGGCCAGGATTTTGCTGAGTTAGCTGCCCGGTCCTCTGGGCCAATGCGAGCCACAGTTCCTTCACTTTCAGCCCACAAATCCTCATTCTCAGAGCTCTTCCGCAGACCCAGCAGTCGCTGCATCCGTTTGTAGAAGTATCTTATAGTTCTGACTAATGCAAAAGCTGAAAACACCTTTGTGAAGTGTATTTTGAGTCGGGAGAAGTGATTGGCTACATCCAATACAGCCCTGAAACTGTTATAAACAGCTGAAAAGGTAGCATCCATCATCATACTGACTGAGGCAAATGCATGCACAATACTTTCAATGGACTGAAATGCACCTCTGCTGCTCTCTTCAGCCTGCTGAACAAATCTGCTGGGAGGTAGATCGTCTGTACGAAACCGGTTATAGCCCATACCACCATATCCATAACTGTAAGGGCTGTAGTTTCCATAAAAGGAGTTTCCATATGTGCCATAGCCTGGAGAAAAGGAACTGCTGTATGCAGGTCTGAAATTGCTCAGGCTACTGTTCCCTGCCTGCTGAGATGGTCGTGGCAAAATAGGCGGAGGTACTCGTGTGAGTGTGGGTTGTCCAGGCCTGGTCAGCAGGCTGGCACCCAAATCAGCAGACCTAAATAAATTCAGAGGTTCAAGATCAGTACCCATAATTATTTTATATTAACATTATCCCAAAATCTTCACAAACTGGGGAGGGGGGGCAGGCAGGGAAGCAAAGTCCATGTCTCTCTCTTCCCATGGGGGGAGGGGCCCTGTGGCAGGAAGTCTCATAACCCCCCATGGAAGGAGGGACGGGGCAGGGACCCTGGGAGGGAGTCTCTCCCACCCGTGGAAGGAGAGACGGGGTAGGGTGACCAGGGGTGGGGTGGGGAGGTCTGTCCCCCCCGTGGAAGGAGGGGCGGGGCAGGGTCCCTGGGGTGGGGAGGTCTGTCCCCCCCATGGAAGGAGGAACGGGGCAGGGTCCCTGGGAGGGAGACTCTCTCCCCCTGCATAGGGAGCGGGGCGGGGCAGGGTCCGTGGGGGGGAGGCTCTGAGGCTGTATCCCGGGAAAGGGGCCGGTGCACTCACTGGAAGGCCGGGGCCGCGGTTCCCGCGAGGCGCCGGTTCTCCCAGGGCTTGGGAGGCGGCGGCTGAGACGCCATCTCCTCCGTTCCGGCTCCGCTGCGCCCGCCCGGCCGAGCCGCCCCAGCCCAGCCTCCGCACCTGATCGCAGCCTTGCCAGGCCTGACAGGGGGAGCGCCGAGCCGTTCATCCGCCGGAGGGTGCGGCGACTCCGGGCCAGGCCGCGCTTGAGGATCGACGTCTCTGGCTGCCGCTGCTCAGGCCTTCCCCAGCTCGGCGGGTGTGCGGTCTCCGCGGTCCGGAGACCTTCCCGCCCCCGGACTAGGGCTGAGGGTCGCCGGGAGCTGTTTGTGTCCTTACACCCCCGGCATCAAGAAAGGCTCCCGCTGCTTGCGCCGGGCGGAGGAGGTAGGAGGCGCCCCTGGGCCCGGCGTAGGGTCCCCCGCCATGGGGAGAGGGAGGGTCTGCACCGCGGGTGTGTAGCTCCCCCAGCCCGTGGCAGGGGCTCCCCCGCATGCGCGGTGCTGAACGGGGACATGCGGAGCCCCGGGGTGTGCTCCCACTAGCGGGGGCGCTGCGGGGTGCCCCTTGTGTGCCGCAAACAGCGCTTCCGTGCGGGGGTCTGCAGCCCTGCCCGTAGGCAGGCCCTTCAGCGCCCCCGGGATGTGCACGCTTTCCACTGCCTTCTGGTTGTGCGTACTCGTCTTGTACAGGGCGGGGTAGGCTCAATTCCCTATAGATACACTTACACGTGTGGTCCCCCCCTCCCCCATATACCTACATACACATTGAATGGTCAATTGTGTTAGAGTTTCCCCTTCATGTATGATCTTCGTATGAAAGAACTTATAGTGTTTCCTCAAACATGCATTCAGATGTCCCCATATGCAGTTGAATGGGGTGGATGCTGTCAGAAGGGATACTCCTGGGGGAATTCTGCACCGCTGTGCATGTGCAGAATTTATGTCCCCTCTCCCTGCCCATACAGAATAATACTTTCTGGTAGGGGAGGAAAGGGAAGCCGTCAGAGGGCGCCACTCCCTGGCAGCAGGCATGTTGGTTTGGCCAGGATCATCTATTGATCTCCTGCACATTGTAGGCTACAGAACTTCACCAACCCACTCCTGTAATAGATCCTTAACCTCTGTCTGAGTTACTGATGTCCTCAAATCATGATTTAAAGACTTCAAGTTACAGAGAATCCACTATTTATTCTCGTTTAAACCTGTAAGTGACCCAGGCCCCATGCTGCAGAGAAAGGCGAACCCCCCCCCCCCCGCCAGGGTCTCTACTAACCTGAATTCCTTCCTGGCTCTAAATATGGTGATTAGTTAGACCGGGGCGGGCAAACATTTTGGCTTGAGGGTCACATCAGGTTTCCGAAATTGTTTGGAGGGCCGGTTAGGGGAGGCTGTGCCTCCCCAAACAGCCAGGCATGGCCCGGCCCTCGCCCCCTATCCGACCCCACCTGCTTCGTGCCCCTTGACGGCCCCCCTGGGACTCCTACGCCATCCAACCCCCCTGTTCACTGATGGGCCCCCCCGAAACCCCCTGCCCCATCCACCCCTCCCTGACTGCCCCCCGCCGCCCCATCCAACCCCTCCTTTCATTCCTGACTGCCCGCTGAGACCTCTGCCCCATCCAACCCCCCCTTCTCCCTGACTGCCCCCCGCTGCCCCAGCCAACCCCCTGTCTCCTTCCTGACTGCTCCCCCGGGACCCCTGCCCCCATTCAACCTCCCTGTTCCCTACCCTCTGACTGCCCCGACCCCTATCCACCCCCTCCACCCCCTGACCACCATCCCGAACTCCCCTACCCTCTATCCAACCCTCCCTGCCCCCTTACCACGCTGCCTGGAGCACCAGTGGCTGGCAGCGCTACGGCCACGCCATCCAGAGCACCAGGACAGGCAGCTGTGCTGCCCAGCTGGAGCCAGCCACACCACCGTGCAGCACAGAGCACCGGGTCAGGCTGCAAGAGCTGCCTGGGCCAGGAGCTCAGGGGTGGGGCAGGAGGGTCCCGCGGGCCGCCGTAGTTTGCCCACCTGTGAGTTAGACCCTGAGCATGTCAGCAAGACTTATCAGTTAGACACCTGGAAAAGAATTCTCTGTAGCAACTTAGGGCTTGTCTTCACTACTACACTAAATGAGTGTTGCTGCAGTGCATCTGGTGAAGACGCATTATGTCGACGGGAGAGCGCTCTTCCATCGACCTAATTACTCCACCTTAATAAGGGGCGGAAGCTGTGTTAGTGGGAGAGCGTCTCCTGCTGATATAGCATGGTGTAGACCAGTGCTAGGCAACCTATGGCATGCGTGCCGAAGGCGGCATGCGAGCTGATTTCCAGTGGCACTCACGCTGCCCAGGTCCTGGCCACCAGTCCAGGGGGCTCTGCATTTTAATTTAATTTTAAATGAAGCTTCTTAAACATTTTAAAAATCTTATTTACTTTACATACAACAATAGTTTAGTTATTTATTATAGACTTATAGAAAGAGACCTTCTAAAAACGTTAAAATGTATTACTGGCACGCAGAACCTTAAATTAGAGTGAATAAATGAAGACTCGGCACACCACTTCTGAAAGGTTGCCGACACCTGGTGTAGACACTGCTTTAAGTCCATGTAAGTTATGTGGTTCAGGGTGTGGTTTTTTCACACCCCTTAGGGACATCGCTTACATCGACTTAAGCAGTAGTATAGACAAGCCCTTAGAGCCCTCTCTATCTAGTGTCCCATCTCTAGCCATTGGGGATATTTGCTAATAGCAGTCACAGATGGGCCACCTGCCTGTCTAGGCAGTCTCATCATACCGTCCTATCCATAAATTTACCAATCTCAGTCCCGATTTTTGGGTCTTTTTCTTATATAGGTTCCTATTGCCCCCCACCCCCGTCCCAATTTTTCACACTTGCTGTCTGGTCACCCTAGGGCTCTGGGAGGGAGTTTGGGTGTGGGAGGGGGGGCAGCTCCTGAAAGCGACTGGCACATCTCTCTGGCAGTGGTTCCTAGGCAAGGGGCCAGGGGCTCTCCACGCACGCTGCCCCTGCCTGCAGGCACTGCCCCTGCAGCTCCCATTGGCTGCAGTTTCCAGCCAATGAGAGCTGCGGAGTCTGCACTGGGGCGGGGGCAGAGCGCGGAGACCCTCTCCTGCAGGGCCTGCAGGGATGTGCCGGCGGCTTCCAGGAGTGGCGTGGAGCCAGGGCAGGCAGGGAGCCTGCCTTAGCCCCACTGCACTGCCGATTAAAATCTCCTGGTTTGGCTTCAGTAGCCTCTGAGGGATAGAGGGAGGGAGAGGAGTTGAGGAAGGGAGGGAGAAGGAGGAGTTGATCAGTGGGGTCCGTAGACCCCCTGGAGTTCCCTCGGGGACCCCCAGGGGTCCGCGGACCCCAGTTTGAAAAACGTTGAACTAGATGATCACGATGGACCCTTCTGCCCTTAGTGTCTATGAGTCTGTGTATTTTCCCCTAAACAGCTATGACTACTGGCCTTCAGCAACAGAGCTATTTTCTCTTGGGTCAATAATCCTGTGACTACAAATAATGAACAAGTGTAATGTGCAAAAATGGTCACTAGGAACAGATTAACTTCACCAAACAAATGATGCTTCTGACGTAAGACAAAACTTCTTTCAAGCCTTATGAGAATTATAAACTGGTGCAATGATCCCCAGTACTGTTCTGGTGTGTGAATCCTTGTACTGTTTGTACCAAATGATGTTTATTCTAGGGAGGGTTGTTTGGGTGATGATGCGATACCTCTAACTTTTTCTTCTATGCAGATTATATTTAGAAGTGACACATGAAAATCACTTACTAACCCTGTTTTATTTTATTTTTAATTAGGATTATCCAGAATGTTTGCATTGACAGAAAAGAACAGATCCATTGCTCAGCTATTACTGAATACTGGCACTTGCCCGCGATGTGTTTTCAGATTCTGCTGTGTGGGGTTACAGGCATCTTACCGGCATCCATACAAGGTTTCCTGTTTTATTTTTAATTAAAACATATGAACATGAAGATGTATTTAAAAAAAAACAACAACAAAAAGTTTTCTTTGGGATAGTTCCGACTTATTGATTCAATATGCAGATCCTTACACAAGATACATGCCTGTGAGGAAGAGGTTTAGTAGAATAAATTATGAAAAATTAATATTACTAATCTTCTGATACTATGTAGCTTTATTGATAGACTATTCATCAGAATACTGTTGATATATTGTATAGCCAATTGCTTGACCACACTTCGGTATGTTATGAAATATACACAAGAGACCAAATAACCAATATGAGTCAAGTTTATTGCTAAAAGTGAATAATAGTATAGTACAGGAAAATAGGTTCAATACGATACCAGTTTCCAGGAAGTCATCTCATGCAGCCTTGTTAAATTCACCTTGCATAAGTTTTTCTCCATTACTAATCATGAAAAGCTATTAAATAGTATTTTCGTAATTTAAAGCATTATTTTTTACATTTAAATTGGGTCCAAAACATTTAGTTGTAAATCATTCTCTCTATGCATATATTTAAATTCAAGCTTACTGCCAGTAGATGGAAAAGTTCTTAAATGGAAATAGCCTTAATGATATAGTGGTGTCGCCCAGGGGTCTGTTCTGGACCAGTCCTATTCAACATATTCATAAATGATCTGGAAAAAGGGGTAAACAGTGAGGTGGCAAAATTTGCAGATGATACAAAATTACTAAAGATAGTTAAGACCCAGACAGCCTGCAAAGAGCTACAAAAGGATCTCTCAAAACTGCGTGACTGGGCAACAAAATGGCAGATGAAATTTAATGTTGATAAATGCAAAGTATTGCACGTTGGAAAGCATAATCCCAACTATACATATAAAATTATGGGGGTCTAAATTAGCTGTTACCACTCAAGAAAGAGATCTTGGAGTCATTGTGGATAGTTCTCTGAAAACAACCACTCAGTGTGCAGTGGCAGTCAAAAAAGCGAACAGAATGCTGGGAATAATTAAGAAGGGGATAGAAAATAGGACAGAAAATATCATGTTGCCGCTATATAAATCCCTGGTACGCCCACATCTTGAACAGTGCGTGCAGATGTGGTCGCCCCATCTCAAAAAAGATATATTGGAATTGGAAAAGGTTCAGAAAAGGGCAACAAAAATTATTCGGGGTATGGAATGGCTTCCGTATGAGGAGCGATTAATAAGACTGGGACTTTTCAGCTTGGAAAAGAGACGGCTAAGGGGAGATATGATTGAGGTCTATAAAATCATGACTGGTATAGAGAAAGTAGATAAGGAAGTGTTTACTACTTCTCATAACACAAGAACTAGGGGTCACCAAATGAAATTAATAGGCAGCAGGTTTAAAACAAATAAAAGTAAGTATTTCTTCACACAACGCACAGTCAACCTGTGGAACTCCTTGCCAGAGGATGTTATGAAGGCCAAGACCATAACAGGGTTCAAAAAAGAACTAGATAAATTCATGAAGGATAGGTCCATCAGTGGCTATTAGCCAGGAATGGTGTCCCTAGCCTCTGTTTGCCAGAAGCTGGGAATGAGCGACAGGGGATGGATCACTTGATGATTACCTGTTCTGTTCATCCCTCTGGGGCACCTGGCACTGGCCACTGTCAGAAGACAGGATACTGGGCTAGATGGATCTTTGGTCTGACCCAGTAGGGCCATTCTTATGATATATTAAATAATACGGCTGTTCCCATACCCGCACCACTAAAATGCGGCCACCTCTTGGGTGTAAGGGGACCATTAACTGGCACACATCTCTTTTGTCCACACAGACTAGAAAGGATTTCTGGTTTTTAAATCTTACAAATGATCCCCTATATAATAACATGTATGGAACTCAGTTATCAAATTCAGAGGGATGATGGGCATAGCTGACCTTAGAGGATTTGAATTTGTAGTCCATGGGATTATTGGGATTTCAGTATGATGCTTCAAACTTTAAACCAATGGTTTCCATCTTTTTAGCTTAAGGGCCAAATATTTTATTTCAAAATGGTCAGTGGGCCATAATCAGTACTTTGGCACAAATAGAGTAGAACAGGCCAGAGGATCTGCCCCACTTAGGTAGCACAGAAAGAGCTCAGGTCTCCTGATGGAGATGCCACTAAGTAGTGCTCTAACTAGTGCAGGGGCAGAGAATCAAGGAGTTGTAACTAATTGTTAGTTCTCAGCTTCTCATTTCCACCCCCCTTGTGGGCTGCACTGGGTGGCTGCATGTGGGCAGGGTTCTTACCCTTTGCGACACACTTTCCTAGGCTCATGCAGAACCAGTCAAACTCCTATGTTGCTCTCGCTGGGGCTCCTGTAGGAAAGCAGGCAATGGAGTAGCTAGAAGTTCTCTCTCCTATTTTCCTGGCAATGCCGTAGGTGGCCAGTTTGGGTGCTGCTGAGTAGCTGCAGCAGGGAAGGGACAGCAACTGCTCAGAGTACCAATGGCTCATATCAGAGCTGCTGCAGGGGAAGCAATAGGAGGCAGCGCCCCTTACGCCCTCCTTGTAATGATGGGGCTGATTGAGGAACTTTAGTTTAAATATCACAGGGCCTGGTTTGGGGACATACTTTGTTTGTCATCAAACACACATTCTTCGAACGTCTGCCTGCCAGGCGCACAATTTAGAGTCTCTGTGGCCACAAGCTGGACTGCTCTAAACTACCCTCTTTGTTGGTATCTGTTCTCTTCTGATTTTCCTCAGTTCTTACTGGCTGTTCCATCAGCCTTTTCTCTTATGTCTCTTCATCCGCATCTCTGTTCCTGTTTGTTGGCATCCCTCTGGTTCTGTATTTGGCACTGTTCTCTTTTTCTCTGTACGGTTTGTCTCAGAGAGGTCATCCCTTTCCCTGGTAGCTTCCATATGCGGGTGATTTCCAAATCTACCTCTCCACCCTCACACACACCTCCTTTTCCCAGATTTCTCTGTTCCTCTAGGACAGTGGTTCTCAACCAGGTACATGTACCCCTGGGTATATGTAGAGGTCTTCCAGGGGGGTACATCAACTCATCTAAACATTTGCCTAGATTTGCAACAGGCTATGTAAAAAGCACTAGCAAAGTCAGTACAAACTAAAATTTCATACAGACTACATTGCTACAGTATACATTGCTCTATATACTATACGCTGAAATGTAAGTACAATATTTATTTTATAATTATATGGTAAAAATGAGAAAGTAAACAATTTTTCAGAAATAGTGTTCTGTAACACTTTTGTATTTTATGTCTCATTTTGTAAGCAAGTAGTTTTTAAGTGAGATGTAACTTGGGGGTACACAAGAAAAATCAGACTCCAGAAAAGGGGTACAGTAATCTGGAAAGGTTGAGGACCACTGCTCTAGGATGTCTGACCACTCAGACTCTCCAAAATTGAACTTGCTTATCTTTACTTCAGCTCCAACTCCACCATCTTTTTTTTCTCTTGCTGATAATAGCCCACCTTAATTGATTACTCTCATTATAGTTAGTATGGCAACACCCATTTTTTCATGTCCTCTGTGTATATATATTTTCCTACTGTATTTTCCACTGCATACATCCGATGAAGTGGGGTTTAGCCCACGAAAGCTTATGCTCAAACAAATTTGTTAGTCTCTAAGGTGCCACAAGTACTCCTCGTTCTTTCTTCTCATCTCCCTTCTGTTTCCATTGACAACTCCAGGATCCTTTACTTCAGAGACTCGCACTGTTGGTGTCATCTTTGAGTTTTCTCTCTCCTCTTCTCCCCACATCCAGTCTCTCACTGAGTTCCAACACTTCTTCCCTGTCTCTGCTCCTGCAATATTTGTCCATGCATTAGTCAACTTGATAACTAATCTTTCTCTGTACTCCCCACCACTCTCCCCACATCCCAGGCCAAAATCTAAAGTCATCTTCCACTTCTATTGCTCTGACCCTGTCATCATCACACACTTGAATCTCTTCTTTGGCCGCCTTTCTCTTATCATATCAAACTCCTCCTCCCAAGATGGTTTGATTTAAATCAAAGCAATTTAAATCACTGATTTGACTCATGATTTAAATCAGCAAGCAGGAAAACTTCACTTAAATCATAAATTTTAATCATTTTGCATTTGTACTTTTAGTTATTTTCCAAAAGAAAGGTTTGATTCTCATTGGTATCCGTTAAAATGTGGATTTGCAACTAAATATAGCCTTTACACTAAATTTGATGCTTCGCTTTGCTAACTTGGAAGAAACACTATATCTGTACATATTTACTTAAGCAATTATATAGCTATTCAGATTCTTAATTTTTATTATATTAGAAAATGGTGAATGATGCATTTCTTATTTACTAGATGATAAATCATAAATAAACAATTAATGTCAAGCTGTATTTGGATAGAAATTAAGATGAAATTAAAATGCCCGAAACCAACATTTTAATTTTTAATTAAATAAAACTACCTTAAATGTGCTGTATATATAAGAAAAGTTTTATCAAAAAATTATCATAATATGTTTTGTGTTTAAAACTAACTTATTTAACAAAGAAAATATTATCTGTAGTTAGTGAATTGAACTGATTGTTTCTGGTCACCATGTGCTTCAAGATTTTAGAACTAGTAGATCTCATTCTCTCACACCTAATTTTTATTCATAGTTTGGAAGAGGAAAACAAGCTTTCCAGCTTTTCATCTTCTAATTGGCTTCTTAACTTTGAATGAATTAGTCATTGAATTGAACTGGTTGAGTAAACTGAAATGGAAAAAAAAAAAAAATACTCTCTGCACCTGCATAAGAAGTTATGGCCGGCAAAACCCAGTTTATTGCTTCAGCAAACTCTGGTTCTACCGTCTTTCCCCGAAAATAAGACATCCCCCGAAAATAAGACCTACTTCCAGTTTTGCCTCTCACTGTAATATAAGGCATCCCCCCGAAAATAAGACCTCCCCGATAATAAGGCCACCCCGGAATATAAGGCCCCGAAGCTACCGTAAGACGTCTGACTCCTCTGGACTGTAGCGGCGGGCGCCGCCGCGCAGCTCACTGATTGGCCGCAGGACAAGAAAAATAAGACCTCCCCTGAAAATAAGACCTAGCGCATCTTTGGGAGCAAAAATTAATATAAGACACTGTCTTATTTTCGGGGAAACAGGGTAGGTGCTCAGCCAGGGGCTTCCATCAGTTCAATGGTTAGACTTCCTTTAAAATTTGACAGCAAACGTACTGCTTAATATTGTTTTTGTATTTAATTTAAGTGATTTTAACAGATTATAAAAAGTTTAGGCCTTAACTCAGGCTGTCAGTTTCAAATTTAATTGTAACTAGATTTACTTCTATTAAAAATAAACTTTTATTTCATTTAAATTTCATTTAAATTTAAAAAAAGATTTAAATAAAATAGGATATTTTTTATTTTAAAAAATCATTGATTTTTATCCACCCTGCCTCCTC
>NW_020664483.1:19327307-19436541 GCF_002925995.2 Terrapene triunguis
GGTGCTTATTTCTACTGGATAGATGAGTTGTAAAGCAGCATGAATCGCCCTTATAATGTATTCTTATCTTTAGGAAGCCACAGACTAAGGAAAAATGTTAAGTAATTTGGTGGTACAAAAGACTATAAGCATACAAGTTATCAGAGAAAATATGACTGTGAATTAGGGGAAAAGATAGTGTGAAGAGCATTATAAACACCATATATGAAGGATAAAATTGCTAGGGTAACAGAGTGAAATGTGGAGCGGGGCTTTCAAAACTGAGTGGAAGCTTTGATGTTAGTGTTGATAAATAAGACTAGTTGATTTAGTAGAATGAACATTGGATTCAGCATAGCCAATAAACTGGGACCAGATAGAATTGTGCAGTTTCTATTGTTACAGTGCATGAGTTTGTTCCTTTTTCATAGGCAAAATATATTCTTCGTTATGGACCAGATTTTTAGTGTTGACTTTTTAAAGTTATGCCATTGAGTGGCAATAGAAAACCTGACAGCAATTGGTTAAAAAACAGCCAAGACTGATTCTTTCTTAAGAGAAACTCCTTATCCTAACAGTGCAATTGACATACAGTATTGATTTTAATTGGAATGCTACCACTTGTTTTTAGAGAGACATGGTGGGGGAGGTAATATCTTTTATTGGACCAGCTTCTGCTGGTGAAAGAGACAAGCTTTCGATCTACACAGAGAAGCTCTTCAGAGCCCTTCAGCAGAAGTTGGTCCAGTAAAAGATATTACCTCCCCCGCTTTGTTTCTCTAATATCCTGGAACCAACATGGCTACAACAACACTGCAAGCAAACATGTTTTTAACAGTTACCAACATATGTGGATTTTGGGACAGTGCCCCCAAATATGTTTGTGAACTCCAGCAGAGGTGTGTAGCTAACAGCTCTGGTATTACACCAGCCAGTGCTTAATAGGAGTTAGTTAAATATCTGATGCTGTATACTTAAGTAGCAGATACAGACTGAAGTTCTCAAGATTCTGAATTAGGGGTTAGCTTAGATTCTGGAAAGACTGAGTATCAAAATAACTCATTTTGATTGCTCAGTGTATCTCTCTGTCTACCTCTTTACTCATTCTTTCCTTCTCCTTCCTCCCGCTCCTTGGACTTACCTTCCCTCCTCATTCATTCTGTGCTCCATGTTCATTATTGCCTCCTTTTCACCACCTATCTGCTTCCTTTCACACTTCATTTCTCCAGAGGGAGGGACAGGTAGGGACAGCTCAGAGAAGAGCAGCTCCCTTCTGCAACAGGCACATGGTTGTTTACAATGCCTGCCAGCAGGTTGCATGGCCATATAACCGTGCAGCTTAGAGGGACCCTTGCTCCTCATTCTCCCTTCCCCTCATCCCATCTCTATTCCCCAGCACCTGTTCCCCATCCCCAAACTGTTCCTGCTTCTCTCCCAATAATTAGATACTCCCCTCCCTGCAACCAAAGTCAGTTATAGCCCTGCTCCCAAAAATCAGTTGCTGCCATCCTTCTTCCTTCCCTACGTCAACTAGTGCTTGTCACACACCTCTGCATGGTGCTCTGTTGTAGTGCTCTCCTGTTCCTGCTGATTTCCTAGACATCAGGAGACCTTTGCACAGATGGGTGGATAGGGTGGCAGAGAGGCAGCAGCAACCCTGAGGGCTCCAGCAGCGGAAGGATAAGAGAAAGAACTGAAAATGTATTATTTTTAAGACTCTCTCATGATTTTTTGAGAGCAGACTCATGGTTTTCTAATACTTAGGGTTGGCAGCATTTGAGGGGAGAGAGGAAGGGTGGTAGGGGCCGTGACCGTTACGTTTGGGGGATGGGTAGGAGACGTGCAGGGTGAGAGGAGAGGCAGCAGCAGCATTTGCTTTTGATTGCTGTTGGGATTTTCACTCCCCTTCTTCAGGCCTGGGCATTGGGGAGCAACACTGGGATATTCTTTTCCCAATTTGAGGGTGGGATACCACTGGGATTTTCACTCTTCCCAGCGAGGAGAAGCAACAATGGTAGTTGAGAGGAGAGGGAGCCCACCGGATGCGAATAGATGCCTCCTAAGGAAGGAGCTCACCTGTGCCACAGGCTTCACTCAATGTGTGGGGCCTGCCAAAGGAGGCAGTGGCCATATATTCTGTACCTATGGACATACTGTATCTGGGTAAAAAAGGGAAAGATAGGAAAGACAAAGTCTGCCTGCTAGTTTTTTTGGGCTCTGATGCTGCCTCTTATATTTGTAAAAATTACACACTAATCTTGAAATAATGTAGGCATTTGCTTTTAAAATAAAAGAGAGAGTATTTTATCTCGGGTAATTCATAATCTTCAAAATAATAAAGTAATATGTTTGTGAGTGTAAGGACTTCTGCATTTGTGTTATTGTAGAATTGCAACAGCGAGAGATGGAATTAGACTATATTTGTTTCATTCCCCTACGACTGTGGGATTGTTCCCTTCAATAAGTGTTATTTAGGCTTGCAAGGATTAGATTTTTTTTTTTTGTAAATGTCAATTTCGCTGTATACACATAAACCAATGAAAAAATATATTCATTAATAATAATCTAAATTTACAGATAGGCAAAGTAAGAAAAATGCTGCTTGAGAACTTATTAGAGTTTAATTTAAGGATATTAACTCTGTATATTTGTGATGTGATGTTGACAATTTGTGTTTTAATAGTTACAAAGTTTTAACTTTTTGAATTGCAGTGTCTACTGCCATTAAATAATTACTAAGTGTTGCTCTGAAATATTCCTCTTAATGAATATTCTTTCTTAATTAATAGTAATATAAAAATAATGTACTGTAAGCAGTCACAGTAACAAATTAGGCCAGTCTTTAGGCAAACCTAATTTAATGCATCCAAATTTTTTTAAATTAATCATAGCCTGTACCTTAAAGTAGACCTAGTTAAAGTTTTAGAAGATTACCATGTTTTTGCTCTTCCTTTCCAAAACTGGGTGTTTAAACAAGGTGGCCATTAGTGAAAAGTGAATGGAGTTCAAATAATTTAAAAGTCTATTTTACTAGGGTGCTTTGTGTGGGGCAAAATAGATTCAAATCATGGAAGCTCCTTCACTGGAGGTTTTCAAAAGGAAGCGGCTGGATAGCCATCTGTTTTGGATGGTTTAGACACAACAAATCCCGCACCTTGGAAGGGGGTTAGACTAGATGACCCTTGCGGTCTCTTCTAACCCTGTGATTCTATGATTATCTGACTCCCCCTTTCCCCCCAGTTTTACACAGCTTTGAAAAATTTAGATCGCTAAAAATTGAAAAAAAATGTTTAAACATAAACATCTATATTATCCCTTGAAATTATTTTAAAAAATCTAATTCTGCCAAGCCTAGTCTTATTTTTATGATTCGCTTCAACATAAAATATTGAGTTGGGTTTCTTTTATAGTAGCATAACAATGAGGGTTTACTGTGACAATAATATAAAATCTGCCTGCAAGTTACAGACCTTAAAGAAACCTAAAAACCCTGTCTCTAACTGGGTAGGATTTAGTGAGCTTATGGTCATTTTATATGTGAATGTATACCAAAAAGTAATGTTATAGAAGGTTTGCACTAGAATAAAGAATATCATAAAAGATTATCAGTTTAACTCCCTTACTGAGGATTCTATCCTTCTCTTTTAGGTGTGCCAAAAGGTTAATTCTGCTGAATACCAGTTTACTAGCTTTGTATTTTCTGTGTCGCTCCCACCACAGTTGTCCGTTAGAGAGGTAAGTGTTTACAGATACTTCTATTGACCATTGTAACTTAAACGTGTAAGAACAAAGAATGTGCCCTGGGAACATAAGAAGTGGAGAAGGCTTACATTTAATTGATTTTGCTTCAAAATAAAATAGTACCTTTAAATATGCACTAAAAATAAAGAATAAGTTAAGCAATGCTATTTTTAATCATGAAGTCTTTTTCAGAAATGATTAGAGAAAGACTGTAGTCTCTTTTTAAAGTCTATCCTCCCATTCCTCCTGCCAAGTATTATTTTAATTAAAAAGATATCTGAATGACTCCAATATTCAGTGGATGAGTTTCTTTAAATCTGAAAACTAAAAGGAGTTTCTTCAAAACCTTGGTGTATAGTTCCCTTTGGTGAAGACTTGAGCACTGCAGTGTGGATTGTCTCGGGGAAGGAACAGCACAGCTGGTACCTTTCCTGAAATAGATGGTAATTGGTAGTGCAGAATACAAATGAAAGAATTTGAAGATGAACTCTAACTGTGTAACATTGTAAAAGAGGTAAAAGTACATATTTTATTTTAGTAGACTTCCTGGCTACTTGACTCATGGTTTGTTGGAAAACTAGATGAATGCAGTTGTGAAGTACTAAAATTTGTGGACAGTCTAGTCAAATTTGAACTGTTTACATTCCTATCCTCGTGTTTAGAAAATAGCAGAAAATGGACAGATGTGACACTCCAATAATTTTGGGCAAATCAACAGATTACAATATATAGTGGTAATGAAAACTATTGCTGTATTAAGTATATTAGTTACAACATGTTTTATAGTGTGCATCTGCCTTCTATTCTAAACTGGCATTGAGATTAACTGTTGTGAATGGCAACCTATAAATACTTAAGATAAATCTCTTCTTATCTAAGGTGGAGTACAATTTTTCAGTAAACATAGTGGGATGAAGGTCCTGGACATTAGTGATCATTAGAGAGCCTGTGGCATTTTTACTAAGATTAAGGGTGTTATTTCTTGTATCTTGGGCAAATTCGAGTGTAGGTAATTACATAGGTCCAGAGCCACAAAGGTACTTAGGTGCCTAAACCCCAGATTTAGGCACTTAAGTATTGAGTTTAGGCAGCTAAATCCCAGTTTTGGCTCGACTGCCTTCCACAAAACTCCTGCCAAACCCAGTAGGCATCTAAACTCATTCAGCACCTAAGTTTTCAGGGTAAAAGTTCCCTAGTTTCTTCTTTGAGTAGATGCAGCAGTGTGTTCCGCTCAGGTGTGTGCGCGCCCAGCTCATGAGAGCCAGAAAATTTTGCCTAGCAGTACACGTAGGAGGCGGTGTTTGTGCCTCATGCTCATAACCCCTCCCCTGGCTATATGAGATGGTGCCACCTTTGCCCCCCGCAGTTCCTTTTTACCACCCGTGACTGGAGTCCGAGCTCTGTGTGGTTCTTAACATCACAATCTCTCACTATCTTAGTGTTTTTTCCTAGTTGTGTATAGTTAGCTAGCACCATTAGTGTTAGATTTAGTGTTAGAGTTAGTTAAGTTTTTGCCTGGTGACGCACTCACCAGGGTTTAGACATGAGCCATCCTGTGGAGAGGTGATCCCCACACTTGGTGCTTGCTGTGCTTGGGCATTCCTGGTAGCGATAACATCTGTAAGGAGAATCTGAGTTGCAGGCTCTGATGGCAGAGCCTCCTTATACACAATTCTCCAAAGACAATGTAAATTTATGGCCACACCCAAACTTTTATCTAAGGTTGTTTCTCAGTTTCATTTGAACCAGGCAATATATTTACCTGTGTTCTTTCCTAACCCGCATTCATCTCTGGAGGAGTGGCATCTCCATGTGTTAGATGTCAGATGATGTCTGGCTTTCTACTTGGATATGACTAATCCGTTTCATGCTTCGCTTCGCCTGTTTGTGTCATATGCGAATCATATGAAGGAGCAAGAGGTCTCTTCACAAATGATCTCTACATGGATAACATCCTGTAGCAAGACTGCATATGAAATAGCTTTGGCTATACCTCCTCAGCGAGTGTAAGCTCATTCTACAAGAGTGGAATCTACGTCAATAGCGTTCCTCCGTGACATCTCCATATTGGACATTTGCAGGGCTGCCATGTGGTCATCCATACATATGTTTATGAACCATTATGCCATTACTGCATCATCCAGGCGAATGCTAGCTTGGGTAGAGCGGTCCTGCAATCCTTGCTTAGATAGACTCCGAGCCCCACTTTCTAGGATGGTAGTGCTTGTGAGTCACCTAAGTGGAATACATGTCTGCATTTACTCAAAGAAGAAAAAATGGTTACTTATCTGTATTGTTACTGTTGTTCTTTAAGATGTGATGCAGAGGCATATTCCACGGCCCACTCTCCATCCCCTCTGCATCGGAGTCCAGTCTCTGGGCATGCAGTGAGGGGTAGTTGAGGCTGTGCTGCTTCATATAGCTTGGGGAGGAGCTATGAGCACAAGGCGTGAGAACCACCTCCCATGGGTACTGGTAGGCAAAATTCTCTGGTTCTAGTGTGCTGGGCATGCACACGCCTAAGCGGAATACAAGTCTGCATCACATCTCTAAGAACAACAGTTACAGTACAGGTAAATAATCTTTTTTTCCTGTGTTTCTGCTTCTGAGCGTGTGCTCTCTCTGAGCTGCCTCCCTCTAGGCATCGGACACACTTAAGCCCACAAGCAATTCATGAACTAGGGAAGATAGTTATTCGACCGCATGCAGGACCGATCCGGTAGGTGTGGTCAGAGGCTGCTTACTGGATTGGGTCTCATTCAAAATCTGGCCAGACAAGATAGAGGTGGTGCTTGTGCCCACTTCATAACTTTTATCTCATTGTTAGAGCACTCTTCTGGCAGTGAGGAGAGAATTGAATCTGGGTCACATCCTAGGTCAATGCTCTAACTACTGGGCTGAATGTTAAGGTGGGCAGCATCTAAGTTCCCTCTAAGCTGCGTGGCCGCGCAGCTGCCTATTAAGACCTGCACAGGGGCTTAGGGCTGCGGCAGGGACAGGCGCCCCTCCCCGCCAGCCCTAGCACAGACCTGCTGTGGCCGGGGGAGAGGCGCCCCTCCCCACCGGTCCCAGCGCGGACCTGCTGCGGCCGGGGGAGAGGCACCCCTTCCCGCCGGCCCCAGTGTGGATTTACCACAGCCAGTGGAGAGGTGTCCCTCCCCCAGCCCCAACATGGACCTGTCCCGGACTTGCCGTGGCCAGGGGAGAGGTGCGCCTCCCTGCCGGCCCCAGTGTGGTTTTGCCATGGCAGGGGAAGAGGTGCCCCTCCCCCAGCCCCAACATGGACCTGCTCCGGACTTGCTGCGGAGAGGAGCCCCTCCTTCGGCCCAGCCCAGGCCCGCCAGAGCTGCCATAGCCGGGGAAAGGCGCCTCTCCTCTTGCCCTGAGCTGCTGCAGGGTGGAGTCCTCTCTCCCCACTGCAGTCCCAGGGCAGCCTGCACCCCCAAACCCCTCATCCCTGGCCCCACCCCAGAGCCCGCATCCCAACCCTCTGCCCCAGCCCTGAGCCCCTTCCTGCACCCCAAACCCCTCATCTCAGGCCCCACGCCAGAGCCTTCACTCCCTGCACCCAACCCTCTGCCCCAGCCCTTAGCCCCCTCCTGCACCCCGAACCCCTCATCCCTGGCCCCACCCCAGAGCCTGCACTCCAACCCTCTGCCCCAGCCCTGAGTCCCCTCCCACACTCCGAACCCCTCATCTCTGGCCACACCCCAGATTCTACACTTCTACCCTCGGCCCCAGCCCTGAGTCCCCTCCCACACTCCGAACCCCTCGGCCCCACCCCCACCACATGAATTTTGTTATGTGCACCAATATGAAGGTGATATGTCACATAACAAAATTCATTCCGCACATGGACGTAAAAAGTTAGAGGGAACACTTGGCAACACCATCTTCATCTCCTCATCCAGCTGTTTTGTGTGGAGCAAGGTAGGCGCCTCATTCCCATGGGAAACACCTTAGGCATTTAAGCCATCTGACTTGAGATAGTAGGTTCTCGTTCGTGGATTGCTAAATTAATATAGGCTCCTCCCTGCAGCTAAGACATTGGTACCTATCGCTGAGAGAAAAGTGAGGCTTAGCAAACCCCCATCTGGGTGGCATCTCCCATTGGCTAGCTTAGGCGGCTCTGCACCTAGCATGCTGGCTTTTGTGGATCCCATTCTAAGGCTCCTATCTCTCTCCACGCATTGCTTAGGTGCCTAACTCAGGCTTTGTGGATTGGAGCGTTGTCCCTGTGATTTTCTTGGCACCAAAAAATTAGGTGCTGTGACACTTAGCGTTGCAACACCTAAGTCCTTTTGTGGATCCCACCCATTCTGCCTATCTAAAATCCCTCTGAAATTCCAGTTGGCTATAGGATTCTTTTTCACTTCCCATTCTAAATGGCCGAGTTAAGGTCAGTGTGTACTGTCCAACAGCTGCCGTACCTGGTAGACTAACACAAAAACAAGTTGTCTTGTAATCTTGTTGGCCTGATTTCTTCCTCTGACCTCTGCGTGGTCCTGTTGTTATACAGAAAGGAGATTACTCAACAAGCATTCTACAAGATGGCTGAAAATGGGAGCACAGATGTATCCAAGCAGGTTCTTTGAATATCTGTAAAATGTCAGGCACCTTGGCTAAGATTTCTGAAAAATGGATGCCTGCAGGTTGGCTCCTAAGTCCATATTTAGGCACTTAAATAAGGGGCCTGATTTTCAAAAGTGTGGTGTACCCAGTAATTCCCATTAACTCAGCCCTTTCCCTCTCCCTCATCTGCCTTCCATGCCCCATTGCTCCTCACTCCAGTAACTGTCTTATCCTCAATGGGACAAAAATAAAGTGATGGGCTGAACTGGGGGTTAAAATCGCAACTCTTGCTGTTATGTCATCAGGTCCCTGCATCATCCACTAAAATATATTATTCGAAGAGCTACACACAGCTTGGCAGCTCTAGTTGAGTTGAGTTTGTCTTGTCACTCAAAATCTTATTTAATGGCTCAACTATATAGAAGAGCAAGGAAATGATGCTGCTGTTTTTTTCTTATGGGTCCTTGCAATAATGCCTCAGTAGAGGGCATCATTGCATTGCAATTCTGTCTCAGTGATGCTTTGACATTAGTTTAAGCAAGTAGAGTAATTGTTGCAAAGCAGATGGAAACAAGCTTGGCTGCAAATGGGAAAAAAATAGTTTGTACTCACATGGGTTCCCTTTGCTGACTTGAACTGCTGCATGCTGTCTAGTCCCCAGTACACCAAGCTTACAGTCGGATGCGAGCTGGGGAGATTGAGTTGGCAAATCAAGAATTCAGACCAACAAATGTGTATCTTTCCTTTTATGATGTTATAGTATTTTGTAAGTCATATTTCCATTAAAGATGATGTATTTTAGGATTATTTTATTTATATTGCATTAGCATGTATTATTCTGGAAAGCAGCAAATACCATAACATTGTCCATACCAGAATATTTTGTGCTGTAAAGATCCAATTCCTCTCTCAATTCTTCTTTCATACTTTACTACACAAGAACATAAATTGTTTTAGGATAGAAAGACACCTACAGACATCCTCCCTTTTGTTAACCATTTGTGTGGCACAGAATGTTTTCAGCATGTAAAGTTCTTTTCAGACAACTACTAAAGAAGTTTTCAGGTGCTGCCTTTTGATAATATACTAACTGTAATTAACCACCATAGTTCTCATCCTGCCAAGGATAAAACATAGGACAAAGGCCCAAAATGAAGGACACAAAGCAGTGCCACAAATTTGAAATTACATAGGATTAGTATCTTTAATACACCTCTACCCCGATATAACGCGACCCGATATAACACGAATTCGGATATAACGCGTAAAGCAGTGCTCCGGGGGGGCGGGGCTGCGCACTCCGGTGGATCAAAGCAAGTTCAATATAATGCGGTTTCACCTATAACGTGGTAAGATTTTTTGGCTCCCGAGGACAGCGTTATATCGAGGTAGAGGTGTATTAAAAAGTCTTCTCTACCCTCAGTTTCATGAATCAGCATTCCTGTTGCAAATAAATCATGAGTAAGAACGCCAGGTTTGTGGGAAACAAATATGTTTGAATAGGAAATGAATCATGCCTTTTCATAAGGGAGAAAGTTAAAGTGTTAATTGCTCTTTGTTTAAAAAATTCTAGAGAAATTATCATCTGGCCCTCCTCTAGCTTAAGTTGTGATCCACCATCCTGGCACATGACATTCATGCAAATAGGCTTGTCATATCTGTAGTCATTACTCCCTACAGAACTGTGTATACCTCTTGGAATTTCCCCGCTTCATCTTTTTTCTAATAAGGTGGCTGGGACTGGACACAGTATATCATATCTGGCTCCCATAGTCCCTCAGACAGTATTAGAATAAAAATATTCATGTTGTAATCAACACAATAAACTTTTGGCTCCCAGGCATGTGCTCAGACCACACACCCTTGTCTCTCCATCTACCTGAATCTCTTGACTAGTGGTCCTCTTAATTGGAACTGGCCAGCAGCAGAGAAGTTGGTAACTCCTAATTCTGGTGCAATTTATTTAAGGCTTTTACTTTTGAAGTCAGGAGAGAAGATATGAAATTTGACTCATGATAGCACTTAACATAGTTAACTCCCTTGGGAAACTTTCTTAGAAACCACTAGCTTGTAATTTTTTACATTTTCTCCCCTATTTTGGAGGCGCAACTACAATTATGTGAATGAATAAAAACCCAGAAATACTATCTAAAATGAGGATGTGTAAATCTGTATCTAACAAGTGCTGCAGTACGGTATTCTGCAATCAACATATTCTCTCATTCAAATGTATATTCTTCATTACTATTGTAGGCTGTTTTAATTTATAATTTAACATGAGTCATTATGCAAACAATATTAAGATGTACTTCCTGTATCTTGTGAGGCACTCTTAATCATATACTATATATATACACAGTATAATGAATCAGACAGTGTGTGTTCAGGTAAACAATATTCCATCAGTACAACTACATTTTTCTTCAGTAATGATTTAGTGGATGCATCGGTTAGTACAGGGGTCGGCAACGTTCGGCACGTGGCTCACCAGGGTAAGCACCCTAGCGGGCCGGGCCAGTTTATTTACCTGCTGACGCGGCAGGTTCGGCCAATTGCGGTCCCCACTCACCGTGGTTCGCCATCCCGGGCCAATGGGGGCGGCGGGAAGCGGCGCGGGCCGAGGGATGTGCTGGCCGCGGCTTCCCGCCGCCCCCATTGGCCCGGGACGGCGAACCGCGGCGAGCGGGGGCCGCGATCGGCCGAACTTGCCGCGTCAGCAGGTAAATAAACTGGCCCGGCCTGCTAGGGTGCTTACCCTGGCGAGCCGTGTGCCGAACGTTGCCGACCCCTGGGTTAGTATATTGTGTGTCTAACAAAATCTTAAGCATTCTTATTCCCTACTCCAATATTTCTTGCATTGGTTTAAAGATCCCTATTTCATGACAGGCCAAACTCTATGCTTGTTCTTTCAGAAAGGCTGAGGGTAGGCCTAACTAAAGGATGTAAAGGGCCTTTATATTATTCAGTCCATCCACCACTGTGTGGGTGAAAGTGACCTATGAAATCATTCTTTCCATCACTGAGGGAGTGATACATCCTCTGGCAAATATTATACTGACCTGATGCTTGGTCTTAGCCAAAAGGCCAACCAGTCCTGACCGTGTCCCTTTAAGTTTGATATACCTTCTCAAATCCCTTTATTAGATTTTTTTGTAGGGATTTTTTTCCAATAGGGACTGGTTAGTTTATTTTACAAAGATTTTTTTAAAACACCATATCCAGATATTAAGTTAAGAGAGCCCAGGAGAGTGACGAGAATGAGACAACTACAGAACTGACTTTAGATTTTCCCCTTCCCAGCAGAATTTGTCAACAAAACTCTTATTGAGTTTGGTTGGAGCTATGCCCATGAAAGAACTACAAGATTGGGCCTCTAGAATTTGTATTGATACAGTGGGTGCTTTTAGCTTGAACAGCTCTTTGCTTAAATCCACTTTCTTCTCTTCCCCACTAACAAAAAAAAAAAGTATGGCTTATTAAAATTGACCATCATAAGAACGGCCGTACCGGGTCAGACCAAAGGTCCATCTAGCCCAGTATCCTGTCTACCGACAGTGGCCAATGCCAGGTGCCCCAGAGGGAGTGGACCTAACAGGCAATGATCAAGTGATCTCTCTCCTGCCATCCATCTCCATCCTCTGACAAACAGAGGCTAGGGACACCATTCCTTACCCATCCTGGCTAATAGCTATTAATGGACTTAACCACCATGAATTTATCCAATTCTCTTTTAAACACTGTTATAGTCCTAGCCTTCACAACCTCCTTAGGTAAGAAGTTCCACAAGTTGACTGTGCTCTGCGTGAAGAAGAACTTCCTTGTATTTATTTTAAACCTGCTGCCTATTAATTTCATTTGGTGACCCCTAGTTCTTGTATTATGGGAATAAGTAAATAACTTTTCCTTATCCACTTTCTCCACATCACTCATGATTTTATATATCTCTATCATATCCCCCTTTAGTCTCCTCTTTTCCAAGCTGAGGAGTCCTAGCCTCCTTAATCTCTCCTCATATGGGACCCATTCCAAACCCCTAATCATTTTAGTTGCCCTTTTCTGAACCTTTTCTAGTGCCAGTATATCTTTTTTGAGATGAGGAGACCACATCTGTACGCAGTATTTGAGATGTGGGCGTACCATCGATTTACCTCAGGGCAATAATATATTCTCAGTCTTATTCTCTATCCCCTTTTTAATGATCCCTAACATCCTGTTTGCTTTTTTGACCGCCTCTGCACACTGCGTGGACATCTTCAGAGAACTATCCACGATGACTCCAAGATCTTTTTCCTGACTTGTTTTAGCTAAATTAGCCCCCATCATATTGTATGTATAGGTGGGGTTATTTTTTCCAATGTGCATTACTTTACATTTATCCACATTAAATTTCATTTGCCATTTTGTTGCCCAATCACTTAGTTTTGTGAGATCTTTTTGAAGTTCTTCACAGTCTGCTTTGGTCTTAACTATCTTGAGCAGTTTAGTATCATTTGCAAACTTTGCCACCTCACTTTTTACCCCTTTCTCCAGATCATTTATAAATAAGTTGAATAGGATTGGTCCGAGGACTGACCCTTGTGGAACACCACTAGTTACTCCTCTCCATTCTGAGAATTTACCATTAATTCCTACCCTTTGTTCCCGGTCTTTTAACCAGTTCTCAATCCATGAAAGGACCTTCCCTTTTATCCCATGACAGCTTAATTTACTCAAGAGCCTTTGGTGAGGGACCTTGTCAAAGATTTTCTGGAAATCTAAGTACACTATGTCCACTGGATCCCCCTTGGCCACATGTTTGTTGACCCCTTCAAAGAACTCTAATAGATTAGTAAGACACGATTTCCCTTTACAGAAACCATATTGACTATTGCTCAACTGTTTATGTTTTTCTATGTGTCTGACGATTTTATTCTTAACTATTGTTTCAACTAATTTGCCCGGTACCGACGTTAGACTTACCGGTCTGTAATTGCCGGGATCACCTCTAGAGCCCTTTTTAAATATTGGCGTTAGATATTGTAGTAAGTCATTGATAGCTTTTCTTTTCCAAAGATGGATTGACTTCCTGCTAGAAGCCTAGTCAGTAGAACTCAGTCTTTACAAGACTGTTTTTGGAGAGTCTTGTATCTTCTTGTGACTTAGGCCTAATCCAAAAGCCCAGTGGAAAGATTCCAGTTTTCACTGGGTTTTTGGATCAAGTCATTAGTGATGTAGTCGTTTACCTGTGGTGTAGAAAATGGGATTCACTGTGAATGGGAGCATAGGCAAGATTGAAGGTATAATGTGTTAAACAATTATTGCAATCTAATAATAGTTTAGTTTATCCAGTAGAAAGACATGTCACACCAATAAAGGAAATGGAGTCCTAGGGGAATGCACCTCGAAAAGTGATCAGCTTATTTTACTGATGTTTAGGAAAGGGATGCTTTTGGAAGTTTGAGAAGATTGTGGCATAAGCAACTTTGTTCTGCTTTGAAGTCCTTCAGTTGATGTATTGCTTTCAATCAGATTGTAGGCACATGTATTTTATAGATGCTCCACCGATTTAATTAGTGGTTGATCTTCTCTTAATGATGGAGAGTGGTCAAGTGCCCAGGCTGATTCTTTTATCTCTTTTGTTGACTTTTGATACCATTGACCATGAGGTCATGATGACTCTACCTTGGACTGTGACTTCTTAGCTGGAAAACACAAGGTGGAGGTTTTGGATACTCTGCCCTGAGAAGTGATTCTCTGATCCAGGGAACGGCTAAATTATCCTAGTCAGTGTATGTGAGACTGATGGGGAGGGGGCCTGGGGTTGTTATCAGCAGCATACAGATGCCGTGCATCTCTCTCTCATTTTGGGGAGAGGTTACTTAGTGCAACTTCTCAGTAAATGGGTACATGTAGAGCAGCAGAACCTAGGATCCACAGATCTGTATGGAGCAACTGAAAAGGTTATGGTGAGCAGATAAAGGAGAGGTCCTACTCAAATCTCCCCATCTGCATACCTCAACACTCAAGGTGCAGATCTGAGGGGAATAAGTGAAACATTTATGTGAACCCTGAAATATTCTGTATTGCAAAAGCACCTGTGGCTTCTAACCAGCATCACTTGCTCCACTCCCCAGCCTTCTTCTATCTTCACCCCATCCCCGTCCCACAAACCAGCAGACTCAGCAGAAAGTATGTGTGGTTTGACAAAAGGAGGCATGGCTTGGTGGGAGGAATAGGGTTTGGTGTCTGGCTAGGTATGTGGTTTACATCACATTTGTACACCTAGATGGGGATGATTTGATTTATTTTAAACAATGTAATGTATATATAGAATTAGGTTTAATATTCCATCAATAAAATTTTAGATATATTTGATGATTTTTGGATGTTAAGTTTCTTGTGATTTGCATTTGACTTGGATAGTCTAGGTACACTTCTAATTACAATAGCAGTAACAAGATTTAAAGTGTGTGCAGTCAATAGATGTAGCCTAAATTTCAAAAGTAACAAGACCTCAGCTAGGTATCCAACTTTATACTTAAAGGGATATGAGTTTCAGAGAACTAAATGCTATTCCATATTATGAATCCGAAGAAGTGGGCTGTAGCCCACGAAAGCTTATGCTCTAATAAATTTGTTAGTCTCTAAGGTGCCACAAGTACTCCTGTTCTTTTTGCGGATACAGACTAACACGGCTGCTACTCTGAAACCTATTCCATATTGGTTGCTTTTGAGTCCCCCCTAGTCTACTACTAGATAGATTTGGAATGCTACATAATACTAGCTTATTTTTAGTTTATTTTTAGTCCCCTTCCACCTATTCACTGACATCTACAGAATTTTTGTTCTATCTCTCTGGAAATGTTTGAAATGGGGAACTTCATTTTAACTCTTTATCCTAGAGCCAGTGTTGTCCGATGAGAAACCTGATTCGCTTTTCTCAAACTGAGAGGAATGAGATAGTCATTCAGAAGCTTGTATGTGTTCAGGACATCAGAATTTTCAAATGAGATGAGCAAAAATTCATTATAGTCAGAACTCCTGTTTTGTTTTTGGCCCCTCTTTCCCAGTTATTACTTCTGAAATGTCTTTGCAGACAGCATTTACAACAAAGTCATTTTTACTGGTCTTTCTTTTCAGATCAAATAAATCCAAGTTTCCCTTTATGGGCCAGTGTACCATGGCATTTAGCCATAAGCAAATCCTACACACACAAACCTACTTTATTCAATCAAGTTAAAGGCATTTCCTTCTTAGGCAGAGTTACAGCATCCTCATCAATTACTAATTTTATAAGTTAGGGTTTAACAGTTGAGGGCTTTATGCCCTTTTTGTTGCCCAGCTAATCTTGGGCTAGAAGATGATGGCACAGTATTAGGGGGTGAAAATTGAGGCTGCCAGAAACTCTCACCACAGAAAGTCTGCATAATACTTCAGATTTTACTGCTCTTTGTGATAAATGCAGATTTTTAATTTCAACAGAAGTGTCTGAAATCAGAGAGGGCCAGCCTCTTGCCCTGAATTATACAGCACGCCAAAATGTGCTAGGTCCTTTAGAAAAGACACAGTGAAATTTCAGATGCAACACAATATGTGATGGGGACAAAATAGAGGCGTTTGGGATATCAGGAATAAGGTTAAGATAAAGTAGGGTTAAGATGGATGACAGATTATTTTGATAATCTAAAATGTTAGAGATAAGGATAAAAATTTTATTGACTTAATTATTGTAGATATTGGGTAAGAAGTCGGTTTTCAGGCAAGATTTAAGTGAGGATGGAAGAAGTGGCCTTGCAGACTAGCTCAGGAAGAGTCATATTGGTTATTTAAAATAGCAGGGCCAAAGAGCAAATGGAGGGGAATATCAAGGTATTAGAGAAACAATAGAAGGTTACAGGTTTCAGTGGTAACATAGGAAAGCAAATGTTCATTTTCTAGTGTTTCTTCTTTTAATACCAGGCCCTTGTGATCTACCTGGATTTTGGTTTTCATCCATTAGTTTTCCCACTGCCAGATTGTCCTGGAACATTATGTGCTCTGCATACTACTTAGTTGTTTAAAAATGCTTGCTTGACTGCCATAAAATCACTTGTTTCATTGTTATGAGAAAAAAAAAAGAAGGGCCCTTTTTTTTTTTAAGAAATATATTTTGAGTGAAAGATTTGAGAAGTGTGTACAGTTTTCACACATACTTTATTTAAAAAATTGGGATAAAAGCTCAGAGCAGCATTTGTTAAAATTCCCCCCATAGATTTCCAATAGCCATAGTGAAAATTGATCCAACTAAAAAAAAAAATTACCTTTGCTTCTGAGTGCCTGCCCCAGGGGAGATAAGAGCTCTTTATTGGATATGTTTTTGGGACAGTAAGCAGGGGAGAGCTCATACTTAGATAACAGGGGACTACTCCTGCAAAGAGGGAATACTTAAAAAAAATTGATAATCTTCTCTTTAAAAAAAATCAGATGGTAAACCTGTGGGATTGAGGGTTTACTCCTGTCTTATTCTTTCAGTTCCAAAGCAAAATGAAAGTGTAATTTAAACTCCTAATAAGTATCTGGAAATTCTTGGCTTTACAAACATTAGTTTCCCTTTTAGAACAAAGTGATTTGTATTAACAGCACTGTCAGATAGTTTGATGATTGAATGTTGTTGGGGCTTGATTTCACTTGTATTTTTTTTCTCTTCTTACTCTGTGTGGCTGATGGCTCATAGCATGCTGCCTGGCTGCTGGTAAAAGAGGAAATGGGGTGAGTAAGTTTTATAGCATTTATACTAGAGAGTACTGGATTTAGTGAATTAAAAGATACTTCTATAACTTTTTTCAGAGTAGGAGCAATGAGGAACTTCTTTCTCTGGAATATTGGGCCACTGATAGAGACATTTATGACTAAATGATTAATACTGTATTTTCCATGTGTAGGAAAACAAAGTGATTCACTTGATAGGTGCTTTTAAAGTGAGAAAGTATCCCTGCTAGCAAACAGCAGCAATCTCTCTGGAGCTATACTCCAAGATTCTTCCTCCCCTCTTCCCCCCCTTACTTACAGTGAACTCAAAATAAACACGAAGCCAGGGAGTAAATGCTTCATTTGCTTTCATCCTTTTGCTGGCAAGCACCTTTAAGCATCCAGGTACTTGAGCAATAGAGCAAGCAAGTAGTTGTTTTATAAGTTTGATATGAAGGCTACTACTTAACTGAATGTCGAGCAGCTGCAAAAGATTATAGTTTCAGCTTTGGCATATGCACATCCTACATTTGCGCCTAAATTGGATGTTTCTTGTTCAGTATGTTCATTGTGACTGCAGCATCTCTAGGACAATGCTTCTGAGTTTGGGGTGTGGGCTATCCATTCAATGTAGTGTTTTGAAATTAATTTAGTGCTCATGAAAGTTGCCAAAATGACATCACTGGAATCAGAAGTTCTCAGTCTGTCAAATAGATACAGTGAAGGTACATTTATAATAGGATAACAGAGCCTTTCACTTTGTCACCACTTCAGAGCCAGCCCAGATCAGTAATGTCCAAAACTGTTACTGTTAGCTAATGGTAAAGAGTCAATCATTTGTTTGGTTCCCAGTAAGCAGAAGCCACCATCACAGTTGACTAAGAAGCTGAGGATTGAATGATCAGAGACTGAACTATCCTATCACTCAGAACTGTTCTTTCTAGAGAAGAGCAGAACAGATTGGTGGGGCTGTGAAGGGAAGCATGCATAGTCTGTACTATACCTGTTCTGTGACTAAACAGAAGTAATTTCATCTCCAAGCTGTCATGCCAGTACTTTTCATGAACATTACATTCACTTTAAAAGAAGGAGCACAGCACAAGCGGTTTAAGCTTTCCTTCTGAGGGTATGTCTACACTACGAAATTAGATCGAATTAATAGAAGCCAGTTTTATAGAAATCAGTTGTATGCAGCCGATTGTGTGTGTCCCCACATAAAATGCTCTAAGCGCATTAGTTCGGCGGACCGCGTCCACAGTACCGAGGCTAGTGTCGACTTCCGGCGCATTGCACTATGGGTAGCTATCCCACAGTTCCCGCAGTCTCCGCCGCCCATTGGAATTATGGGTTGAGATCCCAATGCCCGGATGATGCAAAACAGTGCCGTGGGGGGTTCTGGGTACCTGTCGTCAGGTCCCTCCCCCTACGTCACAGCAACGGCAGACAATAGATTCGCGCCTTTTTACCTGGGTTACCTGTGCAGACAACATACTACGGCAAGCACGGAGCCCGCTCAGCTCAGCTCACCATCACCATATGTCATCTAGGTGCCGGCAGACGTGGGACTGCATTGCTACACAGCAGCAGCAGCTAACTGCCTTTTGGCGGTAGACGGTGCAGCATGACTGGTAGCCTTCATTGGCGATCTGGGTGCGGGCAGCTGTGGGGCTGGCAGCCGTAGGGCTGCATTGCACCAGCCCCTTGCCTTTTGGTAGAAGATGGTTTATTACGACTGGTATCCGTCGTCGTCGTACTGCAGTGGCTGTCAATCATGGACACCCGGGCAGACAATGATGGTTATCAGTCGTAGTATGCCATTTTCTGCCACGCGCCCTGTTGGCTCATTGCACGTTAGCAGAGTCGTAGTATGCTATTTTCTGCCAAGTGCCCAGTATTGTCTGCTAAGCACCCAGAAGAGGCCGATGGCGATCTGGGTGCTGGCAGACATGGGGCTGGCAGACGTGGGGCTAGATTGCTACACAGCAGCAACCCCTTGCCTTTTGGGCAGTAGATAGTATATTACGACTGGTATCCATTGTTGTCATACTGCAGTGGGTATCATATTGTGCAGTAGACCTGAAGGCTTACTGCCAAGCGCCCAGTATTTGCTGCCAAGCACCCAGAAAATGCCAAGGGCTATCAGTCATGCTGCACCGTCGTCTTAAGATGTAAAAAATAGATTTATTCTGTATTCATTTGCTTCCCCCCTCCCTCCCTCCTGTTAAACGCTGGCTTTTGAGTTCAATCTTGGGGTGGGGGGGGCATTCTGTGTGACAGTTGTTTGTGTTTCTCCCTGATGCAAAGCCACCTTTCTTGATTTTAATTCCCTGTACCTATACACCATGTCGTCACTCGCCCCTCCCTCCCTCCCTCCCTCCCTCCCCTGGTCCGTCAGATACTACTTTCGCGCCTTTTTTCAGACCAGACGCCATAGCTAGCACTGGGATCATGGAGGCCGCTCAGATCACCGCGGCAATTATGAGCACTATGAACACCACGCGCATTGTGCTGGAGTATATGCAGAGCCAGGACATGCCAAAGCAAAACCAGGACCAGGCGAGGAGGAGGAGGAGGCGATTGCAGCGCGTCGACAAGAGTGATGAGGAAATGGACATGGACATAGACCTCTCACAAGGCACAGGCCCCAGCAATGTGGAAATCATGGTGTTCCTGGGGCAGGTTGATGCCGTGGAACGCCGATTCTGGGCCCAGGAAACAAGCACAGACTGGTGGGACCGCATCGTGCTGCAGGTGTGGGACGATTCCCAGTGGCTGCGAAACTTTCGCATGCGTAAGGGCACTTTCATGGAACTTTGTGACTTGCTTTCCCCTGCCCTGATGCGCCAGAATACCAGGATGAGAGCAGCCCTCACAGTTGAGAAGCGAGTGGCGATAGCCCTGTGGAAGCTTGCAACGCCAGACAGCTACCGGTCAGTCGGGAATCAATTTGGAGTGGGCAAATCTACTGTGGGGGCTGCTGTGATCCAAGTTGCCAGGGCAATGAGAGACCTGGTGATATCAAGGGTAGTGACTCCGGGAAACATGCAGACCATAGTGGATGGCTTTGCTGCAATGGGATTCCCAAACTGTGGTGGGGCGATAGACGGAACCCATATCCCTATCTTGGCACCGGCGCACCAAGCCACCGACTACATAAACCGCAAGGGGTACTTTTCAATGCTGCTGCAAGCCCTGGTGGATCACAAGGGACGTTTCACCGACATCAACGTGGGCTGGCCGGGAAGGGTACATGATGCTCGCGTCTTCAGGCACTCTGCTCTGTTTAGAAAGCTGGAGGAAGGGACTTTCTTCCCGGACCAGAAAATAACCGTTGGGGATGTTGAAATGCCTATCGTGATCCTTGGGGACCCAGCCTACCCCTTAATGCCATGGCTCATGAAGCCGTACACAGGCAGCCTGGACAGGAGTCAGGACCTGCTCAACTACAGGCTGAGCAAGTGCCGAATGGTGGTGGAATGTGCATTTGGGCGTTTAAAAGCGCGCTGGCGCAGCTTACTGACTCGCTCAGACCTCAGCGAAAAGAATATCCCCATTGTTATTGCTGCTTGCTGTGCGCTCCACAATCTCTGTGAGAGTAAGGGGGAGACATTTATGGCTGGGTGGGAGGTAGAGGCAAATCGCCTGGCCGCTGATTACGCGCAGCCAGACACCAGGGCGGTTAGAGGAGCACAGCATGGCGCGGTGCGCATCAGAGAAGCTTTGAAAACCAGTTTTGTGACTGGCCAGGCTACGGTTTGAAACTTCTGTTTGTTTCTCCTTGATGAAATCTCCGCCCCCCCCCCGACCCGGTTAACTCTACTTCCCTGTAAACCAACAACCCCACCCTCCCCTACTACCCTCCCCCCTTCAAGCACCACTTGCAGAGGCAATAAAGTCATTGTTACTTCACATTCATGCATTCTTTATTACTTCATCACACAACTAGGGGGATAATTGGAAAGGTAGCCCGGGATGGGTGGGGGAGGAGGAAAGGAAAAGGACAAACTCCAATTGAAAACTTTAAAACTTATTGCTATGGAAATCATCTAGGGTGGAGTGAGTGGGTGGCCGAAGGCCCCCCCACCGTGTTCTTGGGCGTCTGGGTGAGGAGGCAATGGGACTTGGGGAGGATGGCTGTTGGTTACACAGGGGCTGTAGCGGCGGTCTCTGCTCCTGCTGGCTTTCCTGCAGCTCAACCATACGCTGTAGCATTGGGGAGGAGGGCTGTTGGTTACACAGGGGCTGTAGCGGCGGTCTGTGCTCCTGCTGCCTTTCCTGCAGCTCAACCATACGCTGTAGCATATCAGTTTGATGCTCCAGTAGACGGAGCATGAACTCTTGCTTTCTGTGTGCAAGCTGACGCCACCTCTCATCTTCAGCCTGCAACTTCCTCTGTTCCTCCCGCGATTCAGCCCGCCATCTCTCTTCCTCAGCCCGCGATTCAGCCCGCCACCTCTCCTCTCGCTCATATTGGGCTTTTCGATAATCAGTCATTGACTGCCTCCACGCATTCTGCTGTGCTCTGTCAGCGTGGGAGGCAGTCTGTAGTTCTGTAAACATTTCGTCACGTGTCCTTCGCTTACGTTTTCGAATATTCACTAGCCTCTGCGAAGGAGAGACATGTGCAGCTGGTGGATGAGAAGGGAGAGGTGGTTAAAAAAGATACATTTTAGAGAACAATGGGTACTCTCTTTTATGTTACATTTTGCTGTTCACATTACACAGCAGATGTGCTTTCGTTACAAGGTCGCATTTTTCCTCTTATATGGAGGGCCTGCCTGTTTGGTGTGAGAGATCACTCACGCAGTGCCAGGTCACAGATTTCAGCTTGCAGGCAGCCATGGTAAAACACAGTCTTTTGGCTTTTTTAACCTTCTTAACAACTGGGGATGGTTTCAAAGAGTACTGCTATCATTAACCATACCAAGGACCCGTTGGGTTGGCCATTTAAAATGGGTTTGCGATGTAAAAGGAGGGGCTGCGGTTTCAGGGTTAACATGCAGCACAAACCCAACTAATTCCCCTTCCCCCCCCCACCCAATTCTCGGATGATCACTTCACCCCTCCCCCCACCGCGTGGCTAACAGCGGGGAATATCTCTGTTCAGCAGACCAGGAAGGGGCACCTCTGAATGTCCCCTTAATAAAATTGCCCCATTTCAACCAGGTGACCGTGAATGATATCACTCTCCTGAGGATAACAAAGAGCGATAAGGAATGGATGTTGTCTGCATGCCAGCAAACACCGGGACCATACGCTGCCATGCTTTGTCATGCAATGATTCCAGACTACGTGCTACTGGCCTGGCGTGGTAAAGTGTCCTACCATGGCGGACGGGATAAGGCAGCCCTCCCCAGAAACCTTTTGCAAAGGCTTTGTGAGTACATGAAGGAGAGCTTTCTGGAGATGTCCCTGGAGGATTTCCGCTCCATCCCCATACACGTTAACAGACTTTTCCAGTAGCTGTACTGGCCGCGATTGCCAGGGCAAATTAATCATTAATCATTAAACACGCTTGCTTTTAAACCATGTGTAATATTTACAAAGGTACACTCACCAGAGGTCCCCTGTGTGCCCTCAGGGTCTTGGGTGAGTTCGGGGGTTACTGGTTCCAGGTCCAGGGTGATAAACATATCCTGGCTGTTGGGGAAACTGGTTTCTCCGCTTCCTTGCTGCTGTGAGCTATTTACATTATCTTCATGCTCATCTTCCTCATCCCCAGAACCCGCTTCCCTGTGTCTTTCTCCAGTGAGGGACTCATAGCACACGGTTGGGGTAGTGGTGGCTGCACCCCCTAGAATGGCATGCAGCTCCGCGTAGAAGCGGCATGTTTGCGGCTCAGCCCCGGACCTTCCATTTGCCTCTCTGGCTTTGTGGTAGGCTTGCCTTAGCTCCTTAATTTTCATGCGGCACTGCTGTGCGTCCCTGTTATGGCCTCTGTCCTTCATGGCCCTGGAGACCTTTTCTAATATTTTGCCATTTCGTTTACTGCTTCGGAGTTTGGCCAGCACTGATTCATCTCCCCATATGGCGATCAGATCCCGAACCTCCCGTTCTGTCCATGCTGGAGCTCTTTTGCGATCCTGGGACTCCATCACGGCTACCTGTGCTGATGAGCGACCTGTGCTCTCCACGCTGAGCAAACAGGAAATGAAATTTAAACGTTCGCGGGGCTTTTCCTGTCTACCTGGCCAGTGCATCTGAGTTGAGAGTGCTGTCCAGAGCGGTCACAATGAAGCACTGTGGGATAGCTCCCGGAGGCCAATAACATTGAATTCCGTCCACACACACCGAATTCCAACCCCTTAAGGCCGATTTTATCGCTAATCCCCTCGTCGGAGGTGGTGTTAAGAAACTGGTTTAAAGGGCCCTTTAAGTCGAAAGAAAGGGCTTCGTCGTGTGAACATGTCCAGGCTTAATTCGATTTAACGCGGCTAAAGTCGACCTAAACTCGTAGTGTAGACCAGGCCACAGCCTCACTACTATGGCTTAGGGATTGTCCACATGGGGAGTTATTCCAGAATAGTTGTTCTTGATTAACTCCATATGTGGATGGTCTTATTCTGGAATAAGAGTGCCTTCCATGTCCAAAATGGACTAAACTAATTTGGAATATGCACTCTAATTCCAGAATAAGAGCAACCACACGTGGAGTTAATCAAGAATAGCTATTCTGGAGCAACTCCCCATATAGACAGGCCCTTAGACTGCCAACCAAAGTACTAATAAATATAATGGTATTCTGTTTTAATAACACTAGGTAACTACAGACTGGACTAAGTCCATCAATTCCTTTAATATCAGCCAATGAATTACTATCAGAAGGTAATGTCTTTGTTACTACTGACCTGGGTAGGGACAGGGTATAAAATGGTCATATAGGTTAATGGTCATCTAGGTTTCTGTATGTCTTAAGGAATCCAGGAGTCCTGTATTTCTCAGCAATCTCAATTTTTGAAGTTAGAGTTGAATTTAGTGCACACTTAGTTTGAAGGTACACAATTTCATCTGTGTTTTAATGATTTTTCCATTTCACTTTTATTATTGGGGTAGCTACTAATGAGGTTATTAACATGTGGGTTTTCATATACTTTGTGTCAATATACAATATTTTAATTGTATGGTTCTCAAGAATATAGGGTTTAAGTTGATGAATTTACCATTGACTAGCTGATTCACAGGCTGTTTTCCACTTATGGTGAAAAAAGTATGATTAATATGTATAGTTTGATGACACTGATTATTTGCATTCAGATATGACTGATATATAAATCTACACCTTTTGTGAGACATCAGTTTTAAATATTCTAAAATTCTCCCAATAATGTAACTACATGGGGACATGAACAATTTGTACTAATGGCTAAAGTACCTTCAGTAAGTAATTAATATCTTACAATTTTGGGTAAAGTCTTTGAATCTTATATGGATCACATTAATTGTGAATAAACTTATAAGATACTGAGCTGTCTCCAGCAAAAGTATTATTAAGTGAACAGGGTACAAAGACTGTGGATACTGGCTGTAATAGGTTTTAAAATATATAACCAGAAATATCAATGCAGTGATTAGATTAGTATTGAGACCTTTTGTTTATACATCAGTGATTTGAAGGAGTATCTATCCAGTAGGTAAGGAGAGAGTGTGTGCAACCTCTGTGATGTATCTTCTTATCCCAGACCACTCAGAGGGTACCCCACAATATGGGGGAGAGACAGGGACATAATGTCCTCCACTCACAAACCAATGGGGGAATTCACCAAGAAGGGTATACAGTCTCAGGCTGGGAGAAGAAGAAATTTTTGAAGGATTGGGAGGCAGTGTTGGAGCAGAGGCATAAGACTTCTGCATAGACGACTCTGGTCTCTAGCAAGTTTCCTATGATCTGGGAGTTCTGAGGGACAAACTCCATGCCCATTCCCAGACCTTTCCCCAGTAAAACTATCTGTTAGAAGCATCATGAGAGGAACACTTTGGAGATTCTTGTTCCCTATGTGGGTTTATCAGTGTAGGGGAACAATTTAGCTCAAAGTTCATTGTTATTGAGCTATCTTCTGATGGAGGCCATCATGCTGGGAAGTGCTATTTGAGATATTGGCAGTATAGGAACTCAGACTTAGAGGTGGGAAAGCAATTTCTATCCTACTTTAATGCTAGTTTAAACAGTAAATTATTAATCTCTAAAGGCATCTTTTTATTGTTTAATCAGCATTAGAGAAACTTTCACAGTGAGCTCCTATAAGGAAGGTGTGAGTTCTTAGTAAATTGGCCTGTCATTGGCGCTTGGGTCAAGGGTGGTAATGCTATATTTTTTTTAATGAAATGTGCTACTTGTGTGGCAAAGGGTTCTCACTATGTAAGCTTCCAGATTGCTGGGCTGAAAAAAGTGTGTACTGCTTTCTCTTAATATTTTTGACATCTTTGGCTAGTTACACTTTCCACTGCCCTTAATTATTTGGTGTACTGCCTACATACTCTTGTAACTTGAACAAGTATATGCCCTGTCTCACAGTGAGAGGGCTAGCTGCCCTTCCGAGTTCACCTCCACAGATCACAGACCTCGTGCTTTCGCCTCCCCTGGGGTGGGTGATTCTCCTGCTCTTAGACTTGTCCTGAGGCTATGTTACCTCACAGATTCAGTGCTCACGCCAGCAGGTTTGACTAAGTTTGGCACCTTCAGTTCTCCCCTTCAGGAGTTTGTGGCCAGCGGACCAGACAGCCTTCTTAAACCAAAGTATTATTTAATTTTAACAGCAGGAATAAAGCATAATATAAGAGAAAAATAATTTTAAACAATGAAAGGTACCATCTACACTCATGTATTTTACCTCAGTCCTCACCCCCACCCTCTGTGAGGGGAGTCTAGGAAGGCCTAATTTCTTCATACCCATCAGCTAAGGTCCATGTGAGAGAGTCTGTTCCCACAAACAGCTCCTCAACACACTCTGACCTTTGGACAGAGAGAGTCCTCATACCTGTTTTGTAGTCCTTTTGATATATTGGTAACACAAGCATTGGCAATTGGAACCCAGGCTAAGCAAGCTATGTAATTTGGCTGGAGCTGATATGGTAGGATCTTCACAGTTAATAGCTCAGGCAATATCTCAAACACACTGAAGTGTTTCCCTGGTGGGTTTTCTCCAGTCATTCTTTTGCCTTCCTTTTTATTTCCTCACAGCCTTGTTGATTTAACCCAATATAGACATAGTAAGCATCCCATATGACAATCAGACAAGGTTATAGTATTCATAAATTATTACAGAGCAGCACCATGTCCTTCACACCATGTTCTGTACACTGGTATAGTTTTGGCCTGTTTATACCCAAATTTTATGTTAGTGACTGGTCACTTATTTTTAGCACGAAATGTCAGAGGTATGATTGTTTGACTGACTCATATACAAGTTTTCATTGTTTATTTTTTATGATTCAGAAAACAGGGCCTATCACTGGCAAAAGAGGACGTTGTTCAGCTGAAAGAAACATACAAATGGATTATTCATCCCCTGTTCTCGGAGGAGCTGGGTGTTCCTGCTGATGGAAAGGTGTTGTATGAATAATAAAGTTGTTGTTTTCCTGAATTCGTATAAATTACTCATAACATTGATGGGTTCTAATTAGGTAGACAAGTCTGTCACTGGTCTTATCTGGTAAACAAAAGAAGTGCTCTTTTACCTCAAGTTAGCTATCACAAGTAAATCCTAGTGGAGACAAGGCAAGCAGTAGTTTTTATACAAATTACTAAGGAGTCTTTTCTTAGTCATGACATATAGAAACAAATGTCTTTAAACGTTAAAGATAGCAAGAGACCTTCTAGAGCCCACAAACACTGAGTCCCTCTAGTTATAAGTGTACCATAAAAATAAGTGATCTAAGGCCTTGTCTACACTACACAGTTCTGTCAACAAAACAGTGGAAGTGTACACATGTCAATGCTCTTCACGCCGATGTACTCCCCTGCTAAGCCGACAAAATAAAATCCCCTTGATGAGAGGTGTAGAGCTTTTTGCGGCAAAGTTAGATCAACGCAGTGTCAGTGTAGACACTGCGCTTGCTTATTTTGCCATAAAGGCCTCCAGGAGGTGCCACACAATGCCTATCCTGACTGCTCTGGTCAGCAGTTTGAGCTCCACTGCCCTGCAGCCAGGTATACAGGCATCTGTCCCTCTCCCTTTAAAGGGCCGGGAATTTTTGAAATTCCACTTCTTGTTTGCTCAGCGTGGAGAGCTCACATTGCATCTTTCCAGCTGACCATGGCAGCTCCACACACTAAATGATCTCCCGCATGGAGTACACCGGAGTTGATGGATTTGCTGGCTCTGTGGGGAGAGGAGGCTGTGCAGTCCCAGTGCAAGTAAACAAAGTCTGGCTGAATGCATTACATAAAGACATGTTACTGGGGCTCATTGTCGAAATGCTGCTTCAAAGCCTCCCTGATTCAAATAGCTCCCTGTTGTGCCCCTCTAATAGCCCTAGTATCTGGCTGCTCAAAATCAGCCACCAGGTGATCCGCCTCCATGCTGCATCCCTGGGGAAACTTCTCCTCCTTAGCTTCACAAATATTATGCAGTGTACAATGGGCTGCTATGACCATGGGAATATTTTCCTCATTGAGGTCTAACCTGCCATAAAGGAAGCACCAATGAGCCTTTAATCTGCTAAAGGCACATTCAACAATCATTCTGCATCTGCTCACCCTATTGTTGAAGCAGTCCTTGCTGCTGTCCAGGTTTCCTGTGTAAGGCTTCATGAGTCATGGGAGTAAGGGGTCTCCCTGATCACTATGGTTATTTCAACATCCCCCAGTGGAATTTTCTGGTCTGGAAAGAAAGTCTCTGCTTGCAGCTTTCTGTACAGGCCAGTGTTCCTGAAGATGTGTGCATCATGCACCTTCCTTGCCCATCCCTTGTTGTTATCAGTGAAATGACCCCGGTGATCCACAAGCACCTGCAATACCATAGAGAAGTACCCCTTTCTATTGATGTACTCCGTTGCAAGATGGTTTGGGGCCAAAATGGGGATATGCATCCCATCTATCGCCCCGCTGCAGTTAGGGAATCCCATTGCTGCAACACCATCCACTATTTCACACACATTTCCAAGAGTCACATTTCTTCTTAGCAGGATGTGATTAATGGCCCTGAAAACTTGCGTGAACATAAACTCCATGTTGGACTTTCCAACTCCAAACTGATTCGCGACCGACTGGTGGTAGTCTGGAGTTGCCAGCTTCCACACAGCGATCACCACGTACTTCTCCCCCGAGAGAGCAACTCTCATTTTAGTGTCCTTGCGCTGCGGGGCAGGGGCGAGCTTTGCACACAATTCCAGGAAGCTAGCTTTGCGCATCCAGAAGTTTTGCTGCCACTGTTCGTCATTCCATACCTGCATGACGATGCGATCGCACCACTTGATGCTTATTTCCCGAGCCCAGTAGCGATGGTCCACCCTGTGCAACTGAATCATGAATGCCAAAAGTAATCTGGAATTGTTTCTTTCCATGGCATGCAGCTCGGCAGGCATCACGGATTCCTGTTCAGATTCACAACTCATAAATACTGCATGATCAGTCGTGTTGTGTTCACAACACTTATTACAAGACTAGAGAGCAGTGCTGAATCCCTGATTTCAGGCAAAGATGGTGGGCGTACTGTTTACAGGGGCTGTTGAAAAATGGGGCGAAATGTGATTAGAAGCCCATGGAATAATGGGACAGAAAAACCTGCATCATGGGATGGTGAACCCATGATGCACTGTGATCCATTCCTCATTCCTACAACTAATAGAGGCAGAAGGTGGCGAGTTGCACGGTGGGATAGCTACCCATGGTGCACTGCTCTCTCTGTCGATGTTAGAGAACCAACTGTGGACGCATGCCGCTGACACAGGGAGCATTGTGTGAACACGCACAAGCGATGTTACTATTGTGGTTTATGATCGTCGGTGTAAATTGCGTTGACTTAACTCTGTAGTGTAGACATAGCCTAATGCTTTATAACTTAAAATCATTTAAACATTAGCTAATCCTCTCAACAGCCCTGTGAGGTAGGTTGGTATCTGAATAAGTGTGGTAATGAGAGAATGGTTTGCCGAAGGCAAGGGAACTGTGGGCAGCATTGAGATTACTCTAGAGTTCCTGGTTCTGTCGTCAATCCACTAAATCACATTGCTTTTCTTTTATGGCTTAAAGGCATCCAGTCATTGCAGACTAAGTCCTGGAATGAACTGCTTACAAGGTTGACTGGTTTGATTTTGTCCCATGATTTGCTAGGCTTAGTGACCATAATAGGTAGGCTTGGCAGAATTTGATTTTTTAAATATAATTTTGACAGATAATATCAATGTTTATTTTAAGCATTTTTTTCAATTTAAATGTTCACACAGTTATAGGAAATTATGGGGGAGGTCAGACAGCAAGGGGATCAGATAATTATTTAATGACAGACTCAAAAAAGTTTAATCTTTGTAACTGTTAAAACACCAATTGTCAATATCACATGTCAAAATATGCAAAGTTAATATCCTTAAATCAAACTCTAATATGTTCTCAAGCAGCATTTTTCTTACTTTGCCTATCTGTAAATTTCTATTACCGATTGAAATAGTTTTTCCATTGGTTTTTGTGTGTACGGTGAAATCAATGTTTACTGACATTTACCAATAAAGATCTAATCCTTCCAAGCCTAATAGGCTTTGGGCTGTTATTCTCTCTCTGTGCTAGTTCCCCCATGTACAAAATGCTTGTAAAGTGCATTGAGATGGTTGAGTGCTATAGAAGTCTTATGATATATTTCTGAAATGGCTTCTCGGTGACCCATTTAAAAGTTTCCCATTTATGCTGCAATTCTATCTTCCTCTTCTCCTCCTCCTTTACTGTTTTTCTGTAATATATCAATAAGGATCCTTGAACCATTTGTTATACATTTGGTTAATAAATTGCTAGCACTTAGTAAAAGGAAATTGTTACCGTTCTTTTTTGTCTTAGAGCTTGTTCGAAGTGAGTGTGGTGTTTGCTCACCCGGAAACTGATGAGGATTGCCATTTCCTGTAAGTTGCAATACAAACAACAAGATCTTTATCTTAATATTGTGCAACATTGTTAGAGTTTGTCTGTAGCAAATGCAATGTCTCCAGTATTTGTGATCTAGAGTTGGACCTGAATCCAAACCCCAAATCCAGGTTCCTCTTTGCAGCTTAAATCTATGGTATCTCTGAGGGGCCGAATCTGCACACCAAATCCAAACAGCCTAAAGTTTGGAAATGTTTGGATCTGGATTGTCAACCTTAATGTCGGAGTGTGTGGATCTAGAATTTTGATTCGGTCCATTACAGAGAAATGAAGTCGGGACAGGCATTTGATTTAGGCCTGTTGTACTGTTCATATTATAATAAACGATGACTTTACATGGTGTGTGAAGTACTTTTGATAACCTGTGAGCATATGTTTATATAATACTGAGGTTTTCCGCTTATTTCGGGAATTTGGGTATGAAGGGAGGAATCAGAAGTGAGTTAGTTCTACTTAAAGACAAGACTTTAAAAACCCCCCACACAAAGTGCTACATAATCACTTGGTCTTGCTCTGCAGAGCGGCTGCCATAGAAATCCTTTTCTCACTGGCAAAGAAATCCAGGATTTCTGGAAATCTGTCTACCATGTAGTCACATCCCTTAACGGCTAGAGGGAGCATGTTGTGAGAAAATGGTCTTCCTGCTTGCTGTTTTTCCCCCCAAAAGCTAGAGCTTCAGGCAGTTTCACTGCACATGTTCCTGGTAGGTGTTAAATCAGAGCATGGAAGGTGCCTTCCCATACAACTTCTCTGACCAGGATCCTTGCTGATCTTAAACGCAAAAAAGAAGCTTACAAGAAGTGGAAGATTGGACAAATGACCAGGGAGGAATATAAAAATATTGCTCAGGCATGCAGGAGTGAAATCAGGAAGGCCAAATCACACTTGGAGTTGCAGCTAGCAAGAGATGTTAAAAGTAACAAGAAGGGTTTCTTCAGGTATGTTAGCAACAAGAAGAAAGTCAAGGGAAGTGTGGGCCCCTTACTGAATGAGGGAGGCAACCTAGTGACCGAGGATGTGGAAAAAGCTAATGTACTCAATGCTTTTTTTGCCTCTGTCTTCACGAACAAGGTCAGCTCCCAGACTGCTGCACTGGGCAGCACAGTATGGGGAGAAGGTGACCAGCCCTCTGTGGAGAAAGAAGTGGTTCGGGACTATTTAGAAAAACTGGACGTGCACAAGTCCATGGGGCCGGATGCGCTGCATCCAAGGGTGCTAAAGGAGTTGGCGGATGAGATTGCAGAGCCATTAGCCATTATTTTTGAAAACTCATGGCGATCGGGGGAGGTCCCGGATGACTGGAAAAAGGCTAATGTAGTGCCCATCTTTAAAAAGGGGAAGAAGAAGGATCCGGGGAACTACAGGCCAGTCAGCCTTACCTCAGTCCCTGGAAAAATCATGGAGCAGGTCCTCAAGGAATCAATTATGAAACACTTAGAGGAGAGGAAAGTGATCAGGAACAGTCAGCATGGATTCACCAAGGGGAAGTCGTGCCTGGCTAACCTAATTGCCTTCTATGATGAGATAACTGGCTCTGTGGATGAGGGGAAAGCAGTGGATGTGTTATTCCTTGACTTTAGCAAAGCTTTTGATACGGTCTCCCACAGTATTCTTGCCGGCAAGTTAAAGAAATATGGGCTGGATGAATGGACTGTAAGGTGGATAGAAAGCTGGCTAGATCGTCGGGCTCAACAGGTAGTGATCAATGGCTCCATGTCTAGTTGGCAGCCGGTTTCAAGCGGAGTGCCCCAAGGGTCGGTCCTGGGGCCGGTTTTGTTTAATATCTTTATTAATGATCTGGAGGATGGTGTGGACTGCACTCTCAGCAAGTTTGCAGATGACACTAAACTGGGAGGCGTGGTAGATACACTAGAGGGTAGGGATCGGATACAGAGGGACCTAGACAAATTAGAGGATTGGGCCAAAAAAAACCTGATGAGGTTCAACAAGGACAAGTGCAGAGTCCTGCACTTAGGACAGAAGAATCCCATGCACTGCTACAGACTAGGGACCGAATGGCTAGGTAGCAGTTCTGCAGAAAAGGACCTAGGGGTCACAGTGGACGAGAAGCTGGATATGAGTCAACAGTGTGCTCTTGTTGCCAAGAAGGCTAACGGCATTTTGGGCTGTATAAGTAGGGGCATTGCCAGCAGATCGAGGAACGTGATCGTTCCCCTTTATTCGACATTGGTGAGGCCTCATCTGGAGTACTGTGTCCAGTTTTGGGCCCCACACTACAAGAAGGATGTGGAAAAATTGGAAAGAGTCCAGCGGAGGGCAACAAAAATGATTAGGGGTCTGGAGCACATGACATATGAGGAGAGGCTGAGGGAACTGGGATTGTTTAGTCTCCAGAAGAGAAGAATGAGGGGGGATTTGATAGCTGCTTTCAACTACCTGAGGGGGGGTTCCAGAGAGGATGGAGCTCAGCTGTTCTCAGTGGTGACAGATGACAGAACAAGGAGCAATGGTCTCAAGTTGCAGTGGGGGAGGTCTAGGTTGGATATTAGGAAACACTATTTCACTAGGAGGGTGGTGAAGCACTGGAATGCGTTACCTAGGGAGGTGGTGGAGTCTCCTTCCTTGGAGGTTTTTAAGGCCCGGCTTGACAAAGCCCTGGCTGGGATGATTTAGTTGGGAATTGGTCCTGCTTTGAGCAGGGGGTTGGACTAGATGACCTCCTGAGGTCCCTTCCAACCCTGATATTCTATGATTCTATGATACCGTCAGTTGGCAGCTGCTGTCTATCCTCAAGATCAGAAACTAGAGCATGTCTCTGGCCTTTCTGACTTCCTTTCGTCTGTTGCTGCCCTTACTGCCTTACTTACGCCTCTTTTGAGTGCCTAATTTGTCACTTTATTGCTGCCCACCAGCCACATCCCTCCCAAATCTCTTATTTTACAAGAGCTTCTTCGCTGACTGAGAGGACTTCACATTAAGAGGTGACCCAGGGGGGAACAGGGAAGAATCAAAGTTCCCTTATTTCCCTCTCCAGTCAGCTTTCTGTGGCTTGGAGGGGAAGCCCACAATTCTGACTGCTGACAGCTGGAGTCCTGCTGGCAAAACAATGCTGTGGTACTGTCCAGGCCTTGCATCTTTGTCCTTATTCCACCCTCCTCGCTGTCCTACCTCTCCCTCCCCAGTCTTTCTTGTTCCCTTCCCTTGTTCTCTGCCCTCCCCTCTTACTTCCTCCCTTTCTGTTGGACACCTTTTGAAAATGTTTATACGGGACAAGTTAGCAGCTAGCAGTATAATGTAGCTGTGGAGGGAGTGGTGGCAGGGGGAGGAGAAAGCAGTAAAGTAGGGATCTCAAACTCAAATCACCACGAGGGCCACATGAGGACTAGTACATTGGCCCGAGGGCCGCATCACTGAAACCTTTTCATACAATGATACAAAAGTATAGTAAAAAATGAAGAGTAATATAGCATGCTATTAAAAGTCAATGTGTTAACTTTTTTAAAACTGTAATGCGAAGAGGGGTTTTAATAAAATATAAACACCTGTAACTATTCCTTATGTGGTCAGTAACACTGATGATGATCTACACTAACAGTCTATCAACATATCTGTAATGGCAGGAACTTTTTGAAGTAACTATTCATACAAAATACGTTGCCACTTTTAACAAACATTCTTACCAACTACTCGCAGCAAAGAATCATATATGCTGAACTTCATACCTCAGACTGCTCGACTAGTCCATGAGGCCCCGCCTCTTCCCATCCCTTCCCTGCCCCCATTCCAACCCCTTCCCCAAATCCCTGCCGCGTCCCCGCTCCTCCCCCCTCCCTCCTGGAAAGTCCTAAGTGCCGCCAAACAGCTGTTTGGCGGCGGGAAGTGCTGGGAGGTAGGCGGAGGAGCAGGGACGTAGCGCGCTTGGGAGGGGAAGGAGGTGGGGCGGGGAGTGAGGGGAGCTTGGCTGCTGGTGGAGTCGGCATCTATGGCGGGCTGCAGGAAATAACGCCGCGGGCCGCATGTTTGAGACCCCTGCAGTAAAGCAACCCTGGGATCTGGATGAAATGCCCACATTTCATCCAGCAGCATGAGGGGCTTGAATTCAGGAAGGAGATCCCTCCACTTGCTTTCTCAGTGCAGCCAGATTGGAAAGCTATGGTGAGACTTTTAGGTAATATAATATATTATGCACTGTGGCCAATAACTCAGAGAACTTTCTCAAGTGATAATTCTCCAGATGTGCAAGTCTTCTCAGACAGAGGGCTGTGTCTAGGGAGGGCTGTGTACACATTTTAGTGCATTTTAGATTACTTCTAATATGACTATGGTAAAATTTGATACCTTAATTATCAGGACTTGAAAACTGATAGTGGATTTTTTGCTGTGGTAAGAAAGTAGGTTCTTGTTTGAGCCTGGGGAGGCCCTTCCATGCCCAGTGATCTTTGGCTACACGACAGCTGATTCCCCTGAACAGGCTCTTTGTGTCAGTTTCAATAATAGAGAACATGGTAAAAAATTGGGGTTTTTTTGAGCAGTCTGATTGGGAACACCCTTTTGAGAAGTATTTCAGGAGCAGCCACCACTGTCTCTTCTGTCCCCTCTCAAACTGCTCCTGTGCTAACACCTGCAGAAGGTGTGTAAGAAAGTGATCTGTTTTGTGTGTAGTACTCTGTGGTTTGAAGTGGAACATTTAACTTGTTTTGTTAACTTATACTTGGAAACTAGATTAAAATAAGAATGATTTAAATTCTGGAAAAAGGAAGTCAATGTACTCTATATTATCTCCCACAAATGACACGTGTAGAAAGTCACCAGGGGTCTGCTGTTACAATCAGTTTCGTTTTACCCTGAAGTAGCCTTCGAGGTGCTGCTGTCATAACCTGAAGAGCAGCAGCAGGAGAGAATAAAAAATACGTGGCATGGACAAAAGAAATTATGTTGTCTAACTGCATACATAGCAATCCACTAATTTGTAAACTTCCTTGACAAACATCCAGTACTCAGAAAAGCCTCTAGTGCTAAATGTTTTACTGATTAGAATTTTCACTTTTGTGAAACAGAAAATAAATAGTTTCCTTTTAGGAGTGTTAGAAAGAATCTCAAAGATCTGGATGACCTGATGTTACCTTTTTTACATTAGACTGATTTTTCCTGTTCAGTAATAACATTCAGAGGTGTATTGGGACACCACTAGTCAGGGTGTTGCATTTTAAGCTATGATGCATGGGTTAGGAACAGGAAAAGAACCAATAGAGAGCTAGGGAAGTCCGTGCATCTTGCAAAGGTACACAATATTGTCAGTCATCTTTGTTGGCAGTCTCAGAAGAAAGGTCATAGGAGACTGATCTCCCCACATACCTCCTCATTCCAGCTCAAAACTGAGGGACATGGGTAGGAGTCAAAATGGGAAAGGTTTGCACAGCCACTACCTAGACTGTACATATTCTGTGGATAATCAGAGGATTTTAGTTTATGTAGGTCAAATAGACTGGCACCTTCTGGCATCAATTTAAGATTGAAAAATCTTAACTCCATCCCAGACTGGAGAGTGATAGAGACACAAAGTGTAGGGCATTGCTGCTCAAAAATTAGATCTGGTACCTGGGTATTTTCATTTTGATAAGTGTCTTTTATTTAAGTGATCATATCAATTAATTTTTTATTTCTATTTAGAGCCACAGTATGTCCAGACTGTTTCAAGCCAGCAAAGAATAAACAGGTAAGAATCCCATATCTGTCATCAGCATCATTCTTCTGGGATCAGAATTCTCATGTCAATGGTTAAAATAAAGGAAGGTTTCTTGAAATTCAGTCATTACTTTAATGCCTATTTTTCTTTTCCTCCTCTCTAAAAGGTTCTCCAGTTGTTTCATATGCCTCCTTTTATTCACTCAACTCTCAACTTTTCTTCTGTTTATGATGCCTCTGGATTCCATTCCCAGACCTACAGCAAGAGAGCTATCATTTCAAAAACATTCCCAATACGTATAGGAATTTGGTTTGGATACACTAAAAATATCAGTATAGCAGGACTACTACTTACTGTCCATGGAGGATATGGCTGAAATAAGGCTTAAAAAAAAGAGAGAGAGAATCTAGTCTTAGCAAAAGGAGAAAAAATAAAATTGTCCTAGAGCATTTTCCCCGGCCACCATTCCAAATTAAACAAAACATGTGCAGAATGGTATGCTGCTTCCTGTTTACTATGGGACTACATGGCTGCAGTAGTACCCACAACTGTTGTACACCACCCAACAGAGGGTGTCACCACTGAATCCACCTTTCCTCAGCCTAAACTTAAACTCATCCCTGTAGTGGCATGAAAAGAGCACCCGTGAAGCACAGGGAAGGCAGACCCTGTGTGGGTTTTCCATATCCTCGTCCTCTCCTCCCCTTGCCATGCAATGAAATGCCTGCAGGGAGCAGGACTTGCCTTTTAGTGCCAAAGATGTAACGTAGCCACACATGATTTAGGAGATGCAGGAATGGGTATCAGTCTGTGTAACACAGTGTTCCATATGAAAGTGTAAACATTACTCTGTACAAGTCACTTTCATGTGTGGAGCTGAGTTAGTGCCAGTGACTGAAAGTAATTTTTAGAGCTGGAAAAAAATTTTTGTCCAGACTTTTTCTGATGTAAAAAGGCTTTTCAATTAAATGGAAATGTTTGTGGGCAATTTCCATTTTTGCCAAAAACTTAAATTTTTCAGCAACCAAAAACTAAAATAAATTCATTTTTTGATTAGACTTGAAAAATGTTGAAGGAAATTTTTGACAAAAATAGAAGAATAATTGGTTTGAGTCAAAAAATTTCAGAAAAAAAAAATATTTTCCTGACCAGCTCTGGTAATTATAGTGCTACTTGTGTAACACAGTGGAAGAAATATAGTGCAGTGAGACTGTTTGAACTGAAAATAATATTTTTTTAAATACCATCCAGAAGGCTTTTGCTAAGAGACATTATATCTTTGAGATAGGAAATAACAAAGAAACTCTCTATTCAATGATGATGATAACTTACCTGAACTCATATAGGCCAGCTGCGTATTTTACCCTACTGGTCTTCCTGGGTAGCTGTGATATCCCAGAATGCTACATTCTGGCTGTCGCAGTGTAGTTGACAGCATGACTTTGGAGGAGCTAGAAACAGTGGGAAAGTTTCATGTTTAGATAGGTGTTTATGTGCTGACTGAGCCTAGATACCATGGAGATGAGCATATTGAAAGTACATAGGCAGATAACTACTATGCACCTGGAGAGAAGGGGATTCAGCATACATTTCTGAAGTAAATTAAATTTGCCAGTCTTATTTGTTCATCACCTATAAATGTACATTTGTACAGAATATATTAAGATGTCTGTTAAGTACAAATCTATCTAAGATACTTATATGCCTTCTATCATCCTACTATGGGAGTGCCTCACAAGCTTTAATACATTTATCCTCACAGCACCTCTGTGAGGTAGAGGAGTGCTGTTATCCTCACTTTACACACAGCCTATATCTCAGTTCTCTATGCCTATACTTACCATGGTGTGTAGAGTACATACACTGCATACCCCCCTGCACAGGTATAAATAGAGTGCAGACAGAGAGGCATGGCTTAGGTGAGTAAAGACACACCAGAACCTTAGGCTGTGTACCCTACATGGTTCTCCACAGGCCCACGCAGTGCCTCCCACATCTCCACTGCTATTTTTAGCAGTGTGGTGTCCCATTGCCTTCCTGTTCCCGGAGCCTTTCCCACCGCAGTGAAAGATTCCAGCAGTGGGGAAAGGCCCTGTCAGAGAGAAGGCAGTGTGGAAAGGTTTCAGTGGCTTCCTGATTCTGGAGCTTTCCTCCACTGCCTCCCCCCGCCAGAGCCTTTCACTGCCACATGTAGCCACATACCACAGTGTGAACACATCCTTTTCACTGCAGCAGGTACATGAGAATGGCCGTACTGGGTCAAACCAAAGGTCCATCCAGCCCAGTATCCTGTCTACTGACAGTGGCCAATGCCAGGTGCCCCAGAGGGAGTGAACCAAACAGGTAATGATCAAGTGATCTCTCTCCTGCCATCCATCTCCACCCTCTGACAAGCAGAGTCTAGGGACGCCATTCCTTACCCATCATGGCTAATAGCCATTAATGGACGTAACCTCCATGAATTTATCCAGTTCTCTTTTAAACGCTGTTATAGTCCTAGCCTTCACAACCTCCTCAGGTAAGGAGTTCCACAAGTTGACTGTGCGCTGTGTGAAGAAGAACTTCCTTGTATTTGTTTTAAACCTGCTGCCTATTAATTTCATATGGTGACCCCTAGTTCTTGTATTATGGGAATAAGTAAATAACTTTTCCTTATCCACTTTCTCCACATCACTCATGATTTTATATACCTCTATCATATCCCCCTTTAGTCTCCTCTTTTCCAAGCTGAAGAGTCCTAGCCTCCTTAATCTCTCCTCATATGGGACCCGTTCCAAACCCCTAATCATTTTAGTTGCCCTTTTCTGAACCTTTTCTAGTGCCAGTATATCTTTTTTGAGATGAGGAGACCACATCTGTACGCAGTATTTGAGATGTGGGCGTACCATCGATTTATCTAAGGGCAATAATATATTCTCAGTCTTATTCTCTATCCCCTTTCTAATGATCCCTAACATCCTGTTTGCTTTTTTGACCGCTTCTGCACACTGCGTGGACATCTTCAGAGAACTATCCACGATGACTCCAAGATCTTTTTCCTGACTTGTTGTAGCTAAATTAGCCCCCATCATATTGTATGTATAGTTGGGGTTATTTTTTCCAATGTGCATTACTTTATATTTATCCACATTAAATTTAATTTGCCATTTTGTTGCCCAATCACTTAGTTTTGTGAGATCTTTTTGAAGTTCTTCACAGTCTGCTTTGGTCTTAACTATCTTGAGCAGTTTAGTATCATTTGCAAACTTTGCCACCTCACTTTTTACCCCTTTCTCCAGATCATTTATAAATAAGTTGAATAGGATTGGTCCGAGGACTGACCCTTGTGGAACACCACTAGTTACCCCTCTCCATTCTGAGAATTTACCATTAATTCCTACCCTTTGTTCCCGGTCTTTTAACCAGTTCTCAATCCATGAAAGGACCTTCCCTTTTATCCCATGACAACTTAATTTACGTAAGAGCCTTTGGTGAGGGACCTTGTCAAAGGTTTTCTGGAAATCTAAGTACACTATGTCCACTGGATCCCCCTTGGCCACATGTTTGTTGACCCCTTCAAAGAACTCTAATAGATTAGTAAGACACGATTTCCCTTTACAGAAACCATGTTGACTTCTGCCCAACAATTTATGTTCTTCTATGTGTCTGACAATTTTATTCTTTACTATTGTTTCAACTAATTTGCCCGGTACCAACGTTAGACTTACCAGTCTGTAATTGCCGGGATCACCTCTAGAGCCCTTTTAAAATATTGGTGTTACATTAGCTATCTTCCAGTCATTGGGTACAGAAGCCGATTTAAAGGACAGGTTACAAACCCTAGTTAATAGTTCCGGAATTTCACATTTGAGTTCTTTCAGAACTCTTGGGTGAATGCCATCTGGTCCTGGTGCCTTGTTAATTTTAAGTTTATCAATTAATTCCAAAGCCTTCTCTCATGACACTTCAATCTGTGACAGTTCCTCAGATTTGTCACCTACAAAAGCCGGCTCAGGTTTGGGAATCACCCTAACATCCTCAGCCGTGAAGACTGAAGCAAAGAATTCATTTAGTTTCTCCACAATGACTACCTATGGTAGCTACCCATATCTTAAATGCCACCACCAGCGTAGACATGGCCATAGAGAGACTAAGTGACTTATCCAAGATCACACAGGAAGCCTTTGGCAGAGCAGGGAATTGAACCCAGGCTAGCACCATACCTGCTGGATATCTTTCCTCACTACCAGATGTGTGTGCACAAATCCCCAGTAGGCACATGTTCATGGCTCATGAGTCACCTACCTTGTCTTGTGCTGTGCACATCTGACGGTGTTCAGAGCAGGCACCCAGGAATATCACTTTGTTGGTGGTAAATCCAAGTGGAGTTCTGTTTTCAAAGAAATTAAACTGAGGAATGTGTCCTGGGCATGTACTTAAATGGCAAGTTGTATATATTTTTCCTTAGCAGTAGACTGTAATTGTTTCATAAGGGTTTGTTTTCTCTCTTAAAAGTCCTTTCCACCATGGAAAATCTGAGACATACGTTAGCCCAATCATATTTAGTCTTCCATACATAACATCACTTTCTACTATCCATTGTCAACAGTACATATTGATCTATAACATTTGCTACTATTATTAAGTGTACACTGGGGCCAAGATTTTCAAAAGTTGGAGCCTAAAAATAGACTCGAAAGCCCATATATAGATGCCTAAATTTGTAGCCTTATTTACAGAAGTGTTGAGCACTCAGCAGCTCCCAGTGAGATAAATAGGCGCGGGTGGATGCTCAGCCCTTTTAAAAACGACTTCATTAATTTAGGTGCCTAAATATGGCCTTACAAGTCTAATTTTAGGCTCTTACTTTTGAAAATTTTGGCCTGAACCCTCCAGTCCCACTGACCTTTTTTTTTGCTTTTACATATTTTTTCATATAATCTAAAATGTAGAAAGTTGTTAGAGATGTATCTGGCAGCTCCTTCAGCTTATGGAGGGACTGAACTAGCTATTATGTATCCCTGAACCTTTGAAGGATCTGGGATGGGATTTTTCAAAACCATCTAAATGACTTAAGACCACAAGTCCTATTGAAAGTCATGAGACTTGTGCTCCTAGTCACTTAGGCACTTTTGAAAATCCTATCCCAGATTTATAAAAACAAACAGACATTAAATATTTTTGGGGAAAAGTTATGTTTTGTTGTGAAATGATTTGTGGAAGGGAACATATTTTGTCGATATTTTCCACGCTACCTGTCCCAAACGCCAGTATTTCAATTTATAGGAAGTTGAATATAAACCATAGAATGAGATAGAACAAGTAATTATATTTTTTGAATATCTTCTAGAATCAAAGAGATGGGGTAAAAGAAAAGAGCCTAAGTCCCATTGATTTTAATACGAGTTTTCAATGCTTACACATACACTTTAAAAATGTTTAGGCCTCAATCCTGCAGATGCCAATGTTGAGTAGCTTTACATACACAAGTCAAGTTACTCATGTGCGTAAGTATTGGCAAGATCAGAGACATACTGACCAGCGTGTATTGTTAAAGAACAACAATCATGATTAGTAGGGTGTCAGCACATGCTGATATTGGAAACATTGTCAGGCATAGGAATATAGGATAATTAAACTTTAGGTATAAAAAACCAATCTATATTGGTAAGAGTATTTGAGTTCTTTTTTTTCTCATATGGCAAAATGATGTAATTACCCTACCCACATCCTTTCTTCAGCCTCTCATATTTCCTTGACTCAGATATTTTATTTTTCATTTCACTCTACAGTCTGTTTTCACAAGAATGGCAATTATAAAGGCTTTGGACAAGATAAAAGAAGAGGATTTCCGTAAGTAAGTATACATTGAAATTGTGTGTTTCTTAGTATTGGGCTGCTTCTGTACAGAATCAAGATGGGGAGGAAAATGTTAGAGGGAAATACACAAGTATCGTTAATTGTTAAAAATCTACTGATATATGTAATCATATGTATGTATTGGTTAGGAAATGTTGCATTTGCATGTCTTTTGATGACATTAGAATGTGTCATCGTTATCTTTTAAGAAATAATCTCACAATGCTTCAATTAGATCACAAAGAATTGAAAAGTGAACATGATGAAAACAGTTCCCCCCTCCCCCAGATTATTTTATGATTGGCAAATTTAGGACTAGATTGTACCACAAGGGCACAACCTTAGATTATTACTGCATAGTCAAACTGCCACAATTCCATCGCTGCTCCCCTGTTGTACCAGCAGTAAATTACTATGTCCTCTGTGCTTGGAATGCTTAAAACTGAAAATATAGTATAGTAGCAATATTGCCAACCCGGGCTATTTGAAAATCATGAGTCAGTCCCAAAAAATCAAGAGATTTTAAAAAATATATTTTAAGTTTTTTATTTGACTTCTGGCTTTTGAGCCTGAGAGTTCGTACTTTCAAGCTTTTCCCTGAAACAGTGAAGATTACTTATTTTAAAAATGATGCTAAGATTCTCACATAATTCCATGACTCTGGGAGCTGGGACTTTAAGAAGAATACCAAATATTTTGAGACTCACAATAAAATTATGAGGTGGCAACATGGTAGCAGAAACTTTCTAATATGCACTTTGCTGAACTGCACAGAAATCATTGGTCTTTTCCCCACCTCCTAGCAAAGATTTAATAGCAGATGATGTAGCTAGGTTCTGTACAGTATTAAGAATTTCATTATTTCTGTAAAACGTACAACAATACATTTTGCTAATATACTTTGAAGTATACATACAGTTATAACATCAGTGGACAAAATAAATTAACAAAGTACATTCTGCAATGTATTATGCTCAATGTGTTTCATGTTTCTTCCCTTAATGATTCGCAAGGGATCTTGCAGTTTTTAATATGAATAGGGAGGCTACATTGTAGTCATACTTTGTTTACATGGAAACAACTGCATGGATTAATTTTTGCTACAATGATTCAGCATCATGTTTTGAAATTGCTTGTCTTTTAATCTCTCTCTTTTTTTATTCAGGCATTTTCCATGTCCCCCAAGTTCACCAAAGAATATCTGTGCAGCTCTGGAAATTCAGTGCACTAATGGTGCAATTTTTGTGGCTGGTAAAATATTTCTCTTGCTGTTATTTTCTTTAAAATATGCCGTACAGTCCCTACTATGTAACCAAATGGACTCCTGCTATTTATTATTACTCTTGTTATTAAGCATAGGGAAAAAGAAAACAGATATGCAAGAGTAAAGTTCTAATGAACTTCTCTAGAGAGGAAAAGAGATTACTTTTAACTTGCCTTTCATAGTTTCATAGCGTTTAAGGCCAGAAGAGACCATTAGATCACCTAGTCCAGTGGTTTTCAAACTTTTTTTCTGGCGACCCAGTTGAAGAAAATTGTTGATGCCTGTGACCCAATGGAGCTGGGGATAAGGGGTATGGGGTGTGGGAGGGGCTCAGGGCTGGGGCAGAGGGTTAGGGTGTTGGGGGGTGAGGGCTGCAGGGTGGGGCTAGGAAGGAGGGGTTCAGGGTGTGGGAGGGGGCTCTGGATTGGGACAGGGGCTGGGGTGTGGGAGGGGGTCAGGGCTCTGGGCTAGGGGTGCAGGCTATGGGGTGGGGCCGGGGATGAGGGGTTTGGGCTGCAGGAGGGGGCTCAGGGTTTGGAGGGGGCTCAGGTCTGGGGCAGGGGGTTGGGATGCGGGAGGGGGTCAGGGCTCTGGACTGAGAATGCAGGCTCTGGGTGGGGGTGGGGATAAGGGGTTTGGGGTGCAGGGCTGGGGCAGGATATTGGGACACAGGGTTGGGGCACGGGGTTATCTCAGGCGGCTCCTGGTCAGCGGCGCAGCGGGGATGCTAAGGCAGGCTTCCTGCTTGTCCTGGCACTGTGGACCGTGCTGCACCCCGGAAACGGCCAGCAGCAGGTCTGGCTTCTAAGCTCTCACCTGCAGGCACCGCCCCTCCCAGCTCCCATTGGCAATGCGGAGCTGGTGCTCGGGGCAGGGGCAGCGCGCAGAACCCTGTGGCCCCCCCCACCTAGGACCTGGATCTGCTGCTGGCCTCTTCCGGGGCACAGTGCGGTGTCAGAACAGGTAGGAACTAGCCTGCCTTAGCCGGGCAGCACTGCCGACAGGACTTTTAATGACCTAGTCGGTGGTGCTGACCAGAACCGCCGCGACCCAGTGCCTTACATTCAGCGACCTAGTACTGGGTCGCAACTCGCAGTTTGAAAACCACTGATCTAGTCTGACCTTCTTCATATCATAGGCCAGTAAACGTCACCCAGATACCCCTATGTTGAGCCCAGTGACGTTAGTTAAATGAAAGCATTTTAGTCCTCAGGAGACTAAAGACAGAGAACTGGAGAGATTGAGGTGCTGCCAATACCTGAGGCCCCTGCAATAGCAGGGAATCAATTAGGTGAGATAGATCCAGATGATCCTAGCAGGTGATCCATATACCCCCTTCCTTCCTGAGCCCCATAGGTGACTGGTTGAAGCCTTGAAGCATGAGATTGCATTATAATCATTATCAGAATACAGAACTAAAAGTATTATAGGTTGATCATTTAAAGGGGGGAAAAAAAGGATATAAAATAAAATATTAAAATGGAAAAGTTAACATTCTCATGGCCAGCTAGCACTTCCATACTGCATATATGTAATATTTTAATTTATTAATTGGGCTGCGAAATATTTATTTTAATGGGATCAAAATAGCCCAAGTCTGTTGGCCTTCAAATATGTGTTTGCTGCAAAACACATACATATATTTTCACTGGCTGCTGCAAAGGTGGGCCTTTGAGAAAATCCATGTGTGTGGAGTGTGACAGACTGTCAGTTTCCTGCAATATCCTGAATAAACTTTATTGAATGAAGTTAAACCTTATTGAATTAGGTTTAATACCTTTGGGGAGTCATTGTATTAAAAATGCAAATGTGTATGTGTTGTGGAATTACATATACCTTGTTTACTAGAAGGGGAATGCTAATGTAGTTCCTCCATTATCAGCCCTTTGAAGCCACCCCCCTGGAGAGGTATGCATATGCTAGTTCAAACTGGATTCTCCAGGGACTAAGAGACAAACAAATGATTTTTGGATAAATAGCCTGGTTTTAAACTGGCTCAAGGCCTTCTTCCTGATTCAGCAAATGGACAGGAGACCCTGGTACATGAAGGGCCGCAATCCTTAGTTTAGGCTTGGAAAGACTGGGTCTACTGGGGCCTCATACCACTGGGTGCTTAGTCTGAGCTGAAGCTATGATGAACTTATAACCACAAGGACTCCCCTTGGATGGAGATTTGAAGGACTGCTCCTGGCAGAATCCATGTTAGGATTGGGGTTCCTTGTAAGCTTATTAGTATGCATGTAGGTTCTTTTATTGTTTTTAATATGTTTTCTCTGTAGTGCTTTTACCTTAAGAATAATACAGTCTTGCATAGAAACCTGTGTGATACCTTATAACTGCAGCAGTTACACTTGTTAACCATCTCTGAAGAGAAAACAGTCAGGTTCTGCTTGGGCAGCCTGTCTCTGTTGGGGATAACACAATGAAGGCAGGGAACTATGCAGCCTGGAAATACCCCAGTCAGAAGGGACTGAGATGCGGATCTCCACCCAAGAAAGGCTACGGCTGGACAGCTGGAAGCCTGAGAGTGGGTGGCTTTGCTGGACCAGTGAGGGGAAATATAGGTGCAGTTGCCCTGAACTATGACATGGAGGAAAGAGGGGCTTGGTGTTCTGCAGGTGATCTCATATTGTTTTAATAACTTATGGCAGGGGCATCTACAGCCTTGGATACGCATCCCTGTTTATTTGTTATATAAATCCAGTACTATACAATGTGCAGGATTCTGTTCTCAGTTTAGGCTAGTGTAAATCCAGAATAGAGCAAAGTCTGTTGACTATAGTGGTGTTACTCTTGTTTTACAGCAGTGTAAATGACAATCAGAATCTGACCCAGTGAGTGGAGTGTATGAGAGTTGATGATGTTTTCAGGACCTTCACTTTTGCATTTCCTGACTCTTAGTAAAAATTTGCAATATTAAGAGGAAACTGTCAAATTGAAAATTGTGTCTATCTGGCTTGGCTTTAGCCTACTATTGTTACAAGTAACACCTAAGTTTATTAAAATTGAGAGAGATGTAGTATTTCTCTCTCTTAACATTTTGATTACTTTGTGCATTTGACAATGCTTTGTGCATATTCATTTCACAGTTTGCCCAACAGAAGCAGTATTAGTCAGTTTCCTCATTTGTTTGTGTGGGGTTTTTCACAGAGCAAGGGGGGGAGGGAGGAACATTTTTAAAAACAGGAAAATGTGATAGTAAAATCATAAAAGCTGACCAGGGGATGAGAGGAAGGTGGTGTACCTATAACTGCTTTGAACTCTTATGTTTTTAATAAACTAGATTTCAGTTTGAAGAAGTCTCTCTAACTTTATATTAAAATAGGGTTTTTGCACCCTGCAATTCTTCATAAATCAGTTCTTGCCATGACACACACTCTTATTTCTCATAGAAGTGAGAGATGGAAAAGTCCTTTTAGATAACCCAGTTCCATCTCCCAGCCAGTTCAGGATTGTTCCTTGATTGAAGCATTCCTTATGTTCTGTGGGAGGTGTTGTATTAACATGCGATAACATGAGGCTGTGACTAGAGCAGATCAGAGGAAGACAATTCTGTTTTATGGCAGCTTTTGAAGTATCTAAATTCAGCCTTGTTCCACATTGAAACAAAACTAAAACCTTCCGAATGTTTTCATGAAAATGGAATTGTGTTGAAATGTATGTTTTCTGATTGAAACCTGAGCTGTGTGATTTGGGAAATGACATGTGGGTAGGTGTTTAGAGTACTGGGACGTGAGAGACTCAGGTTCAAGTCCCTGCTCTTCCTGATTCAGGGCAAAGTTTTTCATCCCAAATCACTCTGAATGAGGCCTAGGGATTGAACGTGGGGGCTTGTCTCACTTAAAACGGTACAAACTGCACCACTGTAGCGCTTAGTCTGCAGAAGAGAAGAATGAGGGGGGATTTGATAGCTGCTTCAACTACCTGAAAGGGGGTTCCAAAGAGGATGGATCTAGACCAGGGGTAGGCAACCTATGGCACGCGTGCCACCGGCACGCGAGCTGATTTTCAGTGGCACTCTCACTGCCCGGGTCCTGGCCACAGGTCCGGGGGCTCTGCATTTTAATTTAATTTGAAATGAAGTTTCTTAAACATTTTAAAAACCTTATTTACTTTACATACAACAACAGTTTAGTTATATATTATAGACTTAGAGAAAGAGACCTTCTAAAAATGTTAAAATGTATTACCGGCACGCGAAACCTTAAATTAAAGTGAATAAATGAAGACTCGGCACACAACTTCTGAAAGGTTGCCGACCCCTGATCTAGACTGTTCTCAGTGATACCTGATGACGGAACAAGGAGTAATAGTCTCAAGTTGCAGTGGGGGAGGTTTAGGTTGGATATTAGGAAAAACTTTTTCACTAGGAGGGTGGTGAAGCACTGGAATGAGTTACCTAGGGAGGTGGTGGAATCTCCTTCCTTAGAGGTTTTTAAGGTTAGGCTTGACAAAGCCCTGGCTGGGATGATTTAATTGGGAATTGGTCCTGCTTTGAGTAGGGGGTTAGACTAGATGACCTCCTGAGGTCCCTTCCAACCCTGATATTCTATGATTCTATGATTCAGTGTGGACACTACCTGTCGTGCCAGGAGGGATTCTCCCATTGATGTAGTTAATCCATCTCCCCAAGAGGTGGTACATCGGTCAACGGAAGAATTCCTCTGTCAACCTAGCACTGTCTACTTGGGAACTTAGGTCAGCGTAACTGCTGCTCAGGAGGGTGGATTTTTCACATTTCTGACCGTTGTAGTAAAAATGACCTAATTTTCTAGTGTAGACCAGGCTTGAGTTTCCTGTTGACCTAATCATCAGGCTCTACACCTCTCTCTCTCCTTCCCCCGACCCTCCTGGATATGTCTCTGTGACGTTGCACTCCATATGTTTATGGAAATATGCTTATGAGTGTGAATATGATGTAATTGGAATATGCTTTATGCAAAAGGTCTCTTGTAAGGTATCATAACAAAGCTTATAATCTACTGAGTTTGTTCATCCTATTTGTCTGAATGTATCATTCTTGTATCTGAAACTAGAAATATGAAGTATTACTCTGAAGTCCGATCATAATTACGCAAAGTGTGGGCCATTAATGATGGCTTGGAATCTTGATGGCTCCCGTTGACCAGGACAATTGGTTGTAAATGGCTCTGTTTATTTGTAAGCCTTCCTGTGTTCATGAGTCAGGCTGGGAAGAATGGAGGCTTGGGGTCTCACAGGACATGTGACCATGTCACCTGGTACTGGAATCCATCTTAAAACTGGTGCTTTTCCATTTAGAAGAAGGGGTGGGGACCCAGAGAGACAAAGGATTCCCGCCTTGTGCCAAAGCTATAAAAGGGGGTGGAGCAGGACAAAGAGGTTGCCAGTCCTGAGAAATCCCCTAGTTACCACCTGAGCTGGAACTAACAAGAACTGTACCAGGGGAAAGGATTGGGCCCAGACTAAGAAGGAGTCTAGTCTGTGAAAGAAGCTTATTGGAACATCTCTGAGGGTGAGGTTTACATGTATTCAGTTTCTTAAAGGTATTAGGCTTAGACTTGCGTGTTTTGTTTTATTTTGCTTGGTAACTTACTTTGTTCTGTCTGTTATTACTTGAAACCACATAAATCCTACTTTTTATACTTAATAAAATCACTTTTGTTTATTAGTAAACCCAGAGTAAATGATTAATACCCGGGGAAACAAACAGCTGTGCATATCTCTCTGTCAGTGTTATAGAGGGCAGACAATTTATGAGTTTACCCTGTATAAGCTTTATACTGAGTAAAACGGATTTATTTGGGGTTTGGATCCCATTGGGAGCTGGGCATCTGGGTGCTGGAGATAGGTGACTTGCTGAGCAGTTTTTGGTTAAAGTCTGCAGCTTTGGGGGCGTGGACCAGACCTGGGTCTGTGTTGCAGCAGACTAGCATGTCTGGCTCAACAAGGCAGGGTTCTGGATTCCCAAGCTGGCAGTGGAAAATGGGCTCAGAGGTAATTCCAGCATGTCAGGTGACAGTCCCAAGGGGATCTCTGTGACCGAACCCGTCCCTGAAACATTTTGGCTTTAATGAAATGATGTTCTAACCAGCTCTAACGGTGACCTCTCTGGCACATATCCGCTATCAGAATGGAGAGAACAGCTCTGATCTAGTGTTTTCCTATCTCTGTTTTATTTATGCACAGAAATCAGAAATTCAAAATTGTAATCTCCATAGCAACTGTAATTCGAGAACCCTTGTGCCTGTGTAGTATTTAGTACATGGTGTTAGTTTTAATGATTTAATATAGGTGTGCAATATTGCTGAGTTACAGTTGCTGGAGAATCCCTACATTTGAATTCCCTATCCGTAAGATGTAAAATATCAGCTGTAACAATGTATTAGCATTGTTTTTTGCATTTAATTTCATTTAAAAAAAAGAAAAAGGAAGAGAAATGTGATATTATGCAGGAATACATACACTACTTACATCCAACAAACTATGTTAAAAAGAACAATAAGGTGACAAAGTCAAGTACTCAAAAATTCCAGAATTAAGATTGCTGTGGAGCCTTAATTTGGCCCCCTGGACCAGGTGTATACAACCTTTAATTACATAATCATATACTATTGTTAACACACGGCCCCTGCCTCATTCAGTGAATGAGAAGTTATTTGATATTTCCTTTTACCCCCCGTTTTTTCAGTTGTGGACCCCACTTTATTTAACATATATCATCCAAACCCTGCACTGAATAGAACATTCTTAATTTCCTCCTGAGCCTTCCTGTTGTGCTCTCCCCATAGTATGTAAATTATTATTAACAAACATGAGAATTTATCTTTCCAACACCCCCATAAGACTAGGTAAAATGTGCTATGAAACACTAGAACTCAAAGCGCCAGTCCATTATGTGAGCTCAGTGGTTCTTACCCTATTTACCATTGTGGGCCGCATATACAGCACTCTGTGTGTTATGTTGGCCACATCCACACAATATATATACTACCTGTATGGCACTGAGGATGTCACATGGGCCACAGCTGTGTGCTGATTGGGCCGCAAGTGGCCCACCGGCCGCGGGGGTTGAGAACCACTGTGTTGGATGCATTAATGGTAACATACTTGTTCTTTTGACAGGAAGGTACAACAAATATTCAAGGAATTTACCACAAACTCCCTGGATTATAGATGGAGAGCGAAAGCTGGAGTCTTCAGTGGAAGAGCTGATTTCAGAGCACCTAATGACAGCGTTTAAAGCAGATAGTGAGTGTCCAGTATTGTATATCTAATTCATAGTACTTGGGTTAATTTTTCTTACACATCCTGAAAACAACTCCCACAACTGGCCCATTGGGTTACCAGCCTCAATAGACAGGCAAATTGAATGCACGTGGAGAGAGAACTACACTCTCATCCTTCTCAGCTGTCCTTGCAAGCCAAGGCTGGTCCTTCCATAGCCTATGTTATGCCTGATCATTAAATAATTCAATGCTTGCTTTATTTTGTCTAGTATTACCCTTTTAAAATAGTTCTGCAGCTGAGCCTGATAGTGCCAGTGGGTCCAGCATGTATGGTAGTCTGTTTTAACTCCTATACCTCTTTCTTAACAATTTATAAATGAATGCTCATTCCAGAAGACACTATTTAACAATTAAGAAATGCTAAAAAGATTAATAACATATTGGTTTATTATCTTATCCTCTGACTATTGCAGTGTGAAAGTGAAGTAAGTGTGAATGTATTCATCCAGTGGTGAGTGGGGCTTAACTCCCAGGCATGGTTGGGGCCTGAGCGGTCAAGCCTAGTGTGTGGAGTCAGATCTTGCAGGTTGAGCTGGAGCTAAGGGTCGGAGCCAGAGTCAGAAGCCAGGAATCAGAGGAAGATGAAGGAACAGGGTCTGTCATAGCAGGTGGCTGGGGATCCACCTAGTTGCACAGAGAGATTCTTGGTGTCTCCTCCAGGCTTAACTATTGCACCTGGACCCATCAGGGACCCTGGAAGCAGTGCCAATCAGGCCCTCTGTGGGCAGCACATCCTGTGGTGCTTGGGCCTGCAAGGCTCATAGCCTGTTGACTGATGCTCTGCCAGAGCTGTTAGTAGGTAGTGTGCATGCAGCAGGTTCTAGAGCTGCGGATCCTCATACTCCCAGCTGGAAAGCCTTGTTTATTAATTGCTTCTATCTCAAGTGTTCCAGAATACCTACCTTGACCCTTTTCTCTTGGTCTTGTTACACTGCCTTTCTGCTGTGCATAGAGATCAACTGTCTAAACACTAATCAATTAAATAGGAGTTTATCTGTAGGGGAAGGGTGCTTATTGTCCATTTCTTGGCCCCCAGACTCAGGGATAGTGACCATTAGGTACAAGGACAAATTTAATTCGAAATTAGCAAAATTCCTTTCCCCCCGCAGTTGTATATGTCAGTAAATCCCAAAGTAGTAATCACAGCATACTATTAGGGAAGGTACTGAGAGGCACCTGATTTTAGCATGCAGCACTCCTACAGCTGCTATCCACACTGGTTTGTACATTAATGGTGAGAAAAGGTATGAAGGCCTGCTCCAACCGGTAGCTTGCAGAACTCAAGCAAGGGATCACCTTCCCATTTCTGTTGCTGATGTGGTTAGTGACCTGATAGAACTAGTAAGTACCCCAATGGTTGATGGAGATGGCTGGGTAGACCTCACTGCTTCTGTCCCTCACTCACCTGGCAGTGGAAGCTGAGGAAACCCCATACACAATGAAGAGAGATGTCCAGTTTGTGTGGCCTCCAGGGTTCTCTTGAGACAGCTCCACAAAGCTACTGTCATATCCAGAGTGTGAATTTTTTCCATGTTCTTCCTTGGAGGGATGGAGGTGTGACTGCTCCTGAGGCAGGTTAACTGGGGAAGGAGTCAGAGGTAGGACGTTAAGTACCAATCTAATCCTTACCATATCTTGAGAGAGAAAAAATAAGTCTATTCTTGTAGGTGACACCTGAAGTTCCCTTCCCCTTCTGGCCAAGTGTATGGCTAATAGACAAATAGCTTCAGAAGTGAGGAATCTCGCTGAAATCTTGGGAACTCATGAGTGTGTTCAGGATAAGAGTCACAGCGTGAGGGGACAACAAAAGGCTGGAGTCTCAGATTGAGTTCAATCACAACCTTTAGGTATTTAACTCCATCTGGGTAAGAAAAGGAGTAGGGATTAGCAGCGAGTGGGATTCCTTTTAGGATTAAATTGCTCTTTCAAACTTTCTCAAGGTTGTGATGTCCCTCACTCAGACAGAGGAACTAGGAAGTCTCTATTTGAGGGATGAGACAGTGACTGTCTCCAGTTTTGTTAAAATAGACTGCAGACTACATTTTAAAATCGATTTAAACAGTTTTTCTTCTTTTTCTACAAACAAGCTGAGAAAGCTTTAGATTGATTAAAAAATTTAAAGGTAAAATCTCTCATTCTCTGTTCATATTTGTTTTTAAAGGTTTTAATTTTTCATCCTCTGGAAGAGAAGATGTGGATGTGAGAACGCTAGGCAGAGGTAAGGTTGGAATGTCCCTTCATTAAAGGCATAAACCGAACAAAATGATGTCTTGGAGCTACTCAGACAGATTTTGTTGTTTGTAAATGGAAAACTAGCTTGTGACACAAATGCTACTTTGAAACATTCTCTCAATAATTTTACTGACGTATTTATTTAGAGGCACAGACAGACATTATTTCATAAAAAGAACTCTGTGTGAGAGAATAGACCTCACCATAATCTTCTTGGCTGCCCAAATACAAACATTTAGAAATCCATAGCTTGTTATAAATATTCTATCTTGCATTTCCTAATTTTAATCCATTTATGTCATAGATTCATAGATTCTAGGACTGGAAGGGACCTCGAGAGGTCATCGAGTCCAGTCCCCTGCCCGCATGGCAGGACCAAATACTGTCTAGACCATCCCTGATAGACATTTATCTAACCTACTCTTAAATATCTCCAGAGATGGAGATTCCACAACCTCCCTAATGTCACATTAATAAATATATTGTTTTCTGTTATGTAATTCTGTTTTGCATCTTTTAGTTAGAAAAATGCGTGTTGCTCTTTCAAGATGATCATTTCACTTTCTGGATGTAGCTCCTTTAATCAGCTATGCTAATGTAGCTTTCAGCTACATGAAACAACTGTAGCAAAAAGAGTAAAAATCAATAATGAGGTGTACCAGACGCTGGCTAATTTGTGGTATAATTCCAGGCATTGCATATCCTGGGATCAGCGCTGGCCCAGAGCACAGAAAGTGCAGCCATTTCAACAGATGTTTAGTTGAGGGAGCTGGATTTAACGTCATCTTGCACCTGGGCATTGCTGTAGGTGACAGAAAATAAGCTAATTAACTTTTTTCTTATTTTATTTTTTAATTAGCACAGACTTGTACAAGATGTCTTCTGGGAAGCAGTAATTTGCACTTACTGATAATACTTAGGTTTAGTAGCCAAAAAACGTCCCTTGTTTCTTTCCTTCCATTTGATGGCGATGTCTCTGATAACCTCAAACCCCATATGTGTGTGCATAAGAGTAGACAAATTTTTCACACCTTCCGACCTTAATGCATAAATTCAAACATTAATTTAGAACAACATGTTTTTATGTTTTATGTCTCTATACATGTTGCCAGGAAGGCCCTTTGCAATTGAGCTTGTGAATCCTCATAGAATACATTTTACTGCCATGGAAATGAAGGAACTTCAGCAGGTAAATCATTTGCACTTCATGAAAATCATAAAGCACATGTACTTTTGTAACAGGGCAGCTTTGCTAACTAATTCCTTTTCTGACATCACAGAAAATTAATAACTCTTCAGACAAAATAAAAGTTCGAGATTTACAGCTTGTCACCAGGTCAGTATTTACTGTCTCTGGCAAGGGATTTCAGAATGATGCTTTGGGAATTCTGCAAACATCCTCATTTATACAGCTGTGTAGTTATGCTTATGTGTGATTCATTTATTTTGTTTAGAGAGGCAATTGGACATATGAAAGAAGGTGAGGAGGAAAAGACAAAGACCTACAGTGCCTTAATATGGACAGACAAAGCAATAGAGAAGGAAGATATTGCACTTCTAGATGATATGAAGGTATCTGTATTTTTCTTGCTTTTATAGGTACCTACCTCTTGGTAGGTAGTGCATGTGTCTCTCTTTTTCTCTCTCACTGTGTTTCATTGATCATGGGTTCCTCGTGCCCTTTTATTCTAGGGCTTATTGTATCCACTCTCCCATTTGCCATTCCTCTTATGCTGTTAAGTCTAATCTTTCCTACCACACAGTCACTGATGCTGTGCTTCTTCTTCACCCAGGATGACCAGTTATTAGCCTATCGGAGGCAGATGTTGTGCCAATTATCAGACAGCACAAAGTGCTTTTGGAGGTGGAAATCTCTCTCCCCAAGTGCCCTTCATGTAGGGTGACCAGATGTCCCGATTTTATAGGGACAGTCCTGATTTTTGGGTCTTTTTCTTATATAGGCTCCTATTACCCCCCACCCCCATCCCGATTTTTCACATTTGCTGTCTGGTCACCCTACCTTCATGCCAGCTCAACATTGCTAAGGGTAGACGAGCAAAACAGAGGAGGAGGTTAAAGCAGAACTAGCAGCTATAGCTGCTTGTTCTGTCCAGCCCCAGTCAAAGTCACTTTGGGGACAGTCACAGCAAATAAATCCACATTCAGATGGCTGTGCAAAATCATGCAAACCAAAGGTCTGACACAAGTATCTGAAGTGAAGAGAATGCAGTGGTGGAATATGGACTGTCCCAAGTGTCAGTTGGTGAGACACATTGTGTTGAGATATGCTGGCTGGTAGAATGCCCATTTCTATGTTCAGGTTTTCTAGTGTTGGAACATTGGCCTTAAGAGTCTGGTAGCAAGAGCATTCTCAAGTAGAGACTACTGTTACTTAGTCTTTACTCCAAAAGTTGTGTGTGTTTTGGCTTGAAGTATTAAAATGCATGAGGACAATTGGTGCTCAACATTTTTTTTATCATACTAGAAAAAGATGCTTCCCAAATCAATGCCTCTTTTTGTAGAGGAAAGCTCTTTAAAGATATGTGATGAAATCTTTGGTCGTCTCAGCTCTGCTTTCTAATTCTTATTTGTGGAGGGTTGGATGCAGTTTAGACAAAAGCCTTTAATTTTTTTGAGAGTGCCCTGAGGCTCTCATTGAGTTTGTAAATCCTGGAGTTATTCCAGCAAGAGACTATGGAGATTTCAAGGTTATTATGCCTCTGCATTTGTGGTTCCACTAGCTTGTATCCGCATGAGGCCTTCCCAATAAGACTTTAAAAGATAGTTGCCCCCTTTTTTCTTTGATATACTTGGAGGAAGACTTAAAGAAGAAACACTTCTCAGAAGATCCTTCAACTACCAGAATATATTATTAAAAAGTAGTCTTATATGAAAAGAAAAAGCTATATATGTGTTAATTTGTGTGTGCTCTGTGTTGGACAGTTCTTTATTTGTTTTAAATTCTCCAACAGGAATTAAAGATTGATCAAAAAACACCTCTGCGGGTTCTTCACAGAAGGCCCTTAGCTGTAAGATCTCGTGTCATTCACACCATGAAATCCGAGTACATAGATGACCATCACTTTCGCCTGCATCTGAAAACTCAGGCAGGGACGTATCCTTTAGACCTACTGCATGATAAATTTTAGAAATAGTATGTTGTTACCGTGGTCATACAGGTGGTGTTTTCTTTTGCAAGTGCTAGTGTAGTCTGTTTGCATTATAAACCCCTGATTTTTCAACAGTTCATACATTGGGTTTTAAGGGTTTTTTTAAAGTTTGCTTTGAGCTGAAACATGTACAAGTTACAAGCTCAGAAATGCAATTGGTATATATTGTTTTGTTTAGTAACAAAAAAAAGCCCCTAATTATTTTCAAGGTACAGGAGAGCAACAAATGTATAGATATACACAGATTTCAGGCCCTTTATTTATCTGTAATTTAAAAATGGAGTGTTGCAAGCCTTTGGCATAGTCTAGATTGGGATAAAGATCTGTGCATGTTATATGCCAATTGCTGAGGTTTTTTTGCCTGTATTTTCACTGAAGTCTTCAGTGGTGTTTGAGGGGCAGCATTTGGCTCTACATCTGTAGTATACCCTAAGCACTCAGCTGTTTTTGTTTTTTTAAGTAAAACCTCTCAGTATTAACGTTAAGTATCAGACATAGCCAATAGTACTTTTCAGATTGATTTGGGTAGTAGCATTATAAACTTGCTGTGCATTCTGAGTGGATGTGTTAAGAAATTCTCAGTTTTGCCTGAAAAACACTTTTTAATCCACCCTCTTGGTTCTAGTTCTTATATGGGCCTCCAAAACTGCGTAAATAAACATACCAAGAGTCCTATTCCAGCTTCCATTGAATCAGGAGAAATGTGTTTCATTCCCTAGATGCAATGGAGGGCGTGGGGGAGGTTCAAGATATGTAATTAATTTGTAATTGCGAGTTTGTTAGATCCTGGGTTAAATGTATTTGTTTTTATGTTTTAATATTTGCCTAACACTTAGGTACTAAGAGTCTGTTTAAGGAAAGTTAGCAGTATGACTCATTCATTTATTATCTGAGAAATAGTTATATAACATTTTTAAAATGAAACCATTCTAATGACTGAATATTGGTATGTAGTATCGGTTGTTGCTGTTTACTGTAACAGGTTTAGAATTTAGTAAAATGTCACTACCACGTTTAAAACAAACACAAGCATGGATTGTGATCAGGAACAGAAATAGATTTTGTATTTCTGCTTTGTGTTTTTCACCATATCCTTTTCACCTTTCTTCATTAATCAGCTCCGGTCACGCAAGGCCCACACTCACTTTTCCTTAAGCAAGATCTAGTTACATTAAAGAGTTTGTACATGGAGATTTTGGAAGAACAAAACCCAATATTGGCTTCCTACTTAAGAGAACTGCTGACATTCTGGAGCTGGATGTAGAGGTAAACTGTTCATACTATATCGGGGTGGCCAAACTGTGGCTCTTTTACAGTTGAAGTGTGGCTCGCGGCTCCCCCCCCCAATGCATCCCCATTCTCCACCTACCAGACTGGTGTGGGAGGAGAGCTTAGGACTACTGCCCTGCGGCATGGTGGTGGGGCTAGGGGCTTCTGCCAGAGATGACTGGTGCCTGCTGAGAGTGTGAGGGCACAATATAAAGGTTGGCCCCCCCAACAGCTTGAATCATGCCCACCCCTTACCCTCAGTGGCCCCTCCCTGCAGCTCCCAAGTGTTAGCTCTGCCTGGAGAGACAGTGGCAAACAGCTGGGAGCTGCAGGGAAAGGCTGCTGCCTCTCCCCACAGCCGGCCGGCCACAGCTCCCAGCTTGCTGGCTCAAGCAGCTGCTATGCAAGGAGGGGCGTGGCAGCACCATGTGACCAAGTGGGGGCAGCAACACTTGGCAAAAATCAGGGTTGGGGGGGGACATGACCCCACATCCTGTCCCCCCACATTGCTTCTGGCTTCTGCCCAGCAAAGAGGGAGGTCTTGGGGATTCAGCCTGGCAGGGCTCGGGATTTCAGCAGGAGTGGGGCTTCAGCCCCGAGCCCTCCCAGGTGCTGGGGTGCTGAAGCCCCGAGACAGTCCTGCAGGGAGTGGGGAAGCCCAGAGCTCCAGCAGATGCACCCTGGCTCTCGAACTTCTGAAGATTGTCATATGCGGCTCGGAGGGTCAGTAAGTTTGGCCACCCCTGTAATATATCCCATCTTGAGGTCTGCAAAGCAGTTGCATTTTTAAGGGTTTGTCTACACCTGAAAAATAATCCAGAATAAGGTACAGTATGAATTTAAAGCAGATTAACTATTGCAAAATGGATTAAGCTCCTTTGGAATAAGGCAGTTTTATTCCAAAATAAGAGCATCTACATATGGAGTTGATCAGGATAGCTATTCTGGAATTATGCCTTGTGTAGACAAGCCCATAAACTGTATGTATAAACTTTCTTGCTTTGGCTTAATTAACCATCCTTACTGCTATTAATGCAAAATATGATGTTAATACAAAATAATCGTTAACATTTTAAACACATCATTGAGTAGGGTTACCAGCCGTCCGGGTTTCCCCGGACATGTCCGGCTTTTTCAGCTTTAAATGGCCGTCCAGGGGGGATTTCTAATAAAGTAGAAATGTCCGGGATTTCCCCCTTCCCCTCATGCAGAGTGCGGCGCGGCTGATTGGACGGCTGGGCCTGATTGAAAGCCGCTCGCAGCCACTGGGGTCTCTAGCAGCCAGAGTCCCTCCCCCTCCCCCGCTCCCTCCTCCCCCGCAGAGCAGCGCCACAGTGTTTGGTTGCACGTGGAGCTCGCAGCTCTCCCTCGACCTGGTGGGGGGGCAGGCAAGGGACAGGGAATGGGGGGGTTAGATTGGTCGGGGGCTCTGGGGGGGCTGTCAGGAGAAGGGGGTGTAGAGAGGGGTTGGGGCAGGCAAGGGTCAGGGAACGGGGGGGTTAGATGGGGGTGGGGTCCTGGGGGCAGTTAGGGTGGGGGGGGTCTCAGGAGAGGGCAGTCAGGGGACAGGTAGGGGGTAGGGGGATTCTGAGGAGGGCGGGAAGTGGGAGGGGGCTGGGGTGGGGCTAGGGTGGCACCCCGTGTCCTCTTTTTTGATTGTTGAAATATGGTAACCCTATCATTGAGCCATATAATCCAATGATGTCATAGACGTCCTTCACTGACGTCTTTGGGGCTCGCTACGGGAGCAGGGATCTGCTTACCTGGGGAAGGGTCTCCTGGATATATCGTGCTTATTTAAACTCTGGCTTTATAATGTTCATCAGTGCATAGTGGAGTGTCGTTTAGCAATAGGGAGTTTTGCTTTGCATATTATGCATGCCATTCCCTCTCCCTTTAACAGAACTTCTGAGAAGTGGGGCTGGATCAGAAATAAGAGAAATGTAACCGTTCGTATCAATGCCACTGATTCAAATGCAACACTGGATAACATCTGACTACTTGCTGGTAGCCTCAGCTTGGTTTCTAATGGACACCTATCCATATTACAGTCTCATTACCCCTGATGGCAAATGAGCAAATGGGCATGATGACTAAATTTTTCTTGTACCAAAAGATGGTCCCTGCAAATCAGGAGTTAGACATATTGGTAGGGCAGAGTATGGGAGGAAGCCTAGGCTGTACCTAGGGTGACCAGATGTCCCGATTTTATAGGGACAGTCCCAATATTTGGGGCTTTTTCTTATATAGGCTCCTATTACCCCTCACCCCCGTCCCGATTTTTCACACTTGCTGTCTGGTCTCCCTAGCTGTACCAGATCTTAGGATGAAGGGAAGATTTTGCAAGTATTAAAAACCAGGCATGATCACTAATTTCACATTAAAAAAGAAAAGAAGGAAATAGAAAATGACTTAAGTTATCTGATCCTAAATTCTTAAGCCTCTGTCACAGAATAAACACACACAGTCGTCTGTTTGGAATCCCGATTACAAATCTTTTAAATTACAAATGAATTCCTGGCGTCATTGAAATTGGTAGGAGTTTGGCCTGCAGTGCAGCCAGGATTTCACCCATATACGTTTGAGGAACTGCACACGTGCTACAAATGTTTAATTCTACTATCATAATCAGTATTGTCATCTGACTACATCTATTTTAAAATATAGTGAGTGCCTTAAGAAAACGATGGACTAAAATAAGTTATTTGGTTTCTGGAATTTCAAATGGAATTGCTGAAATATAATTGTAAAAAATTATTGATACTGTCGGGATTCTGCTTTCCTAACATTTTTTAACTGCAGAGAACAGCATAGGCTTGGGTTTAATATTTAAACAAATGGCTGCAGTTTAATACTTTTTTTTTTAATGTGAAACAGCCAGCATCAGGATTTTATCTTTGCTAACTGTATCCCTGTAAAGGGGAATGGGTGAGGAGAAGGAGCCTACAAAGACAACTGCTGAACATGAGGAACTAATGCTAGACTGCAGTTGATAAGCATTGCTCTCATGCTGAATGGTGTCAGTGCAATTATTGCACACAACTATGAACGATGTCTGGGGACTTGAAAATAATTAGTCATTTTACTAATAATAGATTTTAGCCTAGCCCAAGAACCTAATCTTTTTATGAAGATGTAGATTAGGTAAGGAGTAGGTATGATTAATTTAGGCAGTCTTGAAGCCAGGGTGTTTAATGTGCCATCTTTGTGACCCCTACTTGACAAATGCCTGATGCTTCATTAGTGACGGATGTGCTGCCTTGGGAGCAGAGCTGGCAACAAGTTTACACCCAAAGGGAATTGGCCATGGGGCCTCTGTGAGGCCGGGGGAAAAAATAATCCAGATTCCCATTAATTGTTAGACTTGCTGCTAATAAAGTATGTGTCAAATATGATTTGTGCATTTTGACCAGAAGTAATGATGACTTAATCATCTCACCTACATAAAATCAGCCATCTTAATTTTTGAATGAACTATACATGTTGAGGAGTCATATTTGGGGAGTGATTGGACTTTACTCAAACTCTGCCCACAGTTCCAAACTCCGTCCTCAATCCCATAATACCTGGATGTTTCTGCTGTATTGATCAGCAATAACAATAGTTATTAATCACATTTAACTCACCCTAATCATCCTGAAATACAGTTTAGAGCTGGCTGGCTGCAGCCTCAGACCAGCATCACTGCATTAGGTCACATTTGGAAAAGCCTAGTGTAAACTGTAAAGGTTAAAAGCTTTTTGGCTTTTTCAAAATGCAGTCTTACACTGTGCAGAAATGTATGGGCCACCAGAGAAATGCAGATACCCCATGCCACTGTGTACCCGCTCACTCCGTCTCTCTTGTGCTATGCTGTTTTCTCAGGTCTTTTTAAGAATTTGTTCCTCTTTTGTATGAAAGTTATTCTTTTGTTAATATGCAGAAAGTGCTAGTGGCAAGTCTCTTCTAAAACACCAGCTCTCCTGATCTAGTGATTTTTGCTTTCCACCACCCCCCTTTCTCTTTTAGTCTGTTGATGTTGATTGGCCTCCAACCCTGAATGATTAGAGTCTTTCAAGCTCGGAAGAGGAAGAGTGACTTGACTCTCTTATCAGGAGCTGACAACAAGTTGAACTGTGCACCGTATGATAACTTGTTTATCCCCTATATTTCTGTTGAACATTTGGATCACGTTGATCTGTTAGGTTTTTTTAATTGGCTTAAAAACTCAGGATCAGTTGATGCTTGTTCAATTAATTTGCAGCCTTATTGTAAATAAATTACTGTCCCATGTAAAGGGGTCTCTGACAGGCAGATGTATTAATAGCAGTAAATGGTTTCTTTTAAAAAAAATTATTTAGAGAGATGTCCAAACCCTGATCTTTGCGAGATATACCAAATATGCTTTTCTGAATACTGTTTGAAACCCTTCGACTGAAAAGAGAAGTTCCCCTCCCTCAAACCACACATACCATATATCATCTAATTTTGTTCCCAACCAGAAAAAAAAATGTAGACGCATGTTTGTATAGATACCATAAGCATAATCTTCTTATCTAGATGTTTGTACCACTTCCCAGATCAGCAGTCTAAAAGCCTGATCCTTAATACGCCAAAGACTATTCATGTAAATGAGAATTGTCAGGATCAGACCATAAGAAATCAATTGTATATTGTTAATATGGAATTCTGAAATCAATGAGACTACTCCTGGAGTGAGGTACTGCTCAACATGAGTAGGGGCAGCAGAATCTGGCCTACAATATTTTCCCCATATATGTACTAGTGCTGGTTAGATTTTGACTATTGCAGAGGGGGGCGGCTGAAAACTTTATACCCAAAAATTCAGTTCAGAAATTCAGGAGGTACCTCATGGAATTTGTAGTTCAGGTACCTCATACTCCTATTATCTTCTGTAGGCCAGGGTCCCTGACCAGCCTACGTGTTCCATGTCTCCCCTCTTGCTGAGCCCCCGTGTGCAGCATGAGAGATGTAGTCTGGCTTGGGAAGCCACAACACGAAGGAGAGTGGGGATATGAGGTGCCTGAACTACAACTCTTTGATGTACCATAGTGGAATTACTGAACAGAAATATTTGGGGTTTTCTTGACAAAAGTTGAAAATTCCAACAGAAAGTAGCTAATTTTTTTGAAAAATTTCATATAGTTGAAAACTCAATTTTCCATCAGAAAAACAGTTTTAATGAAATTTTTTTTAATCATCCCTAGGCTAGACTTACTATGTTCATTGATTAATTTTATTTTATTGTGCTGCTACTTTGGTGTAATACTGGCAGATCCAAGTTCCTCTGTGAAAGAGCCGTAAAAGTGGCGATATGTTTGTGTTACATTTTGCGTGGCAGGATAAAGAGTTGCAGTTTACACCACATCCCACTTCCTGTACAAAAAGTGCAAGACGGATAAAAAGTTCTAAGTCATGATAGAATTTTAGCCTGAAGTAGACAAAGGGGGTAATTTACAGAAAGACAGCTAATTCACTACCCATATGGGTCTACCAGCAGTAGGAATGGTGAGGCTGTAGTGTATATGGTTTTTTGTCATTTTTATGTCAGCAAAAACATTTGAGTCCGGTCTGCACTACCAGTGGTAAATCACAAGGCCCAGATTTGCCACTGTAGCTGAAGTTCAAGTATATAGAAGCATATGAAAACTTGTGTATAAATTAATAAGCCCTCACTTTAATATGTGAGTGTGAAATGGCCTCACAGGTTGTAACCCAAATCAGAAATTAAGAGGACTTCCTTAAATTACATCTTGCTATATTTGATAAAATCAAGACTGAGTGAGTGCATCATAGAGCTGTTTCTGCGCCTATGAAGCACAAAAAAAGAGATGAATAATACAGGAAGAAATTGAGAGGATTCGGAATTATTAAAGAGGCTTTTTCTTAAAGTGTTTCAGAAATATGTCAGGTATTCTGCAAGACATACTGCTATTTATGTGGTGGTTGGGGGAGGAACTATTGGGTGGACTGTACCCACTGCTAGTATCAGGAAAGTTACCCTTACAGATTTCAGCATGGCACACCTGTGTTACAATGTCAGCTTCCAGTGTAGGGCCAGGTCTCAGAGTCTGTAAGTTGGCGTAGTTCTGCTATTGTCAAGAGAGGTCTGAGGAGCCAAACGCTTCCAGCAATAGTTGACTTTATAACTGTTCACACAGATGATTATCTAACACTAAGAAAGGAGGCAACGTGAATGATGGAAAACATAAGAAATTGAATTCACAAAAGAGAAACCCAGTGTAATTGTCTTGATTTCTTGAAAGAACCTATTGAAGTGAACTAGATGATAATGATTTCTAAATTCCAAAATCTGTAGGGAAAAATCAGCAGGAAGAGACATAGCAGATATCACACAACAGCCCCTTCTGTCTATTACAAAGCTAATAAGGCAAAACAGAAAAAAGAGAGAGAGCTGCTAATGCTGTCTTAGTACAGAAAAACACTCTGGTCACCATTATCTCCAATATTCCCCTAATATAGCTTGTGCTATGGGAGCAATGAAGACCCAGTTGAGAGCTAGAGTGTAGATGGATGATGAAATTGTAAGGGCTATTTTAAAATACAGGGTCTAATCTCCCTTCAGTGCATCTACAGAGCTCCCAAAAATCCTGAATCAAGACTGACTTTCCCTAATACATCTGCACTGGGGTATAATCAGGGGTGAAAGTAACTTAACGGACTTACCGGTAAGCAGGGCAGCCGGGGTCCTGGGCAAGGTGTGGGAGGGGGACTCTGGGCCCCTCGAAGGGCTGGGGCTGAGGCCAGGGCCAGACTTCCCCAGTCCACACTGACCATGGCTCCGGCAGCAATTTAAAAGGCCCGCCCTCCCCGTTGCTGCTACCACACCAGTGGCGGCCAGCAGCCCTTTAAATTGCCGCTGGACCCCCTGAGCTCCTGTGCCAGCGGCTGGAGCCCTGGGCCCTTTTAAAATCGTCAGGCCCCGGGGCAGCTGCCTCTTCCCATACAGTCGGCTGTGTACCGGCGGCCACCTTCTTACTGGTATGCCGCATAAGCTTACTTTCACCTCTGGGTATAATGCACATGAAACTAAGCTGGTAGCTAAGGTGCCTATATATGTAACCATCCGATTATGTTCATTGGCTATGTAGTTAAAGTGATCACATAAAATATAAAGAAAATTCTGAAAAGCTAATGTAATTTGTTTTGCAACTTTAACAAGAAAATAAACCCTTCTCTCCTTCAGCCTGTGTTTGTTTGTAATTTACATTGCAGAACTGGAACTAAAATAAATTATATTTTTAATTTAAAAATAACATCAGGGCAAAACTTACTCTTTCAAGTAGCATCACTGAATTAAGGTGATAGCTTGTGTGAACAAAGGGAGCAGGATTTAGTCTATTATAGAAACTTGTCAGATCAGAAATGTAACCTACTGAAAGGAACTATGCAAACAATGAAAAAAAAAAGTCGTTTCATACATTGCAACATTTCAGCCCAAAGAGACAGCTTAGTGTATATAAAAAGTTATTAACATTGACTCAGAAGGAACTCTAGGCATCACTAAAACTACTCATTCCCCCATCTGTTCTAAACTACAAAACACATAGCTTTTTAGAACTGGGTCAGTGCTATGTGGAAAATAGATTTCCTATTCTGTTCAGAATCTAATGGGACTGTTGTCCCTCAAAGGTCATAGGAACTAGGGTAGCCAATAAGAAAACTGACATTAAACCCAGTATTGAACATCCTTAAACTTGAGTGATGTTTCATTTAACTCAACAGGACTTGGTGTGAGAATAAGGATTTGCAGGATCAACTCCCATAATGCAGAAGAAAAAGGTATGTTAAAATAACTAGAGTGGGTGATATGTGGTAAATCTAGAGAACATCATCCCTATTGTTCACTACTTTAAGGAAAAGGTCCCCTGGACCTTACATTTCAAACAATAGCTGTGCAACTGCCCTCTGAAACTCAGGCTTCTTGAAGGTGTCAAAGACACCCAAAAACTGAGCCCCTGCCAAAATATCACTAGTCATTTTTCAGAAAGTAGGCCTTAGGCCTACACAGAGTTTTTGCACGGATCTAACTAAACTGGTAGGTTTAGTAAAGGTATTCATATTTGTAGCTATACCAATAAACATCTTTATACCAGTGTAACTGCCTATACACTAGGGAGGTGTGCTGATTTAACTAAATTTGTTTTTCTGTCAATTTAGGCAATCAATGCAAAAACTATGTAGAGATGCTCTTAAGTCACAACAATACCCAGTAGCTGTGGAAAATGCCTTAAAAACAAATTTCCTAATACGAACAAAACAAATGCAGTGTCTCTCAAGCTGATTTTAAGCTTTTGGGGCCTCACATGAGTAGCCTCATTTAAATCAAGGGGTGTTGGAGGGGCTGAATAACTGTTAGGATCAGATTTTTTTTCCCTCTAATGTTCTTGAATTGTCTACAGGGATGAAGTATAAACACAAAGCCAGCTTATCTTGGAGCCAAAAAGGAAAACACAGAGATGAATGAAAATATTTAATTATACACAATAAAACAAACTGTACCCAAGAATTTTTGAAATAAAAAATTACTAAAATATTAATTGAGAACTTTAAAGAAACTGATTGAACAGATATTTCAAGCTGTATTTTGATCTCTCTGTTTCCTCAGTCATGCTCTGTTTGGTTATTACACCTACAAATCACATGAAAAAATGCTGCTTGATCCCTTTCATTTATTTTAAAGCTATTACAAAAATGCTGAAGACTAGCACATTGCAGCTCCTCTCTCATTAGATTTATAGGAAGCACCTGTCCAAGCTCCAGCTGCATAAATATAGTTTAAAAATACCTGCAGAAATATATACACAGACCTGCCCTGTATTGAGCATTACAAGTGGAGTTGCATAATCACCTACACCAGTGGCTTTCAACTTTTTTTCATTTGTGGGACCCCTCAAAAATTTCCAATAGAGGTGCGGACCCCTTTGGAAATCTTAGGGCTTGTCTTCACTACCAGGGTAAGTTGACCTAAGTTACACTACTCCAGTTACGTGAATAACAAAGCTGGAGTCGACGTAGCTTTGGTCGAGTTACCCCAGTGTCTTCACTGAGCTGCGTTGATGGGAGACGTTCTCCGGTTGACTTCCCTTACTCTTCTCAGAGAGGTGGCATGCCGGGGTTGACTGGAGAGCGCTCTGTCATTGATTTAGCGGCTCTTTACTAGACCCGCTAAATCGACCCCTGCTGCATCGATTGCAGCAATGTTGATCCCCCCGTAGTGAAGACCAGCCCTTAGACATAGTCTGCAAGTCCGCAGACCACAGGTTGAAAACCACTGACCTACGCCCTTCAGATTATTGCTCTGAATCAGATTTATTTATTTTTGCATCTGTCAGTTAGACTGCCAGACAGCAATTAGACTTATACGAGTTTTTAAAAGTTTAGTGATGCCTTTGTCAGTGGATAAGACTGTTTAAATAGCTTAAAAAAGTGAATGAAGCTGATTAGAGAACTTGTTGCTATAAAAACAAGATAACCACAAAACCCCACACAACACAGAAATATCATTTATGGACATTATGGGCTAGATCCTCACATGTGCTTGAGTTATGCTTGACAAGCTATGGAGCTAGGGCATAGCCCCTTATTCAGGGTGCAGATGGGGATCCTAATTAGCACTGAGTGGAATGACTCTGGATGCCCAGAGCACAGCATATTTTGGCCACACCTTCTCCTTCCCCCTATGATGCCAGGAGCCAGAAGTAGGTGGTACAGAGGTTTGTGTCACCCAGGATTCTCCTATGCAAGGGGACTCTCAACTGTTTTAGATTGGCCCAAAGTCACCAGAAAGGAGGTGTATGTAAGAGGATCTGACCCAATATATTTTATGTAATTCAAAATAAACACATGCAACCCAAAAAAGTATATTCCTTACAGTACCAATCCCATGCTACCATTCATAAAGCATCCAGTACATTACGGTAAAAAAAAATACCAAGAGAACAGTGCAAAATGGTTTTGCTTCTTTGTTCAATAATTCATGTCACACCATAGCTGCACTATTTAAGAACTCCAGGGAACATTCTAATATTTTTAAATAGACCTAACAATGACATAGTCATTACCATTTTTAAGACTAAATTTGCTTTCTAAGCAAATGGAGTGAACATATAAATGTGAAAAAAAAAAAATCAGTGCATAAGCTAAGTTTAGCAATAAAAATGTATATATAAAAAATGTTGAGATAGCGCTATCAAGTAAGAAGAAAATATTAAGAGGACTAAATGGGCCACTGCTGTACACCAGCAGGACAATTCCTGGATTGTCTGGTTTGTTATTTAGCAAATTTAAATTAATTTTGTAAGAAGCAACAACTGTTTTCGTTTCCAACTACTTCTTTCCCTTAAATTATATAAATGTAGCCCCTATGAAGATACTTGTTTCCATCGGTGAGCTTCTGCTGAGTGCAGGAGATCTTTAGCACTTAGCAGCCCCCTTCACTACCCCTTTCCAACACTGTAAAAAAATTATATGGGGTTATTTTGATGTACAAATTCCCAAACCCTATTCCCTAATGTCACCTTTAATGTGGCATCAACCTTTGATCAGCCACCCTAATTGTAGTCTGAAACGTGCATAATAAGTTGCACTGACAAACATTCTGAGAGGAAAAGTTAGGCTCCCACAGCAGTAACTATGAATATGAATATTCAATTACATATAAATTGTCTGTTGTCTGTCTCTGGCCATTAGAGAAATTTTGGATACTAGTTTTCAGACTGACAGCAAAACAGAGACTCAGTGGTTGAAGTTCTGCAATAGAGCCTCTAAAGTGACTCCAAAGGCGCTCAAAAGCTCTTCTTCACCTTGGGTCCCATCTGTATAGTACTGGCTATTGGAAGCACTATTTTGATTATTCTGAATAAGATTGCTGGGTGATTCGTTCATAACTTGAGGGTCTAGGAAACTGTAAGCAGCTGAATGAAATGCGTTGGACTGTGAACTAAAGGATGAGCTACAAGAAGCTGCTAGAGATGTACTGGTAGAAGGCACCTGATGGATTTGCCTCCTGTGATCACTTGGATTTAAAACTTGATTAAACGATGTCTTTTCTACGTTCATGCTCATGCATCCCATTTCATCAGTCTCCATGTTAACAATGCTGGGTGCTGTGACGTTTATGGTGTGAGCCTGATGCATGATGCTGCTATCAGAGACATTCTGCATGTCTTGCTGTGACATTGCTGATCCTATACCATTTGTGCTGGTGAAATCTCTATAGTAGTTTATATCCTTTTGATCAGTCCAGTTCAGAACATTTTCATGAAGAGCTGAGAGAGAACTGCTACTCTGTGGGTTAGGGTGAAGTGCATCCATCACAAAACTGTTCTGTGGGTGTGTATTAACTGTGTTGCCTGATGAAGAAGAGGAGCATGGGGAATGCCAACATGAAGAAAGAGCTTCATCATGCTTAACCGGTCCCACGGCCTGCACGTTTGTAGGCTGATGTGGGATTGGATTTGAATTGCATGTGGGTGGGGAATAGTAAGATGGAATTTGACTGGTGCTTACAGGAGTTCTCTGCAGCGGCATAATCGCAGTTTGAGAAAACATATTTGGTTCTGTGAAAAAGAAACACAGTTGTTAATTAATGCATGGAAATTATAAGAATGAAAAACATGGCAGGCAGTTCAAATAGTCAAACCTGCCAAAGTCGTACATCAAAAGCACTAAGCACAGGCTTAACTTTAAGCACATGTGCAATCCTATTGACATCAGTGAGATGATTCATGGGCTTGCAGTTAAGCACCTACTTAAGTGCTTTGCTGGATCAGGCCACAGTGCTTAGCACCTTGCAGGACAAACCCTAAATGTCCAACCTGCAGTTACACTGGCTGTACACATCACCCTTCTCTTTACTTGAAATGTGGAAGCTAGAGAAGCTTACAATAAAAATATGGATGGCTTTGAGGCTGTATAGTAAGTACTCTCAATATCTTAGGGCATGTCTGTTCTGCATCTGGGAGCAAGCCTCCAGCCCCAATCCACAGACTTGTACTAGCGAATATTTAAGCAAACGATGTGGAAAGCCCGGAAATTTAAAGTTAAACTTCACTGAAAAGAACCAAACATCTGAAAGCTCAGAGATAACAGATACGATTTTCAAAAGGGCCTAAATAAGTTGGGAACCTAAGTCCCAATGACTTTGAGACTTAGGCTCCCAAGGCCGAAATCCTCAAAGGTATTAAGGTGCCTAACACTTTGACAATGGGACTCCTAAGACATTTAGGCCCTTTGGAAAACTTTACTCAATGTTTAGTATTTGTCCAAACAACTTTACCTCTGACCCAATCTCCTGCTGCTCTCCCTGGCACCAGCCCCCTACCCCTCTCTCTCATTGAAAAGGAGCAGTACATGCTCGCTCGCTCCCTACTGGCTGTCAGGGCTCCTGCCCCACGTCAGTGCTGGACTTTGGGGATGGGGCCTATTGCAGACCTCTGGTGTTTGTTTCCCCTCTTACCCCTGCTATTGAAGAGCTTCTCGTTCCTGCAGTGAGCTGCCCCCTTATTGCTGCTGCAGTCATGAGGGAGCATTAGGGGCCGGCCTCGCATACTATCAGCAGGGGGCAGACTCCAGAGACTCCTCATTGCCAGGGGACAGTGCTCTTGCTGAGAGGGAAAAAGACCCCTCAAATCTTCCCCAACCATTTTTTAGACAGATTCACGTTGGGTATTTTCTTCCACCTGAGGGGCAGGCCTATAGCAGCACTTTCAGGAGGAGAAAGTGCAGCATACACCTTATGAGGGTGACAGTTACAATTTACTGCGGCCCTTCGGGAGACCATGAATGAACTGAGGGAGACGGGGGCAGGTGCAAATAATAGGTGTCTTCAGGTAATACTACTGCCTTGAAGACAGGTTTCAGAGTAGCAGCCGTGTTAGTCTGTATCCGCAAAAAGAACAGGAGTACTTGTGGCACCTTAGAGACTAACAAATTTATTAGAGCATAAGCATCTAAGCATCCGAAGAAGTGGGTTGTAGCCCACGAAAGCTTATGCTCTAATAAATTTGTTAGTCTCTAAGGTGCCATAAGTACTCCTGTTCTTTTTACTGCCTTGAAGTTTAAGTGCTAGAGTCCCGGTGGATAGAGGGAGGGCCAGGTGTGTTCTCAGTTGTGTGCCTGCATTTACATGTCAAGTTATTGTAACTCAGCATGCGTGAACCAGAAAGTGAAAGGGCTTTTTGATTTCTCTGTATATGCATGTGTGGCAATTGTACACACAAACGTCACCTCACCAGTGCCTCTGGCCACTGAAAACTAGCCCCCAGTGTTTGGAAAAGCTAAGGGCCCTCATTATACTGTCTGCTATGGAAAATGGACACTGCAAATCAGAGAGGAGTCATTTGTTTCAAACTGATGCTGGATTGACATGTGCAGACAGATCTACCTTTCTTAATTATCCTCCCTTCGCCAGGGATAGACCGGAATGGAGCTGCTTTGGGCCTCTCGGACACATTGGGACCTGCGATGGAAAAGGACATTAATCCTGTTATTTAAGAATAGGATTGCTCTTTTTTAAAAAAAATAAAAATCTTTGCCCAAATTTTAAAAAAAGAAAAAAAAAAAAAAAAAAAGAACATGGAGGCAAACTACCAAATGTTTTCCTTACCATATTCCTGCATGAGCTTTTGCAAAGCCAATGTTGATATTTGCCTTTGCCTTTTCGCTTTATTACCATAAGGATCTACATGGGGAAGGAGAAAAGAGTATTGGTAATTAGGATGCTCTCCACTGTGTTTTGTAAAGAACGTTTCCAGAACTGATGTATGCCTTCTGTTTATAATGGAAAGGGTCTTCCCAAATGTAGTTCTCATAGACATGTGATCTAAACAGCTGATACAAAAAAAAAAAAAAATCACAACCCACCACCCTTAATATTATTCTAAAGAAGGACAATGCTGGAATGCCATTAGCAAAAACACACTTTTACTGATTCACGGTTGCTCTCTCTCATGTAAAAATACAGCGCTGACATACTCTTAAGAATTCTACTAGTAGGAACTGTACCTTTTTCATCTGGTAGATATCTAAAATCCATCGACTCACTGACTTCCTGGTCAGAGGGTCTTCGCAGCTGCATCTTTACCATAACTGGTTCAGTGATGTCTTTGTAAAATGGTGGGGTTTTGAATACAATAGCGACTTGGCGATGTACATCAGCTTGTGAGAAACTACCTTTGGCTTCCCATTCATTCAAGACAAATCTGACTTCTATATCATCTAGTCCATCAGAAACAGAAGGTACCAGTTAGTACAGAGAAAAAAACTAAAACCTATGGCCAACATTTTCAAACTTGGAGGCCTAAAATTAGGCATTTAAGTCCTTATGTAGCCTCCTAAGCAGCCTGATTTTCAGAGGTGCGGATGACCTATTGAGTTCAATAGGAGTTGAGGGTGCTCAGCAACTCTGAAATCAGGCCACTTATTTAGGAGCTTAGGTGAAGGTTGAGGGGCCTAACTTTAGGCCTCCACGTTCGAAAATGTTGGCCTCCGCAGCTGAATACATTTGAAATGTATTCTGGAAAGAGGGAGGGAAACTAATCACAGTTACCTTTTTGAACCTTGTCACACAGTAGAAATATTTCATCTCCTCCTTTTACACTTCCACAGTTCTTGTTCACACGACAGATTCTCAACTCTGCTGTGTTAGGAGCTCCTAGAGATAAACAGGAAATAGCGATAGGACATAAGGACACAAGAATGGCCACACTGGGTCAGACCAATGGTCCATCTAGCCCAGCATCTGGTCTTCCAACAGTGGCCAATGCCAATTATGTCAGAGAGAATGAACAAGGCAGGCAATTTATTGAGTGATCCATCCCACGTTGTCCAGTTCCAGCTTTTGGCAGTTGAGGTTTAGGAACACCCAGAGCTTGGGGTTGACCATCTTGGCTAATAAATAGAGAGGGCTTTATGGAAGTGCCCTGGGATGACTGATGGGCAGGTATAACAGCAGTGTTATCAACATGAAGGGATGTGAATGGCAGGGGTGAGTTTGAATGCATGTCTGTACTGGGCCTGGTATTAAAGTCTGGAGGGGGTGCTCCATCTAGCCCTCTCCACTACGTAAGGCTTTGTAAAGCATTAGTGGTTGCCATAGAATGAAAGTGCAGAGGAGAAATTCTGGTACATATAAACTGAAATGAAGGTCTCCATCCTGCTTGGCCTAACAAGGCAATAACTGGGGCAGGGACAGTGCGCACCTGGCATTCAAAATGCCCTCCACATGAAGGTAATTTGGAAGCATGTTCCTAGACCAAGATGAAATCAGTAAGCCGGTGATGAAGGCAAGAAAGATGAAGGCTCTGGTCATGATGCCTTTTCCTGTCTTGGGCACCAAACACCAATGCTGCTACTCTTAACCACTTATCTTCCATATTTATTCCAAAGCCAGCTCACATTACTGTTGCAAATATTTCACCACTTAGCCAGTTGTTGTTACTCAACATTACAGCAACTCTGACCCATAGAACTCGCACGCAAGGGTTTAGTCAATGACCCTTACACATCACTCTGGAGTTGCTGGAAAGGGTTGGGTCAGCAATTCATTAAAGTGATATCCTCCCCATCTCAGCACAGCAGATTATAATTTTTACTTATTGACATATTTGGTCGAAAAAAGGGCTAAGTTTGGCCTAAAAGAGATGGGCAAATGAGGATGGGGCAAGAATCAATGAGTCTTCCTATACACTCACATAGCATCTACTCAATATGGTCCCAGTCAGGATTGGGATTGCTGGGCACTATCACTATATAAATATTTAATAAAAATAATAATAAATAGCTAACAGGGTTTTAACATTTGGAGGCAATGGCCAAGATTTTCAAAAACAGGATACTAAAGTTAAAACTCCAAAATTTGGATTTAGGCATCTAAACATGTGGCCAGATTTCAAAAAGTACCCAACAGCCCCAAATAGGGTCTACACCAATTTCTGGGTGTTCAGGACTTCTGAAATCTGGCCACCAAGGCCCCAGTCCAGCAAAATACTTTTAAGCATGTGCTTAACTAAGCATGCGAGCAATCCCAATAAATCAACATATGTACATATGCTTAAATTTATGCATGGGCTAGGTGCTTTGCTGGATCAGGGCCTCATTTAGGTGCTGAAGTATAGAAAATTCTCAAAATCTTGGTAATATTGCATATTATTATCTGTAATTCTATACAAGGGGCCAGACTGGGCTCAAAGACAACCACCACACTGCTTCTACTGACTTCAGCATTTAGCTAAAGATGTGCAGACACAGAAGGCCTCTGGCATTCTTTCAGTGCTCACAGAGGTACTGGATCAAGAACTGCCCTATGCAAGATTACATCTGGTAGTCTCATTGTTTGTCATTACAAAATAAATCAATACAATTAGGATAGCATAACTGCTTAGCCCTGAACAGCACGGTCATGCTGGAGACCTGCAAAGCTTTGGAGTCTTCAGTGCCCAAAGTAATTATTTAATCTACCACAAGTCAAAGTTAATATATTAAACAGTAGCTTTTCATGAACAAATGTGGGATAAAGATTAGGATACTGTTTCAAATTGATATGCTTCATAAATAATATAATTCATATATATCCAAGAAGTATGCTGGGCAAAAGGAGGTCCAATAAATTTATAGATTACATCCCAAAAACCTAAATTAAAAGAACATTAGGGTTGCAAAGTCAAGCAGTTGAAAGTTAGGAAATCTCCTAGTTAAGGCTGCATGTGCAACTATAATTCAGTCCCTTTTTGCATATTCATTATGATACAATCTTTACATACGTGATCACATGCTGGTTTTCTCCGACTCATTCAGTGCACAGGACAGACTGTGCTCACTGAATGAGCAACTCTTCAAAATTTTGTTTCATCCTCCTCATTCAATGTGTGATCACATGCCTCACTGCACACTATTCAAAACCTCTGCATAATAGTACAGAATTATTAATTTCCTCATGATGCTCTCAGCGTAATATCTTAGTGCTTTACTAACATTAATGCAATTGTCTTCACGACAGGTGGGTGAGGCATAATTATTAGCCCCATATTACAGATGCCCAGTAATTCCAGGCCCAATTTGAGAGGCCTAGTGCCTGATTTTTCAGAGAATTTGGTATTATGTAGCATTTTATATGTACGTAGCACAGCTCCCATTGACCTTAGTTGCAGCTGAGAGTGATCAGCACTTCTGCAAATCAGACCCCAGGTGTCTCAAGTTGGGTATTCAGAAAATGAGGAACACACAGTGACCACCATGTGAAAATTCTGGTTTACATAACTTGCACTGCATCACACAGGAACTCTACAGCTGTCCCTGCAGTTCCCAGTCTCATTCACTTCACACTTTCCCCAAACAAGGCAGGTATCCTACAAAGGGCCTCCTTCACTACACAAGCCTGATTCATTCACTGAGCCAAGACACGTTGCTTTTAGCTCTATCACTCAATGAATCAGGGGTCCTGTGGAAAAACTAGTATGTGATCAAGTAATTAAGGACTGTATCATAATGCATACACACAAGGGGGATGAATTCAGGTTGCATGGGTAACCTTAATTTTGGCATTGCCTAACTTTTGAGTGCATGACTTTGCAACCTTGATGTCCTTTTAACATAGTTTTCTGGGATGTAATTTCCTGAGTTTTTTTAAAATGCAAATCGAAAAAACAGAAATTCCACCATGTGGAACCATACTGACCACCAACACTGGACATCAGTGTTCAGATCTACAGTACAGACCACTGCCACTTGAGCGAAGAGTAACTGTTGTTTTCTATTTGTTCCAGTCACTAGAGGGAGACGAGACTCACTTTGCCAGTCTGTTTCACAACTATTTGATGACAGCAAAGGAATGTTAAGACTCAGGAATCCTGGGTTCAGTTCCAGGCTCGGCAGAGGAGTATTCTCCAGTGGTTACAGACATTCTATCCCTATTTTCGCTCTCCTGCCCCTGCCCTTGCCCCCTCCTTGGCTCTCAATGAAATGGCTGTAAGAATGTTTTTTTTAAACATACACCAAAAAAACATATTTCTCCCTGATCTCATTCTCAGAAATGGCTGAACCGTTTTAGCAGAAACTTCCCAAAAATGTCAGCCTGAGGTAGACACCCAACACGGGAAATTTCAGCCTAAACAATTAAAGTTTGGCAAAGTTACAAGCAACTGAAAGCAGGAGCCATCTTAGCTATAGACCACGTCACCTGCACTATCTATCTATTTTATAAACTGACACTGTCTTCTGCTCCATCCATACCCATTTAATTGTTTCCACATTAAATTCATACATTTCAAAAATGAGTAAGTTGATGGAGACTAGAAATGACAAAAAGTGAAGACAGATTATTACATTGAATGCATGTGGGCAGAACAAAATATATAACAATGCAGAAAGAGCTATAAATATTTTTATTGCTACTTGTTTGAGCAGAACTGCAAAAGCTCTGGGTGAGTAATGTAGATATCCTAAAGTCACTAGCAATACAAACTGTATTCAGATCTTCTCTGTCTATAAAACATGAGAATATACTGAGAGTCACTGTTCAGTAGGAGGAAAATTTGTGTTACCTGAACAAAGTGGCTGTTTATTGCATGTATTCAACTGCTTAATTTTGGTCACTTTATAATATTCTATGAGAGTGCGTACACATTACACATATTTTTAACCAAGGTCAAAACCTGACCTTTCTTAATTCTATATGTCAGAACTAGTTTGAAAAGGTCAACAAATTCACTTTTTTTGAGGAACGCAGATCTGAAGCTACCATTCCCAAAACGAGATGTCACAGCAATTCTACTGACTTGTGGTTGACGTTATGCATCATGTTTTATTTACACTACCACTAAGCTACAATGGAGGACTCCAAACACCCATAGTACAAAACAAAATCACCCACACACACCGTGCTAAAACGAAAGCTTAGCAGGGACTGACGTCAACTGAAAGGCACTTATAGTTATGATCTAGCATATTTCTAAATGGTAGCTGAGACACATTGCTTTTAGCTGTTAATTTTATCTCAACCTCACCTATTATGGCAAAGCACCAGCTCTGCTATAAAGTCCCTGAATAAAACATTGTATAGCATTTCATTTGGCAGAAGTAAGAGATTTATAACATGTTTTAAAAGTAGGTAAAAATAACAAAAATCCTGGTTAGAACTGAATACTTCCATAATGGTTATGTCAATTCATAGCACAACTCTCCTCATCAACTGCATAAATGCACTTTTCTTTAAATCAGTGACTTCTGCTAAAATAATCGGTCTCATGACCTACAAAACTTGGCACAGCAATGTCTTATCAGAAAGATGACAAAAATAATTGCCAAATTCTTCAACAATTATTAAAGGCTATTCTGCAAAGGCAGAATATAAATATTTACATCTCATATTTCACACTCCTTTTTCAGACGATCCAGTTGCAGTGTAGTGAAGTCATTCAAAAATCCCCTGAAAAAGTTAATCCTTTGCAAAACAGATAATTATTTGTGGTAAAATTCCATCCTGGACAGTGAGTCAGCACAAGACCTATGCACCACTTAAGGGGTCAGACCCTGAGCTGCTCTAAACTGGCATCACTCCATTGAAGGCAGTGAAGCTACACTAACTTATACCTGCTCAGGTTCTGGCCCAGGCCCTCAAAATAAGGGTTGATGGGACATAAGTGGTTTAGAGCTTTGTGCTAACTCTCTACATGGGTGAATTTCACACACTGGGCCTGATCCGAAGCCTCAAACAAGTCAACAGAAAGATTCCCCAGTTATTTCAATATGCTTTGGATCAGGTCCTTGGAGCACAGATCGAGTTTTATGGCAGCTAAGTCCAAGTTGGGATCTTTCTCAGCAATCTTTATCACTACAAAATATTGTAAACGCCTTGCCTATTGGAAACTGGGTTTCCTGTGGCTACTGCTGCAGTACATAACCAAGGGCCATGAAAGGATTTAACGAGTAGTATGACTGAGATAGATACTGCACGTCCTACTACCCAATGTCAACACACCACTCCCACCTTTGTTAGACCCATTTGATATCCAACAGGCATATACACAATCTACAGTCCATATTCTGGCCTTGGCTCTAAGCAGTAGGATCCAAAGCCAGTGCTAGGATCCTTGGCCCTGTGTTTGCATTGGATAGCGTAAGAGAGCTGAGAGGCAAACGGCTGGGAAGGTGGCCTGACCTCTGTCACTTCAAATACAAGGGAAAATTGATCACTTAAAAGTGCACCTGTCCAGGTGGGATACTCACTGTTATCATAAATAGGGTTGGAGATGACGGGAGGAAGTGGTATCGTGCAATTGCCATGTTCATCAGGGAGGAACACCTGAAAGCAGAGTCTCACGACATTGAGGTCATACTCATCAACATTGAGCAGCTGTTCTTCGGGCACTGGAAGATGAAGAGAGATGGCAGAGTAAGTTATCACACAGAAGCAGCAATCACACTTAAAGAAATTGGGGTGAAGCTCTGCTGGTAGAAGCAACAATGCCACCAATGCATGGAGGATTCACTTGTGACACTCACTAACTCCCGCAGGAGCTGTATGTATCAATCCCTTGCATGTGGAACAGTAGCCTTTATCCCTTACTCCTTCAGTTACAAAGCCCAAGGCTGCAGCAATGAAAGTGTGTTATTCACCCAAGCTGCCTCTTGTATTAAATGTGATGGGCCAAACTGTGGCTGCCCCTCGGCAGCTGCCCTTGAGCAGAGCAAGCAAGCACTAGGGACGGCGCCTGTCTCCCCCCACCACAGTGCACTCTGAACAGGAGGCAGCCAATGTATAGACCCAGTTGTTTAGCCAGCAAATGCTCAAGGCAATGCAACACATACCAAAATAATGGTTCCCAACCTTTTGGGGGCTCCCCTGTTTGTGAGGGATCTGCACCTGGGTCTGCAGTGGGGACAAGTGCCATTGTCTCACCTGCAGTTGTTCATTCCCTCCCCGCGACCTCTTCCAGTTCTCCCCTTCAAAGTCTTTATTCCTTCTCTCCAAGCTTTTCCTCAAGTCCTTCTCTGCTTTAGGGTTTCCCCATCTTGTTTCTCCCTCTCTCTTTTCCAGATCCCTCCCTATTCTCTCTCTCCCATTGCCTCCATTTTCTCTCTCCCACCCACCCTCTCCTCCCCCACCACCCCTCATGTGTAGTTAAGATGAGAACATTGACAATTTTGCCTTAGCACAATTCTTCTAATGCGTAGGAGGCCTTGGGTCCCAACGGCCTGCCAATAGACAATGCTGGGGGATTCTGCACAATGTTAGGTTATTTTCTTCTTAGGATGTGAGAAGAAAATAAACATCCGGGGGGGGGGGGGGGAAGGAATCACCAAAACAGCAGTCTCTGTGCCTACAATGCCTCAGGGCACCACCTCTGCTCTTGCCCCATTCCTGGTGTGCCTCTAGCTACAAAAACCAAGATTTGGCTCTAAAAATGCCTGTTAATACCTCTTGTTATTAAAAAAACAAAACAAAACCCCCTTGCCCCCACTGACAGGTACAATTATTGGGAACCATATTTTAACTGAAAAAAGAAGATGCATTTCTGCTGATTTGAGTCTGTTCTGTATGGTTGGGAATAGCAACTACTGGTATCACATAGTGGTACATTTAGATGACACAAGAAGTAAATCCCTGTAGGGAATTTTGTTCATATACTTTTCCCCAGTGTAAACTGAGACATCATATAACCCATGCCTAGCATTTTAGTTTTGTCCAGCCTTCTACGTCATTTTAATTTTCAAAATCTCACACTGGGACATATCCTACTTCAGATATTTATGACCAAATACTTCATCTATTGTTAGTTTACTGTAAAAAATTGATGCTAGAAAAAACAGTTATCTGAATTTGACAATATTCTCTTTTAAAGTCTAGAATTAAATTATCTACTGGGTTTTTTTAAATGACACCACAGAAAAGAAAGATAATCTGATTTCACTTATTAGAATGGGAGGTCCCGTCAAAGAGCTATTTAAAGAAGCTTTTCTCTCTTCCAAACCTATTGTTAGCCTGAGAACAGTTTTATGGTCTCATTTAGCCATTCAAAGAATCACAGACCAAATGCCTGCAGTATCAGCAGACCATAATAATTCTTCCAGTTTACCCATCCTCCAAAAACCTCCTACAAATTTCATTACCACCTTAGTACTGGAGATGTCAAGAGTGAAGCTTGAAACATGCTTGGACCAAAAAAAAAACAAAACAAAAAAAAAAACAAAAAACCCCCAGTGACCACACTGTACTGATAAACGTCAAACACTTGCATCACCATTTTGGTGTCCGCCCCCACAAAGAGTAGGAGGTGACACCACCCACTCTGGTGAGATTTTTTTTCATTTTGGTATTATTGAAATAGTACATGCAGCAAATTCAAAGGGGGTTCCTCTGCATTTTTCATTTGCAATTGTTATTTGAATATCTCAGTCCCTCCAGATCTCAGTTTTAAAAATAAATTTGATCTTTCATTTTAAACATGGGATATTTATCTATAAATGCACCGGGAGTTGAAAGTTAAAAATTAGCCCCTTTACAGCTTTAAAAATTTTGGATCCAAACCTGGTGACCTTACCTGGGCAGATCCTCTCCTGACAGAGTTTTGTCAGTGTAAAGAGTGCAGGATTAGGCCCAGCTAATTTATCAGACAGTCTAAGGTAAAGTTTCAAAAGCATAATATATATTAGTAGCAGACTTTTTAATTTAACAAAACAGGGTCTTTGTGAAGCAGGTTTTGTCACTGGCACCATTTCACTCTGTAATCTGCAATTTCTGTGCTCAGACTATCTCTGGCTAGGTCTACACTACCCGCCTGAATCGGCGGGTAGAAATCGATCTCTCGGGGATCGAATTATCGCGTCTCGTCGGGACACAACAATCGATCCCCGAATCGACGCGCTTACTCCACCAGCGGAGGTAGGAGTAAGCGCCGTCGACGGGGAGCCGCGGAGGTCGATTTTGCCGCCCTCCTCACAGCGGGATAAGTCGGCTCCGATACGTCGAATTCAGCTACGCTATTCGCGTAGCTGAATTTGCGTATCTTAAATCGACCCCCCCCTGTAGTGAAGACCTGCCCTCAGATAACCTGCACTTGAACACACAGTGTTAGTACTTCCCACCCAACTCCCCTTACCTAGATCTAGGGGCTGGATGCTGGGCCAGGAACAGATGGGAGGCAGTTTACATCTCCCTATTCAGAGGCTGCAGGGATCGGTGCTGCCCCAGTCGAGGCAAGGATCTGGTATGGATGCCTGACCTGCTAGTAGCAGTACTGCAACCTACCGTGTAGAAGGTATACATGACAAGGGCAGTCCTCAGGGCAGAGCTCAATTGCTAACTGCTTCAACAGCTCAAGGGGCTTTGCACAAGCACAATCTCTGCAATGCATGTCCACCGCAGCCATGTCACTTCCTAATCATCCTCCTCCAACGCCACACTCAACTTGCCATCACTCTGCCCCAGAATGCACCTGCAGCTGGGGCTGCTGTAGAGGTGACACAGCTGGCAGAGCTGGGCCTGGGCATAGGGGACCCCTGCAATACAATTATGTCTAGTTGGCTAACACGGACTCAATGCTGATTTGGTCTCTCTCCAAGGTCAAACCAACAGGAGTAGGCAAGAGGACTCAGGAGGCTGAGGGAACTGGGATTGTTTAATCTGCAGAAGAGAAGAATGAGGGGGGATTTGATAGCTGCTTTCAACTACCTGAAAGGGGGTTCCAAAGAGGATGGATCTAGACTGTGCTCAGTGGTACCAGATGACAGAACAAGGAGTAATGGTCTCAAGTTGCAGTGGGAGAGGTTTAGGTTGGATATTAGGAAAAACTTTTTCACTAGGAGGTGGTGAAGCACTGGAATGGGTTATCTAGGGAGGTGGTGGAATCTCCTTCCTTAGAGGTCTTTAAGGTAGGCTTGACAAAGCCCTGGTTGGGATGATTTAGTTGGGAATTGGTCCTGCTTTGAGCAGGGGGTTGGATTAGATGACCTCCTGAGGTCCCTTCCAACCCTGATATTCTATGATTCTATGACTTGGAGGTGCACCTTGTAGAGTTTCTGCCAAATGCTACCTTCATGGGAAGATATTTGTGGGCTCTGGAGGGGGCAGAAAGCATAGCCCCCCTACCCTACAGAGCTCAGATCTACAGGGAAAGGCAATGCCAAACTTGTGCACTCCAGAGAATCTGCAGTGGGGCAGATCCTCCTTGCAACAATGCTCGTGGTCTCTCCTCTAGACTGGTATGGCTCTTGGAGAGCAGTGTGTGGTGCCTATAGGCTTATCCAGACTTTTTTACACTGATTTGCTCTCCTCTGCAACAAGCTCTGGTAGAAATACAATGGCAACAAAGATATTTGGGAATGACTATTGGCTTGTTTCTGCTGCTAGAATTAGGCCTGAAGACAGTTTCCTGCTAGGATGGTTCAGTATGTTGGGATTTCTGAGCCCAAACCCCTTTCTCTAATTGGACGGGTGGCTGCTCAACCTAGCTCAGGCCTAACAGATGAAGCCCACTCATCCTTTTGACGTTACCTGGCTGATATAAATGTTTAATTTTTTCCCTCTTGACTGAGTCTTAGGGAATGGCATATTAGCTGTCCCAATGTCTCTGGTATCTCATCCGCTCCCCAACAATTTAAGCAATGACATCTCAGTAGCATTCAGGTTCAGGGACTGAAGTTGGCGTTTCAGCACTAGCCTTTGGTGATAACCCAGACCCTGATGATGAGGGTTTCCCAGGCTCATTCCAGAGCTCCTGGATCATAAATTACTAAACTAAAGGTGGGATCAAACTTTATCCAGATTACAAACCTTTCTCGGTGGATTTGACAGTGTTGGGATCTGCTGTGGTTTAGCTCATTGCAGATATATGGAGCCAGACATGACAATCTGGATCTGGTTTCTGATACCGTACCATCTCAAAGCTGGGATCCACAGCTGTGGATCAGCAGCCTCTACTACAAACTAAGGCCCCGATCATGCATTGTGGTTTGCACAGGTGCAGCAGTCTGCCCATGCACAAGAAGTTGCAAGATTAGCGCCTAAAGCAACTCCAGAGTTCCAAAAATGTATTAGATTATGTGGGAATGTATATGCGAATAGTAGGGTTCAAATAATGTATTTTCCCCAAGATATAAATGAGCTTTCAAACTGTCACTGCTTCCTAATCAGTCCGCTTGACCAAGTTGTTCATTATCTTGAAATACAGAAAGGGTACAATGGGCTAATAATTCCAAAATATGAAATCCATTTGAAGAACAGTTTTTACTGGAGACATCAGTGTTGTGTTTCCCATATTCTTAAAAGTAGTTTAACATTTAAAAAAAAAAAATTGGCCATTTGAAAGAGGAAGTGTTCAGTTAAGACTGATTCCTCTTGTCTATTTTTAAATTTCACTTCTTACTAGATGAACAGAATATCATGTAGCACTCAGGTTCTCTTTTTTTGCTTTAACTCCATCTTGTGATAAAATATTTAAAAAAAAAAAAAAACCCCAACCCAAATATATGGGCCAAATTCCACCTTTGCATAAAAACACACAGCTCTCGTTAATGTCAACAGGAATAGCATTCACCCGTGGAGGACAGATTACAACCCCAAAGAAAACAAATCCTTATTTTTGACCTGAGTGGGAATTAAGAGTCTGATCCTGCTCCCACTGAAGCCAATCTGAGTTTTGTCGTTGACGTCAATAGAGGCAGGGTCAAGCTCTAAGTAAAGACTATTTAAAAATAAACCAAAATGACAGTAACTCATTCTACATGAAAAGCCAGATCCTCAGCTGGCGTAGTTTGCTGTAGCTACAGTGACTTCAATGAATCTTGGGATTGTCTTAAATATCATGAGATTTCAAAAATAGTAAATTTGAAGGTTTTGTTTATCTACTTTCCGGGTTTAGGGTCAAACTTTTGTCTACAATCATGAGAGCTAGAAATGTAGCTTACATTTTTAAATAAGAGAGAGATTCTCACCTATCACTTTACTCCTGGCACTGGGGGTTAAAAAAGTTACATCAACTATCCTGAGACTTGCAATAAAATTGTGGGAGTCAGCAACACTGAAAATGGTTAGCTGCTTAAGATCAATCTGCTACAAGAAAGAGGCTACACTCATTAATAAATGATTTTTCTATTAATTTGTCACTTCGGTGATACTTACCACAGTTTCAAGAGATACTCGATACAACTGCTGTAAAGAGATTCTTATTTATCTGTGTCAAAAATAATAAAACCTGTAATAGCTCTCCACTTCTGCATCCATGCAGCTAGGGTGGAGACTAACAAGGAACTATAACTCCTGAAAGTTCCAAAGCCATTGACTTCAGCAGGGAGCCCTAAATTCCATCTCTGTAGTGAAGCTTCAGACACAACTAGTTCCTCCAAATGTCTGTCCCTTTTTAAAAGAAAGGTGGAAAATTATGCTACCTGGAAACAGTAAATAGGATTATGGAACGCTCAATTTGAAGAGGTAGTAGGTGGACTACTAAAAAGTAACAGATCTTAAGAGAACATTTACAAATCACTATTTCAAATCTATATGCTGCAATTTGAGGGCACCATTTCCAAAAGCATTCGGCAGTGGACTAACTCTGCTCCTGCTGAAGTCAAACATTAGACCAATGCAGTTAGACCAATGCTGAGCGCTCTTTAAAATCCAATTCGAAACATCAGTGATTTGTGGGGGTGCGGAAAACCAAATACAACAATGCGATCAGATTAAAGCCAGGTCTACGCTCAAAAGTTAAATCGACCCAGCTACATTGCTCAGGGGTGTGAAAAATCCACACTCCTGAGCAATTTAGTTAAGTTGAACTAACTGCTGGTATAGACAGCACTAGAATTCTTCCATTGACCCAGCTACTGTCTCTTGGGGAGGTGGATTAGCTACACTGATGTGAGAACCCCACCCGTTGCTACACTATGTGTTGCTATGCCACTGTAGTGTTTTAAGTGTAGACTAGCCCTTAGGATAAACTTAAAATGTTTGTGACTTGAAAGAAATGTCTGGGGGCCTTTACAAATATGTTAACTACCTCAAATTATTTGGCAATCAATTACTTCAAATTAACTGCCAATCAATAAACTTGTTATAAAAGAAGTCTAGTGTTTGAGAGGCCCTAAGTGGGCAGCTGCACTCTGTATAAACTCGTTTCTGGGTGGTATTCAGATGTAGCCCCAGGGTACAGCACACTGCAGTACCCCAGTCTGGAGGTGATCCACAGGCATGGATCCCTGTGGCAACGTCTGCTTCTGAGGGGAATGGTTGCAATTTCTTTGCCAAGCGTAGATGAAAAATAGCACTCCTGGCTACTGCCTTCTGCTTGAAAATCAGGATCTATGGAATCTGGAATAATTCTCTACAGAAAAGTAGTTGGGTGATCAAGGGAAAGTTCTAAAAAGATGAGAACAGCACAGTTATCCTCAAGGAGCTCCTCTGCCATCAAAGGCAAGGAAGGCTGGAGGAAAATGGTCTGATTATTTTCAGCATGCTGGCTCAGAGTACAGTCACAGTGGCAGGAAGGACAAGCCACCTTGAGTACATGCCTATAGTCTCGGATAGGTACATAATCAGGGCAACTAGCCCATCCTGCAGCTAGAGCTGCTCTATTTTTAGTGAGCTAGTTCAATCAGAGCTAGTGGGAGTATGTCTCCTGAACCCAAAGTTACATTTCCAGCTTAAAGTGTGGGCATACCCTAAGGCCTTGTCTACACTACAAATGCTCTGTTGGTACAGCTAAACTGGCAGAGTACCCAGTGGAGAGCATAAGTTGACAGAAGGAGTTTTTCTGTCAGCACTGTAACACAACCCCTCCACGAACATTAGCTACACTGACAGAACATCTTGTCAGCACAGTGCATCTACACTGAGGCTTTTGCTGACAGAACTATATAGACTGTCAGTCAGGGGTATAAAAAACACACCCCCAAAGCTATGCTGACAAAACTTTGTAGTGAAGACCAGGCCTGGCCTGGGAGGACTTAGGGGACCTGGGTTCAGTTTCTGGTCTGCTGCAAAGCTCCCTGGATGAACTTTGGTAAATCTGTTTAATTACACTGAGATGTTCTTTTGAAAATCCCACCCGTAATCCTTCTATATCTCAGTCCCCATCCTTAAATGGAGAATAATGCTTTGCTACCTTGCAAGGGTGTTGCTAGGATAAATCCACTAACTTGGGTGAGATGCCCAGATACTACGGTGATGGGGGCAAGATAAGCAGACAGAAAGGAATGTTCTCTGCCATTCTCTCACTAGAAATGTAGCCGCAAGAGTAGGGTTCTATGGAATTATGCATCTCTGGAGAGCTCATTTTTCTTGCTTCTGTAACATTAAACTGCAAAAATTCTGGGCCTGATTCATCACTGCGTAATTCCAGGTTCCTGGCACAAAAGTGAACCAACCCACTGGTAAAATCAAGACCTTTCTTTTTTACTGATACACTTAGGCCATGTCTGCACTAGTGAGTTTACAGAGGTACAGTTTTACTGATGCAGCTGCAGCACTGTAAGATCGCGCATGTAGCCCCTCTATGCTGATGAGCGAGAGCTCTCCCATCGACGTAATAAAATCACCTCAACGAGTGGCGGTAGCTATGTTGTCAGGGGAAGCTCTCCCGCTGACATAGCGCTGGCCACACCAGCACTTATGCCGGCGAAACTTATGTTGCTCAGGTGCGTGGTTTTTTCACACCAATGAGCGACATAAGTTTTGTGAACATAAGTAGTAGTGTAGACATGGCCTAAAGCTGCCAGAAGGACCAACACACTACCAGGTGAAATTATTTTGGGATTAAAGACTGAAGTTCTCTCGTGATGAGATTGCATAGGGAAAGTGAAAGGTTATTTGGAATATTGAAAAGAAGTATAGATGAGGCAGGTGCAGCTTGTTAGCTGTCACCATACCTGATTAATAGCAGACTCCTCCCTCCCACCCCAAGCAATAACATCAAGTTGATTTGTGGAAGCCACCCACACTCTAGAACTGACGGGCAGGCAACTCAGCATCTAACCTTAACATGCATGGAAACTTCTGAGGCAGAAGGTGCCAAGCTGCCAAAAGGCCTTGTGCTGATTTTATGAAATGCAAAGTGTGCAGAAAGGGCTATGTTAAGAATACCAGCTTAATTTACCAAGGGACATGTTGTACCCTTGGTAATTCACACAGTAGTTGTGTGCACATATTGCCGAGCAGAATTAAGCCTTTACCTCTCTAACAAATACAACTATAACTATTGCCCTAATGATCAAAAACTGTACTTCACTCACTAGGCCACATACATTCCCACTAATAACTACGGGTGCATTCTGACCGCTCATGTATGCGGCCAGCTCATACAGATTTAGGGCTAGACTCAGTGTTTATTCTCAGCCCTGCGTAAGGGATGACATGTAGATGCACTGCCTTGGGAGCAGCTCCCAAAAGACTGTGACTCAAAGAAACTTCTCTGAGACACAGTTCCTCCAAAATCCCTTTAGAGCAGGAGTTGAGAGTTATATTGCATCTGCCCACTACCAGATTCCACTTACTCCACCCCTCGCCTCCAGACTTGTGCAAAGTGGAGAAAATAGATGGCTCCAGCTACTCTCTGTGCCTCACTTGCAAGAGCAAAATACCTGGCATGCAGTCCCTGCTCTTCCCACATGCCTATGTAAGTCCTGCACTGTGTGCAGGGGGTGAAGTGAGGATTTTACATCCCTACAGGGCTACATGAAGTTAAGTCACAACTGACCCCTTTGAAGAGAGATACCTCGCCTTTCTGAAGGCAGAATTTGGCCCTATACACTATCAATGGGATTTCACTACAGCAACTACACTCTCTCATGATTTTATGTAGTGCCAATCACCATAAAAGCATCTAAGAAGCCAACTAGCCAGTAAAAACTAAAATTAATAGCAATTACTAAGTCTCTCTCTCCTCCACACATATTAAAGCACTTCAAAGGGTAGGGAAGCATTTTACAGATGAGGAAACTGAGGCCCAGAAAAGCTATGAGGTCACACACAAGACAGTGACAGAATTAGAATGGAAATGCGAACACCTGAGTCACAGTGTCCTACTCTATGTAGACAATTTTGTCTTTAGACAAGCTTCTCTTCCTGTTTTCAATCTAACCTAAAAACTGGAACTGAAGAACCATCTCCAAGGGAATTTATCCAGCAGCTGTCAAATGAAGCTCAGTTAGATCTCTTTCTAAGCTTCAATTTAGCCACATAGTGTCTCCTTTAGCAACAAAAATTTTATGCTTCCAATTTTTTATACTAACACCCCCCCACTTCAAATAATTTGCAAAGCTTTCACTTTAAGCAAAAGTCCAAATTTCAGCATAAGATTAAACAGGAAGGAGTGTATGCATGAGAGTGGTGGTGGTGAAGGAATGAAGGGATTCCTCAAGCAAATGTAATTGGGTGACCAGTGTGTCTCGCTTCTCTTAGTGGGTTTACCCAGTGTTAAACAAACAGGGAGGTTTTCATTCAGTGAATTCTTCAGTTTGAGAATTTAGGCTGATTGCTTCTTGTTGTTTTTTTAAGGACCTCATTCCTTTAAATATCTGAGATATCCATTGCAGAGACTTCTGCTGTTTTGCACTTCTCAAAATGTTCCCTCTTAAAGATTCTCTCCTGTGCTAAAGAGAGGTCTGTGTTTATTCAGTGACTGTAGTAAGCCTTAGTGTAAACCAGTCCTAGCAGCAGAGGAGTGCGGCAGTGAGGGGGCAGTGCAGGGGAGGTGGTCTCGGAGAGTGTGGCTGGGGTAGGAAAGTAAGGGGAGTTGGAGAGCGTGGTGGAGGGGAAGGGGGTCTTGCAGAGTGTGGCTGGCAGAGGGGCTGATGAGGGAAGTTGTGGAGAGAGTGACTGGGGTGTGTGGGAGGGGAACATGACGGTCGTGTGTGGGTGAGTCTGAGAATGTGACATGTGTGGGTGTGAGTGGGAGTTGTGGAGAGTGTGACTACTGTGAAGTGAGTGAGGGAGCATCTGTGAGAGAAGAAATGAAGGACTGGTAAGAGCGGGCAGCAAGGAGAGGCAGAACAAAGGAGAAACTGGGGAGGACGCGGAAGTTTAATTTAGTAACTGGGGAAGGAAGTGGGTTCTCAAGCCTAATCAACCACTTACTAGGCAAAACCATTACAAGTGAATGGGGGCCCTCAGCAGCATCCATTTGCCAAATTCTAGGGGGGAAGCCTGCCATCGCCCAGCAGCCAGGAGGGTGGAGCACTCTTGGTTTCTCACACTGAACCCCTCTGGCTAACAGTGCTAATCCTCTGAGAAACTGTGCTGAAAAAGATTTTTTCCCAAATTCTTCACAATACAGACATAGTCTTCATTGCAAAGTTAACTTGAGTTATAACTTTGGTGTTGCCCTGTTGTGATAATTAGGCCTAGCCTAATCGTGAGCTTAACAGTAAGAAGTGAAAGTTCATAAAATGTCACAATAACTTATAAATATCAATGAGGATGGGCAAAGGTGCAAGAGGGACACAGAAAAACTGAATTAATCTAAACAAAAAGACCTGCTAACAGAACTCAAAGACAGTGTTAAGATGATGCTTGCTAAACAAAAGCAGCGTAGACCAGAAATCAATGGTCCAAAATTGATGAGTCAGAAATCAGACCTAACTGATTTAAAAAAAAAAAAAAAAAAAAGAGGAAGTTAGGCTATTCCACCCATCATTTTATTTGTATTAAAAACTTCCCTCTTAGTGGCACAAAGTCTTTGTCACTTCAAAACAAAATTGCTTTAATGTTAATGTATTGAAAGTCTAAATTTTTATTAACAACATTGTGAACTTTTTTATGCATAGATGGAATTTTTTTTAAAAGCTTAAAAGTTAGGCATTTAAATCCTTATTTAGGCACCAAGGTTGGTATTTTCAAGAGCATTTCAGCTTTTTTGACTTGTGGAAAGTTCAGTGGATCAGAAGGTGGTGTTAGCTGTGAATATAGAACAGGCTACTTGTTTATCAATTTTGTGTTTCTGTTTGTGCTGTTTTCACAGTGAGGATATTAAAGAGGCCACAGTTGTGTCTTTTACAGCATAAGACGGGCATTTTAAATGTGAAACTTCTTAATAGAAAAATCTCTATGTACAAATCTGAATTCTTCTAACAGTTAGAGGAAACTAATCAAAGCAACAAGTGCAAGATGTCCACTCCAGCAATTTAAAACTATAAAATGGGAAGAAAATAAAGAAATAACATGTAAATATGAACATCGGATTTCTGTAGTTTTTTTTAAATAATGGATTTTTATTCACCCTGTTTCAAACTGTCTGGGTCTGATGAATGCACACTCAAAAGTAAGTATTGTTCATGTGAATAAGGTTTTGCAGGATTAGTCCCTTTAGAAATCCTTCTTCACCACCCATTTGAACCAGTCAGATTTGTGACATCACAAAATGCCTTGGCAATGGATTCTGATGTCAAACACATCATTATGCTTTTACTATGGGATCAAGCAGCAGCTGTAGTTGCAAGCAAGTAACTTGTTAAACCCAAATATCTTGAGAAACAAAAATATGATTAGGAAACTTGGCTGTTATATTAACACTCTCTTTTTTTCAAGTTTGCCAGACTGAAAGAGTTGTTTTTCAATGAGTCCTGGAATAATTGACTTACACATTTTCCTTGCCATATTAACCCTTCACACTTCAACTATAAAACCTGTCATTAAAGTGGTGTGTCAGCAAGAAACTGCTAATAGTCTAACTCAATCCATGCCTCCCAAGGCTGGCAGAGTTTGAGAGCCTCACTCATGGGACACTTGGAGGATCTCCTGGGGAAGTTTCCTCCTGCAGCCCAATGTCCTCAAACCAGGACCTTTGCCCTTGCTATCTGGCAAAGGAGACTATGATGTTTCTGCTAGAAGTCATAACCTACTGAATAGGATAATCACAGGATGAGAGTGAGGAAGGAAGGGGGAAATACAGAAGCTAAAGGGAAGAGATTTGGCAGCATCTAAAAAGCCTATATTTTAAAATACATCTCCATCAGAAGAGCAAGGGCATTATAATAGAAAGTGCTTGCAAATTAAATTGCTTTGGTGTCCAAGTTATTTAACATGCATTTCAAACTGTTCATTAACAGCTACTCACCACTGAATGGATTGATCTTTCTTGCGATTCGTGAACAGATTGATTCTTTCAGGTCTCTCTTTTTAACACACTGAATGCCCAAATTCTGAAAACTAGAGCACATGTAACAAAGTAATTAAAAAACAACAACAACAACAACAAAAACTATTTCACTTAATCACTGGCACAGATATTCAAAAGCTGAATTCTAATCCTCCCTGTAAAGAATCAGATTGTACATCTTTTGTCAAAAATATATCTTAATAACAAATTGTGTAGGAAATACAGATGACAAAAGAGCTTTGGAAAAGATGGTTTTATATTTCCAAAATAAGGGTAATGATAAAAAGAAAAGAATTCTTACATAAAATAAAATAAAAACAGGGGAATATTTTTTCACATTAAAAAGAGTTATCACTGGAGTTTTAATATAGTAAACTAGCAATGCTAAAAATATATAGAGGACCAGTGTCTCAACTGGTGTAAACTGGCATAGCTACTTTGACGTCAGTGGAGCTACTTCAATTTACATCGGCTGAGAGCTGACCCAGTGTCTCACACCAGGAAATGCAAATCTGCAACAGTATTTTGAAGTTAATTTTTTATAAAGTTTGAAATCTCATCTAGTTATGGAAAAGTTCTAAAGAGCTACAGTTCCTCCTCATTTGCATATGACTACATCAAGTCAGCAAAGGAGGTGGGGGGAGTCCCCACAATTTGATTCTTTCCCACATGGAAAAACCATGACATCATCAAAGCAGGGTGGGGAAGTAGGAAGTAAGAATCTGAACACACTATAATATCACTAGAACACAGGAGGTCAGTTATGCCACCAGGTTCCACTGTGCCTCCAGAAGAACTGGCAATTCCCTTCCCTTGAAACCCCACAAAGACTCTTTACTTGAGACATGCCTGGAGACTTCCTGAGACACTCCCTGATCACGTAGCATCTGTCTCCCTCAACGATGGGCCAATATTGCCCTGCAAGTTCCTCAGTCCCATCCTGCTATCAGTGAATCCATTCCTTTCTACAGAAATCCAGTCATTTTCCTTCCCCTTCTCTTCCCCTACCCCCACCACACTCTAAGGCCATACTGCAGTTAGAGAACTAACTCACTAAAGGACTAATATAGGCCTCATTTAATAGAATCACAGGACTGGAAGGGACCTCGAGAGGTCATCTAGTCCAGTCCCCTGCACTCATGGCAGGACTAAGTATTATCTAGACCATCATGGACAGGTGTGTCTAACTGAACTGAATTCTGATTTTTAAAAAAATGCAGTGCTGTCTCATGATTTAATTAGATGACTTTGGTTCCATTTCTGGTTTCCAGTATTTAGGGTTTGCAGAGAATATTAGAATGCACTGCTATTGCTGTATCATTTTGTTGTGTAGGGACAACTTTTTTTAGACCTCGTCTACACTACAAATGCAATTGTTTTGAGGGAAACACAGATAGAATACAGTTGTTCCCCCAAACACAGTTAAAGCATGTTTCAGTGGTATGGATGGGATCTGGAACATGTCCCCAAATTATGATTTGACAGCCCAGCGCTTTCGAACAGTTTGGAGAGAGGGTTAAGGTACCCCCCATACTACAAAATAGGGGGACAACTATACTGGGGGACAAGTCTGTTGTAACCGGTTGTGTTTGTAATGCATACAGGGAGTTGGAGAAAGTAGGACGCCAACTCAGAAAGCAATCTAAGCACACAGCACTCTAGGCTCTGCCTGTTGTACTATCAGAGCACTGTAAATTATAGTTGTCAATTAAATACATATGAAAAATCAGCCTCTAACAAAAACATTATCTGCTACATAAAAACTGACTGCAATTATTCTACTGCTGTAGATTATTCATAACTATCAAGTACCAGTCATCTTGTGGGCCAAACTGGACTTTTAAACTAAAAGCTCCTTAACCAATGGGGTCTCAAAACTTACAAAGTCTGACCCTTTTCTAAAATATGCTTGAGTATCACTGTGAAAGTGACTGGCCAGTGACCATATCACTGACCCTGAGCAGAGGGCTGGAGCAGGAAAGAAAAACTGACTAGAATGCACAGCAAAATTAGGCAGCACCACTTCAGCACCAGCTGAGTGGCAAGGAGCAGGGAAAACAGAAGGGGGGGGGGAAGGAGCAAGAGGAAAATAAAGGGAGAGACATATTAAAACCAGTATATTATCAAAGCAGGGTAGTAAACATCTTAACACAGCGATAGTCACATGTGCACCAGTATAGTCACTCTTGGACAAATCCTGTCCCTGCCTGGATAGCTGCAGAAGGCCCTGTATATCCTAACATAGTGGATATACAGTGTAACAGATCACAGTCTGGATCCTGGTGTATTCGTTTTATTTTCTCACCAGTCTCCCCACTCTGCACAGTCTAGTTTGTAAACATTTTGTTTTCTCAAGAGCAATAATCAATTTCCAAAGTTTACAGACCATAAGGAGTGAACAGACACAGTTGTGAATTCTTCTATAGAGAAATGACCAAAGTCCATACCTTCTACAGTATGTCATGCTCTTACCTTTATCTTACACGGCATAGATATGTTTGTTAGCAACTCTGTTGCATGCAGCAGTTAACTGAGATGTTCGTAACACCCTAATGAGTAGCTATACCAGCATTAAATTGGAGCTGTGCCTACTTACACCAGGGCTGAATATGGTTCAAGTGGTGACTCCTTTGCTGCTGAGACTCCTCTACAGAGTCTCACAAGATACAGTTCTTAGCCCACTGCTCTTTTCCAACTACTGTCTCCCTTTCAATCATCTTTAAGCAGAGCTAGCCCATTTATGATGGTACATATCTTTCAACAAATTTAGGCCAAGATTTTCACAAGTGACTGGTGATTTGGGGGTGCCTAACAGGAGACACTTTGAAGAGGCCTGATTTTCAGAGGGTAGGTGGCTCAGTACTTTCTGAAAGAGGCCTGATTTTCAGAAGTCTCAGGGCCTTAATGTCCATGCTGAACAGACAGGGCCTCAGTATTTCGTCTTCTCTCCAAAATCATACACACACAATAATATATTTTAGAATGATCAAGGGCTGAGATAACCTTGCTGGGATCCTCTAATCCAGTGCCCCCAAACACCTGGCCTGCTTGATTTATCTATGGGCCTGCATGACATTTAGTGTTATAAGTGTTCATTTAAAAAATAAGGTGGTTGCAAAGGTAACGTTCCAAATGTGAATGCAGTGTTAATCAATGCAGAGTTGTCTTCCTGATCCTACAGAAAGCCTGAAACAATTATTTTGAAATTATTATTACTCTCCTAAACTCCATTAATTTCCTTGGAGTGTTGATTCTAATGATGACAAATTAAATGTCATCATTACCTATTTCACAGCTGATCATTTTAGTACATAGAGTGGGAAAGGGCTGGAAGTCAAGCCCCCAAGAGGTGGGCTTTAGGAGCTGCCTAATAGGAAATGCAGAGGAAAGAAAAGAGAAAAGAGAGAAATAGAGGCAGGAGGATGGGAAAGGAAGAGACTAAATAAGGTACTGAACAAATAGCACATTCCAAAGGCAAAAAAACAGTTCTGTTCAGAAATATTTTATAGGGTGCCAGGGATGATGTGTGTCTGTCAGGGATGGGTTAGAAGAATACACAGAGGGGAGAGAACTCCAGCTCTGGCAAGGAAATCATTCCAACTGTCCTTTCAGTCTGGTGGTGGGATTTTAACAAAGGTTTCCTGGTTGTCCCAAGAGCCTCTCCAGCACATCAGTAACATTTTTAGTTTAAAACTCAACACAAAACTGCTACTTACGATAGGACTCTGCGATCTCGTCCAAATTCTGCTTCATAGTAGCCATCCCTACAGTCTTTTCCAACCAGGTCATGAGGGTGCGGCTTGTAGGGCTCATTCTTTGTCACTAATGTAATCCTTACTTTCACTTTATCATCAAAGTTCAGAATCTGCAAAAATGTAAAGAGAAATGCACTTAAATTCTAAATCACATCTGTCTAAAAGATTGCATAATTTGGATAGTGGACAGGTGACACTGACAAGGTCCTATGGATAAGTGGGAATAACAGTTTGTCTTAATTGTTGCACTAGAAATGAAAACCCAACCATTGTCTCCTGAAAATTCAGAGGCTGTGTTTCATCAAATTACCATTCATTTCACACTGAAAGCCAGAGATGGAATAATTACAAATAAAAATATAGTGTATTTCAGCCATTTGTCTGACAAAATATAGATATCTGAAACGTCCAGAAAGAATTAGGTTTTTATTTGAAAAAATAAATCACATCATTAGCCAGCCTGGCTAAGTTACAAGAGGTTTGTAGTCAAGAAATTCACTGGTCATTGTCAAACTATTGATTTCTTTTACATTTTAATTCTTTCTACTCCATGCTGTTGTGAAAACAATGTCTCTCTAATCTCGACACAGAGAACTCTCCATAGGCCTGACTTAATGTCCCACTAAGTCAGTGGGCGTATTTACGTTGGATCAACGGACTTTCAATCAGGCTCTAGAAGCTAAATTTGCCCCTGTGCAGAGGGCCTAAAGTGCTGTGTAAGCTTCATGCAGACACTCTGCGTGGGGTGCATTTTGCCCTGATGTTACAAGGTATATTTTATTACCATGCCTGTAGCGAGGCGGTGTGGTTCCCCGCTGCCCCAGGGAGGCACGAGCCTCTCCAGACACCAAAGTGGGCGGAGCTAGTGAACCCGGCACCTGCCCCCAGAGGTCAAGGCGCAGGACAGGAAATATAAAAGCCCAACCCCAGAGCTCACTAGAGCCCCAGCCACCGGAGAAGCCAGACGCCTGTGGCCTAGCTCCCGGTCGGGAGACTCCTGCAATTGGTGACCGATTCGAGGACTGGCCAGACCAGCTGAGGCCTGATGCTGACCAGACCCCGGAGAAGCTGTTAAGCCTGCCTGTGGCAAGTTACCCAGAGGAGCTGCCAAGCCTACCGCTCACCGGGTACCCTGAGCAGCCTATGGTGCTTGATTCCTTGGAGGACACCGTCCAGACACAGGTACCTCAAGAGGGGGAGGTAGGAAGTAGCCCGGGGGCAGCCAACCCTAGTCTGGCTGCAGCACACCCAGAGCCCATATCAGTGTGTTGCGGCCAGGATCCCCGCTGACACAGCAACGGGTCTTCTGCCGCTGCTAGGGCCCCGGGCTGGGATGCAGTGGAGTGGGTGGGCCTGCATCCACCTGCCATCCTACGTGCGGGTGGCAGTCTCCCCCTCTCCCAGGCCCTTCGGAGCCAGGGCCTGGGCCTTCTGAACTTACTTGTTTGCTCAGCCCCTGTCTGAGGGCCTGAGCCATAGACTCCGTACTGCCCGCCCTGACCCAGGGCCTGGGCCTGCTGTTCTAAAACTGTTTGCTCAGCCCCCGCCTGAGGACCTGAGCCACTGACTCTTCGCTGACCCAGGGCTAGGGCCTCTTCTAAAACTGTTTGCTCAACCCCTGCCTAAGGGCCTGAGCCTCCCTCATTCCCTCCTCATTCATGCTCACACACTCTCTCTCTCTCTCATCTGGTTCATTTCTCTCAGCCTTCAGATATGTCACTGTCTCCTCTTACCCTAAGAATAATCCCTGACTCTCTAAGCCCCTGCCTGAGGGCCTGAGCCACTGACTCTCCACTGCCCCCGCCCTGAACCAGGGCCTGGGCCTGGGCCTGTGGAATATAACTGTTTGTTTGCCTCTATTGTTGCTGCGGTGTGAAACCCCACAGCCCGACTAGTTCCCCGACCCAACTGAACGGACGTAGCGAGGCAGTGTGGTTCTCCGCCGCCCGGGGGAGGGACGAGCCCTGGCTGAACCCTTCTAAAATACCTAATTTTCATTACAAATACATCCAATTCCGCATTCAGGAGCACACAGGGACTCCCACTGAAGGGCAAGATTCCGCTCTCACTGAAATCAATGGGAGTTTTTCCATTACTTCAATCGGAGTTGGATTAGGCCTATTAGTTGATCCAAAAATGGTAGGATCCCTTACACAGACGAGATTCCCATCTGTTGAAGCAACAGGAGATTTTTCCCAAATAGCGTACGCTGTACAGGACCTATAACTTTATCATTACAGCTTTGAGCCATACCTCCATTTTAAGAGAAAAGACCCTCTTGAGCTTTTGGCGAAATGTTCACACACTGTGCATGGAGATACAGAAAACCTCCCTCTCCCACTAGGTTTTTTAGGACAGTTGTGAACCTAACTCCCAGTGTGCTTCAGATACGTTCACCAAATTCTGCCTTCAGGCAGATAGCTCCCAATGAAGTCAGTGAGGGTTATGTGGGTGAATTTAAGGGCAGAGTTTGGCCTAAACTGATTGAAGTGTAACAGCTTGAAAACATATCTGGCAGATATGTCAAGGGGAGTACGTTAACTGTGATACTAGCTCTCCTCCTCCACTTCCCCTACCTCACAACAGTTCCATTCCTCTCTCAACCTTTTCTTCCTATACCCCTCCCCCCAACCCCCGGCCATCTCTGAGGATGAAGCATTCATTGTATTCTTTTTCTCCAACCTTTTGTCTGATCCTGGTCTCCATAATACTCTCAAACCTCCCCCATTCCCTCCTCATTCATGCTCTCTCTCTCTCTCATCTGGTTCTTTTCTCTCAGCCTTCAGATATGTCACTGTCTCCTCTTACCCTAAGAATAATCCCTGACTCTCTAAATACTTACCCTTTTCCCCCACCTCCTCTTCACACCTAAGCCCTTCAGCATCCAGTCAACTCTTGCTGCTTTGACTTCCTTCCCTGCTAACTCTCTCCTTTAATCTTGCAATCAGATTTTCACCTCTTCCATCCCACTGCTCTCACTAAACCCACGGGGTTCCTCTCTATTCTCACCCTCCTTGACCTTTCCACCTGTGGTGGCGGCTGGTTCTCTTTGCTGGTAGTCAGTTCCAAACTCCCACCCCTGGCGTTGGAGTGGAAATCCCACCTACAGCCTTTGGGGATGCACGAAATCACCCAGAAATCACTCCGACACTGCTATTGGTAACACACACAGCTTTGTCAGCAGCGGTCATCTTGAGCAGCCTATCATCCCCCCCCATGACACAATCAGGGCCTCTTTCCTTTCAGGCTCTGGCTGATCCTCAAATGCAGCACTGTGGAGGGTCACAGGGGCCACATGCTCAGGCCGCTCCCTGGACTCAGCCTGTGTCTCCCTGCAGCAGCACGTGCCCTCTCTAGCAGCACACACAGTCCCTTTCTCTTCTCCAATTGCAGGAGAGCCAGCAACTCACAGACAGGGTGGGATTTCCTGCCCGCTCTTTAATCAGTCAAAGAGTGGGGGAGGCTGGCACCTCCTGTTTGTTCATTCCCTTGCCAATCAGAGCTCCAGGGACAGGGTTCCATTTCATTGCACTGCTTCTGATCTGTGATGTGGAGCGGCATACTGCTGCTTTCAGCCCCATTGTCCACACATCATCCTTCTTAACTCTCGCTCATCTCCAGGGGCTTTTATGCAGCTGGCACACCACCACTCTCTCAGACAGCTCCTCCAATGTCTGCTTTAAAGGCTCCATCATCTCCCCTTTTTTCCTCTTCACTAGAATGCCACAAGATTCTGTCCTTGGGGGGGAGGGGGGGGGCTGGTGTGTGTGTGTGTGTGTGTGTGTGTGTGTGTGTGTGTGTGTGTGTGTGTGTACACACTGTATAGATATAACCCCTACGGGGTCTTAACCCCTCTCATGGTTTCAACTATTGATGACTCCCACATCTACCTCTCTCCTCCCCATGCCCTGATACAGTTCTTCCTGGATGTCCCACCATCAATTTAAACACAACACAATAAAACTGGAATTCATCTACCTCCCCAAGTCCTCCCCTCCCTTCTCCATCACAGCAGATATTTCCATGACCCTTCCCATATCCCAGGCTCACAAACTCACATTCCTTCATCCCACACATTCAGGCTGTTTCCAAATCCTACTGCTGTTTCCTTTACAACAGATCCAAAATCCATCCATTCCTTTTCATCTCTACTGCCCAAATCCTTGATCAAGGCCTGGACATGTCCTGCCTAGACTACTGTGAATCTCTTCTCTCCGAACTTCCTGACATCTACCTTATTCCCATTCAATCTATCTATAATGCAGCTACCAAATAATCTTCTGCTGCTCTGACCACATCACTCCCCTTTCTCAACTGCTTTATTGACTGCATCCCTTTCCACCTCAACTTCAGACTCCTCATTGGGGTTTTCCAGGCTCTGTACAGCTCTACCTCCGAATCACTGGTTATATGTATCTATCTATTTGATCCCCACATTCCCCCAAATTCACCTCACCCCAGGCTCCCTTTGTTCCCATCTGCAACAAGCACTTCCGTGCCTTCTCCCATGCTACACCCTGCAGCTGGGATACCCTTCCTAAATTCTGTACCCCAGACAACCTCCTTCAAAGCCCTCTTCAGAACCTGCAATCAGTCCTCTAGTTAACTCCCCCTCAATTGTTAAAAAACATAGTTATGCAAGTACCAAGAACAAACAAAAAGCTAAGAACAAACCTGATCCATCCTGAACAACCCAAGCCACCAAGTAAGCATACTCTGTGAACCTTCCTTCCATCACCCTGGTTTGTTACCTTCCTCTGCAGCTTGTCTGACTGCTGTCAATTTAGACTGTAAGCTTTGCAGAGTAGGAACCAAGAGCCTTATTCTCCACTCTGTTATGTTAGTTGTTGTAACTTCATCAGCTTCAGTGAAGTTATGATCGAGAAAGAAAAACAAAAAAGCAGTATTACAGAATGGAGAATCAGGGCCCTTATTTACTGTGTAAAGTCCCAGGCACACCTGCAACATGGTGCAATGTAAAAAATAATTATGGATAACAGTATTACCTCTACAGAGGGATATGTCTTATTGCTGTCGGTACTACGTTCTCCTGGAATGCTGCCTGCTGATCGTCCTTCACATTTGTACCTGAAACGCATGCCTCTCTGCCTGGGTTGCTCGAATATTTCAACGCAGGGTTCAGACCCACCTTTAGGAAAATGAAAATGTTTAAGGTTACAACACAATACAGCGTAAAAAGCAAAAGGAAGGATGGCTTTATGGTTAAAGCACTGGACCAGGATCTAGGTTCTACTCCTGGATCTTCTACAGATTTCTTGTGTGACCTTGGGTAAATCATTTAGTTTATCTGTGCCTCAGTTCCCACTCTGTGAAATGGGGGTGATGATAAATCCTTTCTCCCACTCATCTGTCTTATATATTTAGACTGGCAGTTCCTCATGGCAGGGTCTGTCTCTTACTGTGGGCTTGTCTACATTGCCGGCAGGATCGACGGGCAGCAACTGATCCAGTGGGGGTCGATGTATCGTGTCTAGTCTAGACGCAATAAATTGACTGCTGAGCACTCTCCCATCGACTCCAGTACTCCACCAGAGTGAGAGGCGCAGGCGGAGTTGACGGGGGAGCGTCAGCCGTCAATTTACCACAGTGAAGACACTACGGTAAGTAGATCTAAGTACATCGACTTCAGCTATGCTGAAGTTGCGTAACATAGATCAATCCCCCCCTCTAGTGTAGACCAGGCCTGTGTATATGAACACAGTGGGAGCCCCAGAGGAGGAGACTTCTAGGCACTGCTGTAATATAAATAATCATTAGTAGGGTTCCCTCCCCATGGAGCTCAGTTTCTCTTAGATAGTGGTGAGGGCTTGTCTGCTGAAAAATTATTTCATAATGTCAAAATGAATAGATCATTAGTCCAAGGGAATGGCTGAAATTTTTAATTATAGTACATTTTTCTGAATGCAAGTCCCCTCAAAATGAAGGTGTTTCCTCTGAATCGATTGATTTAGCTCCTACTGCAGTGAAGCAATAAATTCTATGCAAATTAGGCAAAATCCCCTAATGCTTTCAGTTTCTTTACTGTGTTCCCAGACATTGCATTGCTATACTTTGAGCTGTCCACTTCCCACAGGAGCCAGCATGAGCAGCAAGGGGTCTCACAAGATTTTAGTAAAGGCTATTGGTAAGCTGTCAAAGGGCCCAATGTGTGAGAAGGCAACTTTCAGGGAATGGGTGTTAGGAGATGGTGGGGCTGACATTAATTAAGGCTTTGGAAAGATCCTGACTTAGCAGGAGTCTACATACTTTTTTCAGGGTGACATTCACCCTCTGCAGAGGGCCAGGACAAGGCCTGGGCCCCACTTCAGTCTAAATACAGTTAATTCCACCCTGACTCACAGCACCGAAAATGCTAACCAGTCAAGCAGTGACATAACAGTCTAGTGGTATGTGAGCAGCAAATACTGGAGAAGCAAAAATGAATAAATAAAAGGTTTAGTTTAGAAACTGAATTATTTTAGTTGGTACACACACGGTCAAATTCTGCACCTCATGCTCATATAACAACATCCTACACAGGCAAGCTGGATGCGCATTACAAAGAAGCAGGAATGGTAATAAGGCACAGTTAAATACATTTGGGATCAAAGATCCTATGGCATGTCAGCAAAACAATGTTGGAACTTCAATTGTTGTACCCAAAGTAGACATTAAAGAGATAGAAGATCCTCTCATTCCTTCCCACATATATTTTGGACAGTTCTATAGGAGTTTTTGGGGAGAGATACACCTCAGTATTAAAACCTTTTGTTGCTGCCAAAATGGCTTATATTGGGACTCACCAACCCAAAGCTTGCATGTACTAGTTCACAAGAATGTCATTTCCTACTAGATTTGTTGGGCCCAAAAAGTCTTTTATTGCAGTACTATAAATCATTTAGCTTACTCCACTTTCCTGTTCTAGGAGTTAAGTGACACAACAGCTCTTGAAAGAACGTGTAAGAGAAAAGAAGAACTCCATCTGTGTGACAGCATATTGACCTTTACTTCTATATTGATAGATAGCTATGGAATGGTGATGTGCATGGAAGTTCTGTTGCTGGCTGAGGGGGGAACAGTCTTTAAATCAAGCTGGATGTCTTTCTAAAAGATATGCTATAGCTCAACCAGCAGCTATGGGCTTGATGCAAGAACCACTGCTGAGGTGCTTTGGCCTGTATTATGTAAAATGTCAACTAGACGATTATAATGGTCCCTTCTGGCCTTAAAATTTATTAATCTATGAACAAGGCTGGAGACAATTTGGATGTTTCTAAAGTGGGGAAAGGTACCAAAAAGTTTCACAATAATCTGAACATTCATATCTGTGTAACCCCATCAGCTGAACCAAAGAGAATTTTGTCTCGTGTCTCTAGTTTCCAAGATTCCACTATTTCATATTTTGTTGCCGAATCCTTTTGGAATGACAGAATGAGCCTTAACATTGTTTTTAGCCAACTGCTCATAAAATGGAAGTAACCAAATATGCCACTTTCCAGCCAGTGAATGTCCAGGTCAACATCTGACAACTTTAGAAATGACATCAGAAAATGACCTGACATATTCAATATATGCTGGCCATCACCCTGGCTCCTGTTCTTTTAAAAGGACTGTCCCTTTCCTAAGCTCTGCCCCTTCTTGAGGTATGCTTTTGCACATGCTGTCTTCTGGACAGAATAAGCATGACTAGCCAGAGAAGAATAAATCATAGAAACAGAGATGGTAAAACAAAACAAAAACCCACAAAAGCAACACAGGAGTGACTTCAATGGGAGATCAGGTTTCTTAGCACATAAATTGTGTGCAAATGTCTCTCACACACTCAAAACTACTTATACTTGTCTCACAAGCATAGTCCAGTGGTTGGGGCACCATAAAGGGAGTCAGGAGGCTCTACCAATGATCAGCTCTATCACCTTGGGCATTATCACTTAATCTCTCCTGTGCTTTGATTTCCTCATCTATAAACAGAGATAAAGATACACACTTTTGTGGAGCACTTTAGGATCTATAGATAGAAGTTGCTATACATGTGCTAAGCATTATTATTAAAATAAAGAAATGAGTATCTATCTAGGGAATTATAAAGTGCCTAATCATCATGTTACTTAGGAGATACAGATATACACGTATGTGCGTGCAAATATACGTAGATATGCCCACAACCCCACCCACCCATGTCACCTGTCAAAGCCATATAGAGTCTTGTCAGTTATGACTGTTTTATAGCAATTGCTTCAAGGACTTTAATATCTCTACTTTAACCTATAATTTTACCTTCAATATACACGTCTAAAGGGTTAGTGTCTCACCCACTGATTATATCAACTGCATTTTAAAAGTCAGGCCTCAATTGTCTTTATGCAGATTTAATTTGTGGTTGAAATAAAGGTTACTTAAGTCACCCCCACTGCTTAACAGTAGGCGTGTGCTTGTGGGAAAGCAAAACCCAATGACGCAGTAACCTCCAGAGATTAGAAATTAAACTTAATTTTAATTTGATTTTCTTTCTTGAAGAACCAAATTATCATCTACAGCTTTACTAAACCAGGCACCAGTAGACAAGAAACACAAAAGGGTTTGTGTGAACCAAGGATCATGGAGACATAGAATCATCACTCTTTGTAGTAATACTAGACATCCATTTCTTGTTCCCATTTTCTGTAAATTAATGTGCTCTTGCCAAAGCAACACAGCTAAGACTATTTCACAATCCCCACTCACACAGACAAAGGGCCTCCACACAGGAGCATGTACTTTTTAGAGTAGAAGAAATATAAACTACATCAAAAGCGGACATTCTTGCAATGGCAACGAAGACTAATTCTGGAAGAGTAATATGCTGCTTAATTACCTTTAGTTAACTACTGAGACATGAAACTGAAATGGAAGAATCTTACAAATCCATATTAAAGGAAGTACTAATAGTTTTATTTGTACTTATGTTTATTGGCCGTAGGATTATTGTGCTCTGTATCCCAGCATGCCTATTTCTCTTTTTGTTATGATACTGCATTTGTATTTGCATGATTGCACTGAAAACTGCAATACATAATTTAAAAGAAAATGAGAGGTAAATTCGCAATGACATGAGTGGTAGAAACTAGTGAAACCATCAATGACAACCTGAGTACAGCAAGGAATGAAAATTACACTGATTCAAGATCTGGGACTTGATTCTATATCAGTGACAAAAAAAGCATATCTAAACCGAGAAAGCACAGACAGTTTAAAGTTAGATACACCACCAGCCATCAGAATTAAAACTAAAAGATGGAAGCAAATACTGATTTCCCTGTCTACCATTAGGAAGCAGGTTCTTTACCATGACTGCCAAAGAGCTGATGCAAAACTGCAGCTGTGACTGCAAAGGGCTTTCAAGGATTGGATGCTCTGCCTTTGACTAGAATACCTAATGCCCAAGAACGTGCAATGGAAACACGGAAGGAGAAATATGTGCAAAGCATTTGTCTTGAAGTGAGGATTTATATTTGCAAGTGGAATTCCTGAATTATCTGGAGAAGTCTGGTTGGACCTCAGTGATGAGTTCAGGGAAAGGTGAAGAACGAAGGGAAGTTGGCTGCAACATACCATGCATCTTTCAATGCACTGCAGGAAAAACAACTGGATCATGGAATCAAATGTTGCCTCCAACTAACAGAGCCACAGATTCCTCTGCACAGAGGGCACAGGCTGTGTGAAGAGTCAATGCCATGAGACTGCAATTCTGGCATTCAACTGGGGAGTGTTCTATCGACACACACTCTGATGCAGTATCTGAAGCGTGTGAATGAGGTGGAGGCGGGGCACAGAGTGGTGGGAGTTTGACTATCAACAATGCAAAGTCACTACACAAAATCCCAATGCAGTGGGGTACATTAGGTATGGACATTATGGCAGCACCGCTGGGAAAATTCTGCCCCTCCAACTATGTGTAGATACCCTGTTCGGAATCTGTGGACCAGGTGCCCCAACCTGCATACCCAAAAATCAGTGGGCACTTCTGAAAAATTAGGCCTTAAATATTAAGCATTTGCCACCCCCTATAGCAGGCCAGGGAGGAGTACTGGTCACAGATCTACTATAAAATATTCTGATTCAACCTAAAACAAGTGCAAATACATTCTTAATTCAGAACGAGCAACCCTCTACCCAAGCATTCATGAACTGTGCACCTTCTAAACAGAGGTAGTTTAGAGGCACAACTGCTTCATGTACTACTTCTTTCTTGTCACGTGACATTACAGAATAGTAACTAGAAGAGAAGCTTATAAATACTAGGAAGTTAAGAACTTCCCCTGCTGAAAAATTCCTTCACCAATTACTAATAAGTTGAAAATATATTAGTCGCTGATAACAGAGATAGATATCTACTGTTTCAGCTTATCTGCTCTAAAATACAATATAATTTTTTTTAAATTATGTGTGAATTCAATAATTTGATTTATCTGATTAAGAGCCAGTATTTAGATGAGCAGATCAAACACGTACACTGGCAATGGTTGGCTGAGCAGACATTCACATATCATATATAGGTTTGGGAACACTTTTCGTCCCAGCAACCACTCTAATTAATGCAACCAGTTCTAAAATTAAAAATTTTAAATCCCCATGAAAGATTCCGGAGAACAAACTTTTGAAAGGCTGTGGAATGCAAGTGCTTCATTGAGACCAAGAGAAACTAAATTACAACTTTGGATTCCTTGGCTACCAAATCTGTGATCACTTTCTGTGGTATTGTCTCTCATTTTCATACTAATTTATTTTGGCCATGACCTGTTCTGATGTGAACTGGATTAAGTTGAGCACTAAGCTGACATTAGCCAACTGGTGTCTTCCCCAGATCTGAGACTTATACTGTAAATTTAGCCTCTATATTTGAACAATGATTCATTTTTCTTTTAGATTTCAATGAGCCATTTTGAAAGTTATCAGAATCTTTTTAACATTTTGTTAAACTAATTCAAATGTTATGTTTGTTCACTAACTCGTTCCTTATGGCCACCTAAGGGGTACTTGGACAAGGATTTAATATTGCTTCTAAAAATCACAAATGTCACCTTTTTAGCAATACAGTCTTAAGTGGCAGAATAAGAAAAATAGGCCAAGATTTTCAGATGTGACAGTGATTTGGGGAGGGAGGCACTCAATTTTTAGGTGCTCCACTTGAGACAATTTATAGGAACTGTACACCTAACCTCCACTGAAACTCAGGTCCCTTTAAGGTGGACACCTAAACATTTAAGCAGCCAAAAATCACTAGTAAATTTTGACAACCTATTCATGTGCAATATATATTGGTCCTCATATATCACTGCACACATGCATTAGCCAGGACACACCACTTAAACAACTGGGGCTTTTCATGTCACATTAACCTTTGCAATTGGGAGATTTTCTATTATGAGAGGCAAGTTCTGGGTAATTGCTTTAAAGTGCAGCTTTCTATCCTTGACCCTCAGATTGCCACAAGCCATGAGGATCAGAGGCAGCAACTGTCCCATATGGCAGCCATTTTTAAAATGTAAATGCTTTGTTACATTCCTTTCAAGGGGTAAAATGACATACCCATCCTCACAGCAGGAATAAATCCCATTCCCAGCTATGACAGCTGAGAAAGAGCCTGGGCTCCTAGCAGCTTGCAAAGCAGGCAGTCTCTTGGCTGCCCTAATAAGAAAGGGGAGACTCTCCTCCAAAGCTCCCTGCAGCTGGCAGGCATTTACTCTCCTCCTTCCCCCCTGCTCCCCCTCAAAAAAATCTGCTTTATTAATGGGAAGATAAGGCAGGATAGGAACCAGTGCCTTCCTCCCAGATGTTAAGCATCAAAGGTGGGAAGAAACAGTGGCTCCCAGGAGGGGCTTCATACAAACAAAACAGCCAAATGTTTGTGAAAAGGGGGCTAGTGCCCAGCATCCCTATCCCAGATGTGAGCAGATGTCAGAGCTGCGGATGGAGCTCATTTCTGCATAAGGGGCACATTCCCCCAATATGCCCTAACCCGGCCCCAACCCCCATGCCACTACATTTGTTTTTTTGTTAAAGGATGTCCATGTTGGTCAAATAACCAGCCTTGCCTCTCCCACCTTCTACCAAGTGAGAGTCGAGGGGAAAGCGAATGCAACTGTCCTTTAAACAATATGGCTATTATATTTCCCTATATAAGTCACCTGCAAACAAAATGGAACATTGGGGCCACATTTTCAAATGTGAGTGTTCACAATTAGACACCTAAACACCTATTTTAGGCATCTTAACAGGGATTTTGGGGCCAACTCAGATATTTAATTGCTTGAATCCAGATTTAGGTGCCTAACTTAAGGTACCCAAGTCTGAAAATAGAACAGGAGTACTTGTGGCACCTTAGAGACTAACAAATTTATTAGAGCATAAGCTTTCGTGGGCTACAACCCACTTCTTCGGATGCATATTGAGGCACTCAATATGCTTATGCTCTAATAAATTTGTTAGTCTCTAAGGTGCCACAAGTACTCCTGTTCTTTTGATACAGACTAACACGGCTGCTACTCTGAAGTCTGAAAATGTGGTCCCATCTGTGTCAAGGAAATTACCTGGCTCTCTCTCTATATATACACATATATATATAAATAAAATTTATATACAATTTATTGTTTAAATAAACTGATTATTTAATTTTGTTCCTCTACCACAGAAAATCTCACATGGTGTAAAGTTTGTGACAAGCTCTCAACTAAAAGCTTCATTTAAGTTAGTTATGAGGAAGCTCCTCCCCATTACTTTAGGCAGTCTACAGTCTCTCTGCCTTAATATATTATGACCATTTGTTAATAACCACTGCCTCAGGAAAGGTAGTCACTTCCTGCTGCAAAAACACACTGACAGACAGGCACATTTCTATGTATATTTTACACTTGTTCAATATTATTCTCTTTGATTTCCTAATGATTTATCCTGGAAGGAGGAATTTAAAATGTTGGGGACACAACTATACTGAAGTCAACAGAACTGCTGCCATTTATACCCAGATGAATTTGGTTAAATTCTATCAACACTCTCACAAAAAGCCACACGCTCGAAATTTGCAGGTCATGTGAATAGACTTCCTCATCGACCAGCTCTCACACTGCTACTTCCCTTCATCAACAACAACAAAAATTAATTCTTTCCTTCCCCACCTCACCTCACCTCTTCCTGTGTGTCACACTAAAGTCAGATTCTCACAAGAGCTTTGATGGAGCTATCTTTAGTTAGCTTGCACACACAGTAGTCCCTGAGTGAACAGCCATCTCAGTCAACAGACTCAGAAATCTGCCATTGGGCGAGGTCAAATAATGCCAGTCAAGCCTCTGGCCCCAGCTGGTGTCTTCTCAACGGCATGAATGGAAGGCAGGTGCCTTCTGCCAAGCCCAGAGCCCTGCCCAGGCTGGGTGAGAAGGACACGCCAGCCCAGCTCACTCCCAGTTTTATAGAAGTTAGACATGTAGTCACATGCTGAAAGTGTTCTTTAGTTGCAGGCAGCCCTAGACAACCTAGTGTCTCTCCCCCCTTCCCATCCCTTCCCTCCAGGGTTTCAGAGGTTTTTAAACGCGTAAAGCAGAGAGAGGGGTTGCAGCCAGCACTGCAAGCCCGACCTCTGTATCACGACAGCTCACCACACTGCAAGGGGCAGGGCAGCCCATCTCGGGCTCAGGGCAGCCGGCCCCACGCAGCGAGCGCAAGGCGCCCGGGGCAGGGTTCCGCGCGATGGAGACCGCCCGGCGGCGAGGCGGCGCACCGGGGACACTTACCAGCCATGGTGCCCGCTACACACACGCGCGCTCTCAGCCCGGGACTCGCGGCGGCGGCAGCAGCTGCTCCGCGCCGTCCTGCTGCTCCGGCTCAGCTGTTCTCGGCCCTACTTCGGCCGCTCCTCCCCGCGGCTGGGAATTTCCCGCTGGGGTGACGTCGTAGCGCCAAGAGGCCGGTTCCCCCACACGCCTGCTGCGGCCGCAGTGCTGTGAGCCGGGGAGGGAGGGGTCTGATCTCGACGGGGATACTCCTACAATAGCAGCAATCTCTCCCCTCCCCCTGCGTGCTACCGAGCCGTATCGCAGTGCACACACACCCCCGCACAGCAACAGGCTGGCTGCTCTCCGCGACCGCACCCACTTCCTCCAGCTGCACCCCTAGCGTGCCCGGGTGACCCTCGCTTGGTTGCTAGAGTGTAACACAGGCCTCCCCTCCCAGCGCTCGCTGAGGCACTGTCCTCTGCGACCATTGGCAATATCGACTGTTCCTCCTTCACTATCAGCTTGTGATGCTGTGTGAGAGTGCCCTCTCTGCTGGGCAGGCACAGATTTTCCTTCTCTCTCTCAGGGTATGTCTACACTACGAGAGTAGTTCGATTTTAGTTAAATCGAATATGTGCAATCGATATTAGAAAGTCGAACGTGTGTGTCCACACTAAGGACAGTAATTCGACTTTGTCAGTCCACACTAATGGGGCAAGCGTCGACATTGGAAGCGGTGCACTGTGGGCAGCTATCCCACAGTTCCCGCAGTCCCCGCTGCCCACTGGAATTCTGGGTCGAGCCCCCAATGCCTTCTGGGGGAAAAAAATGTCTCGAGGGTGCTTTTGGGTAACTGTCGTCATCCAATCGTCACTCCCGCCCTCCCTCCCTCCCTCCTTGAAAGCGCCGGCAGGAAATCAGTTCGCGCACTTTTCTGGTCAGTGACAGCGCGGACGCCACAGCACCGCGAGCATGGATCCCGCTGCGACCATCGCCGCAGTTGTGGCCGTTGTCAACGCCTCGCAGCTCATCATGCACCTTTCACAGAGGCAGATAGAGAGAAATCAGGCGAGGAGGCTATGGCAGCGGAGTGAGGACCTGAACTCCAAGAGTAGCACACGCCTGTCAGAAACCACGACACCCAGCGCCGAGGACATCACGTTTGCAATGGGACATGTGGATTTCGTTGAACGGTGATTCTGGCCCGGGAAACAAGCACGGACTGGTGGGACCGCATAGTGCTTCAGGTCTGGGATGAATCCCAGTGGCTGCGAAACTTTCGCATGCGGAAGGGGACTTCCCTGGAACTTTGTGAGTTGCTGTCCCCTGCCCTGAAGCGCAAGGACACCCGCATGCGAGCAGCCCTGACTGGTATTTACTTGGAGAAGCTTACTGACTCGCTGTGATCTCAGCGAAACCAATATCCCCATCGTTATAGCACCTTGCTGCGTGCTCCACAATCTCTGTGAGAGCAAGGGGGAGACCTTTATGGCGGGGTGGGAGGTTGAGGCAAATAGCCTGGCTGCTGATTACGCCCAGCCAGACAGCCGGGCGATTAGAAGATCCCAGCGGGACGCACTGTGCATCCGGGAGGCTTTGAAAGCCAGTTCCAGGACTGAGCAGGGTACCCAGTGACTTTTAAGTTTGTGGACACAGAAGCTGAACTTGCCCCCGTTTCTTTACCCAGTTACCCCCTTCACCCCCTTCCCAAAAAATAAAATCTGTTCTGTTTTGCTAATGAACACCGTTGTCTTCATTACTGTTTTCGCGGGAATGTTTTAAACCTGGGTTTAGTGTTGTGATGCTAATGATGCTTCTAAACTGCCCTCCCCCACCGCAAAGTCACAGAGCAACCCCGCCCCCCCCCCC
>NW_020664483.1:19436641-19523935 GCF_002925995.2 Terrapene triunguis
CCCCGCCCCCCCCCCCACAGAACATGAAAGCCACCTCCCAGAATGACCAGGGTAACTAGTCACTGCACTGTGTATGTGCCCTGCTGCTGGGCCTGCCCCGTGCTAAAGGTGACTGTCCTGTCTAATTACCAAGCCCCTTCCCCCCCCCTTCAGACAGACTCTCCTACAAAAGAAGAGGATGGAAACAGTAATGAACAGAAACGTATTTTTTATTAACAACCACACATGGAACGGGGGGGGTGAAACTTGGACGGGGTCTTGTGTGAGGCGGGTAGGAAAGGACTTTTCAGATTTTGGGGAATGAGAGCCTTCTACTGCTATAGCTGTCCGCTGGGGTGGAGTGAAAGTTTTCACGGCCCCTGCTGCCCCTCCGTGTTTGGACTTTGGGTGAGGGGGGTATGGGACTTGGTGGCGGGGCAGGGCGGTTAGAGAGAGACTGCAGCAGGGCTCTCTCCTCCTGCCTCCGGTCCTGCAGAACATCCACAAGGCGGCGGAGCGTGTCCGTTTGCTCCCTCATTAGTCCAAGCAGCGTTTGAGTCGCCTGCTGGTCCTCCTGTCGCCACCTCTCTTCCCGTTCCATGTTTGCCCGGTGCATTTGGGACAAGTTCTCCCTCCACTGTGTCTGCTGGGCTGCCTGTGCTCGGGAGCATCCCATTAGCTCAGCAAACATGTCTTCCCGTGTCCTCTTCTTCCTCCTCCTAATGTGCGCTAGCCTCTGGGCAGATGTGGCTGTGGGAATTGGAAAAAGGGAGTGAATTCCTGAGACAGATCAATGTATCTGTGAACAGAGAACATAGTCTTGCTCTGTGAACAAGACCATGCAGAGCACCTATCACACGCGCACTGAGGACAAGGTCGAATTTTCGGCCCTCGCCTACAGTGCCTGCGGTCTTGCTGTGGCGAGCTGAGGAGCGGGGCAGGACACCGGACTTTGTCTAGCTGGCAAACATGGTAAGCCGTAGACTTGTGTCTGCTTAAAACTTTAAGAGTGGCACTGGCCTCCTTTCACATAGAAAGCAATGCGAGTCTCTGCTGGCAGCAATCCTGCAAGCATGAACTCTGCCCCTGTCCCAGCCCCTCGCGGCTGTAAACCGCGTGGCTGTAAACCGGCGGTTGCAGTTCTGCAAAGGAACGGGCAAGCAGTCCCAATACTAACTTTCCCCTACCTAATTCAAAGCAGGGCGTCATGCCAGACATCACCCTCCTGAGGGTCTCGGAGAGCCAGAAGGAGAAGATGCTTCGGGACAGCCTGCAGAAACCGGGGCCATTTGCTGCTATGCTCTGCAAAGCCATGATCCCCGAATACCTGCTGGCGTTGTGGCAGGGAAACGTGTCCTACCACGGGGGGCCTAATAAGCTCTCCCTGCCAAAGAACCTGCTAAGTAGGCTGGAAAGACCCATGCAGGAGGTCTATGAGGAGTTCTCCCTGGGGGATCTCGCCTCTATCCCCGGACACATCGACCAGCTTTTGGGTTGGGTGCCCTTGGAGGGACAAAAGAGTGGAGCGTCTTGGGCAGTGTAATCATGAAGCGGACATTGTTGAATTTTCTTAAAATGGTTCGGACTATACATTGAAGTGGACAAAGACACAGTAATCATGATACCCTTTGTTCAGATTCCCCTTTTTGTTGCACTTTCCTGTTTACATGTTTAGAAGCACTTTACCCATTGTTAATATTGTAAATATTCCAGTTTTGTTGCACATACATGTTTACATGTTTAAAGCACTTTAGGAAAAACACATTGTTAATATTATAAATATTCCAGTTCTGTTACAAATAAATGTTTACATGTTTAGAGCACTTACTGCTTGATCCTTCCCCTGAATCTGTGTCTGGGATAACGGCTGGGGACGGTTGGTAGGGGATCTCTGTAAGGGTGATGAAGATATCCTGGCTGTCGGGGAAATCAGCGTTGTAAGCGCTGTCGACTGCCTCGTCCTCCTCATCTCCTTCCTCATCTTCCCCGTCCGCTAACATGTCCGAGGAACCGGCCGCGGACAATATCCCATCCTCAGAGTCCACGGTCAGTGGTGGGGTAGTGGTGGCGGCCGCACCTAGGATGGAATGCAGTGCCTCGTAGAAACGGGAGGTGTGGGGCTGGGATCCAGAGCGTCCGTTTGCCTCTTTGGTTTTTTGGTAGCCTTGTCTCAGCTCCTTGATTTTCACGCGGCACTGCGTTGCATCCCGGCTGTATCCTCTCTCTGCCATGGCTTTAGAGATCTTCTCGTAGATCTTTGCATTCCGTCTTTTGGAGCGCAGCTCGGCAAGCACGGACTCATCTCCCCACACAGCGATGAGATCCAAGACTTCCCGATCAGTCCATGCTGGGGCCCTCTTTCTATTCTGGGATTGCACGGCCATCTCTGCTGGAGAGCTCTGCATCTTTGCCACTGCTGCTGAGCTCGCCACGGTGTCCAAACAGAAACTGCGATTCAAACTGCCCAGACAGGAAAAGGAATTCAAATTTTCCCGGGGTGTGGCTGGTCAGAGCATCCGAGCTCGGACTGCTGTCCAGAGCGTCAACAGAGTGGTGCACTGTGGGATAGCTCCCGGAGCTATTAGCGTCGATTTCCATCCACACCTAGCCTAATTCGATATGGCCATTTCGAATTTAGCGCTACTCCTCTCGTTGGGGAGGATTACAGAAATCGATTTAAAGAGAGCTCTATGTCGAACTAAATAGCCTCGTGGTGTGGACGGGTGCAGGGTTAATTCGATTTAACGGTGCTAAATTCGACATAAACGCCTAGTGTAGACCAGGCCTCACACACAAACACACACAAGCCAACCCGTGCTTACACCACACAGGCACCCCATATATAATTACACACACACAGGGTACTCACATTTTGATACCAAGATAAGTGCTTTAGAAATATCGAAAGAGCGAAGCTCAGAAGGAACAGTAATGTATTGGCATGGCAAAATTCACAAATGTTGCCTATGTGTAAAACAGACACAGGACCCCCAGGCAATGGCCACACGTGCGTGCAATCCAACACACTCTCTCAAACACACCAGGGCTGGCTCCAGGCACCAGCCGACCAAGCACGTGCTTGGGGCGGCACCTTGTAAGGGGCGGCCAATCTTGGGGTGGCGCTCAGGGTTTTTTGTTTTTTGGGGGGGGGTTCGGTCGGGCGGCGCTGGGGTGGGTTGTTTTTGTTTTGGCAGCTGGGGCGGGATTCGGCAGCACAGCTCGGTGGTGGGAGTGTTTAGCGGCGCTCGGCGGGAGGTGTGTGTGGCAGCGGGAGGGTTCGGCGGCGCGGTGCGCCGCGGTGGGGGGGGGTGGGGTAGGGGGGTTCAACGGCGCTCCGCGGGGGGCTGGCGTGTTCAGCGGCGCTCTGCGAGGGGCTGGGGGGGTTTGGCAGCGCGGCGCTCCGCAGGGGGCTGGGGGGTTCGGCGGCGCTCCGCGGGGGGCTGGGGGGTTCGGCGGGGGGGTTCGGCGGTGCTCCGCGGGGGGCTGGCATGTTCGGCGGCGCTCCGCGGGCGGCTGGGGGGGGTTGGCGGCACGGCGCTGGAGGGGTGTGTTATGGCGGCGCTATGGACGGCGGCACTCTTTTTTTTTTGCTTGGGGCGGCAAAAAAGTTAGAGCCGGCCCTGAAACACACAGCTGCAGTTTAATATAAGCAGCCATAGCAGTTGCTCCATAATCATGGTTGCAACTGAATGTCCATTATGAGCCCAAGGTTGTGCTCCTTCCCAGACCATAATAGCCAAAATTGGTAGGTTAAATATGATATTTTTACTAAATTGGACAATTGGTTCCTGAATTATGACACACTAAAAACAAAAGGCATGCTGGTAATTCAGAGAGTTTAACATTTTTGATGCCACTTTGTCCCAATATAAAAAAAGAAAGTAGGAGAGAAAAACAATTTCACTTACTAGACTCCTCTCATAGAGATCTAGTGCCCAGGCCAAACTTTTAGTTGACTGAAGTCTAATTTCAAAAGTTAACAACTTTTGAATTTGGAACATTAATAAGGAATGTCAGCTCTAACATTTAGTACAGGATGTTGAAGGATATTTCATTTAATTAAAAAAAGTATAATGCTCTCATCCTTTTCCCTGCAAAGATAAATCACTCAGTAACCTGATTGACCAGGAGGCTTGTCAACATCAAAAGAGAAGCATTCCCTTCTTTCCCACAGTAAGACACCTGCTTCCCCAATGTCCTCATACCCCTAATAGCCCCATGCGCCTCCCCACCCCCCGGGCCCACCACATGGGCCCTCCTTCCATACACCTTCCAGAGATCCAGGCCTAGGTCCCCAGCTCTTCCTAACAGAGATACATTGTTAGGGGATGATGCTCAGGAGCACTCACAGTCTCATCAGTAAGTGCCACATACCCTTGACATCATTGTTTTCACAGTAACTAAAGTCTGCCAAAATAGAGATGAGCAAATTGCAACAGTGACTTTAAATCTCCCCAAACTTCAGGGAATTTGGGATCCAGACCTAGACCTGGATCTGAACTTCTCTATTTGGACCTATCACTAGAATGAGTTGAATTAGAACCCATCTTAAGGACACCGCTTGAACTTTGGGGAAATCCAGATTCAGATCCCATACTGGCTCCAATCTCCATGACTTGCTTGGAACGGGAACACAAGCTTTACTGGTTTCTTCCTCCCTCTCCCCCCCACCAATCAAAACTTCAGATGGATTGTACAGCACCTTTCGAGCATATTGCATCCTAAAGCTCTACAGAGATAGGAGTGGATTTTGTAAGATGCTGATTGAGTTAGGCATCTAAATGCCTTTGAAATCTGGGCCTTGGATACTACCAGGTGCTATATAAATAGCTAAGAAAGGCAGATTTGCATTGGAGCCATTCCATAGTTTAGATTTTCTAATATAAGTCTGATTTTATATACACACACACAATTTTGAGAGTGATGGTAGAAAGTAGAATTTTGTGGTATGAAGGTAGAATTTTTCTATCAAATTTGAAATAATTTGTATAAGAGGTTCCAGAACTTCAGCAGCTTGGAAAGAGAGGATTGCAGAATTCAAAAATTCTTCTAATTTTTTTTTTTTGCCACTTTGTAGTAAACAAAAACAAACAAGAATACTCAGAAAACAAGAGAGAAGTAAAATAAAATCTGGTCTTTCCCTTGCTGAGATCCTGTGTCCAACATCAAAATTTGGTGATTAAATTCTAATGTCAAAAGTTAGTTTACTTTTGAATTGGTAAAACTGCTATGGAATGTCTGCTCTGGACTGGTGAGCTTAATTCAGAATGTGAGACAAGCTGAAAAGATGTTCTGGCATGCAAAGGGTTACCAGGTTCCTGCCTATGTTATGGCTGATCTGGACAGAGTTATAAAAAGGAAAGGGGAAGGTTGCATCCTCACTCCTCCCAGTTGTTGATGCTGGAAAGACCCTATGTGGAGCTATTTTATGCTGGGTGGGAGTTTTGGTTTTGGAAGTAAAGCAAGCTCTGAGGAAAGAGATATGAAGTAAATTGTAACTTCCCCAGCTGCTGAGCATGCAATCCAGTTTATAATGTCACAGAATTAAGAGAGACTGATAATTTCAGTACAAATGAAAAGAGGAGGAAGCTTCTCTCCCTTTCCCTGCACAGACAGATTTCAAAGGGGAACCTGACCACTAGAGAGGCTCCTCAATGGAAAGGGAACACAAAAGGAATTTTTCCAACCAAGGTTCACAGAATGGGGATTGCTGGCAAGCCTGTCATGGCTAGTGAGAGTCTGGGGATCCTGAATCATGTGTAAAATGAACTGGTAATGTAGCAATGTATAAGGTATCTAAATGTCATGACCCAGTGATTGAAAGTCTAATTTCATCATATTATTATTGATCAGTAACTACTCACTCAAAAGATTCCTTTGATGAGTTGTTTGTCTCTCTCTCTGGATCTGGGTCCCTTCCCTTGGTTTTCACTCTGCTTTTGGTTGTAGAGCTGTTTCCCATATTGGTGAATAAGAAAATATCCAAACATAGCTGAAAGGTTAAAGAATTCAGTTGTTTCTGCTGCTCTATGTTCTCTTCTTCCAGGCTAAAAACATATCAGTCACCCTTGAAACAACCAGCTTGGTATGTGGAGTGTTTTCTTTAAAGATGTAGAGAGCAACAGATCATATGACAAATCACTTTTTCTGCTCTGATGCACTGTCTTGAGGAAGGTGCTTATAGAGATTATTTATTCACCCTTTTCTCTTGCAACTAGTGTTCTCAGAAAATTTTACTTTTATACTGCTAGCTAAATTCTTATCTCGTCTTCAAGGCTGCAGATTTGTTCCCCCCTGAATGACACCTTTAAATCATTTTTCTATCTCTCCACAGTCAATCCTGATAGAAAAAATGAATTACACACCGAAGTGTTACCTTTTTTCTTCTCTGCTTGATTTTTTTTTATTTGTAGCATTTTCTGTAATGTTTTAATAACTTATGTGCATACAGCCTTTCCTGGGGGACAGACTGGGAAGGCTTCAATGTTCCAGTGACCCTGATGGCTAGGCCAGCAGGAGGTCTAAGCCCTGGTAAAGCCACCAAAGGCAGACAGGTCAGAAGATAGGGACCAGATGCAAAGCAGCTTGCTGGTCCTATTCTTGTTTGAAAAAAAAAAAAGTGTTATAGAAACATAATGAAGTACCTTGCAAAAAGGTTCATAGTCAGGATGGTGGAGCCTTGTTTGTGCCCTAAGCTAGGTCTGACAGTATGGGAAGGATTGAGCATCAGATGTGCAAAGTAACCAAGGGCCTACATCTTGAAAATAAACTGTTCTTCCATCACTTATATGTGGAAATCAAATGTGGGTCCTCCAGGTTCTGCATTTTACAGTTGCTGCAGCTGATAATATCAATAACACTGCAAACACCTGGAGCAGTGTAAGGAATGCAGCTCCCTGTCGAGATGCAAGTTCTCAACTTTTGTAGGGAAAACAAAACAAAACAGAAATCTGAGGGCCTAAGCTCAGGTCTTGACATGCAAAGACTTTTTGGTTGATCCTGATGCCACAAAACACAACAGGGTGTGTATGCAAAGCTGCAATATTTGCCACACCTTAGGCTGATCTTGAATGGTGCTGAGCACCTGCAACTCCCATTACAGTTAACAAATGGTTAGAGCCCTGTGCGGATACAAAATTTATATCCACCTCAGATCCGCAATCTGCAAATATGGTCTGCGCATATCCGTGGATATAAAGAGGATATCCGCAGATTTGCAGGACTCTACATATGGTCATTGAAGTCTGTGGAAAGTCGGTGTGATACACAGGGCCGGCTCCACGGTTTTGGCCGCCCCAAGCAGCCAAAAAAAAAAGCCGCAATCGCGATCTGCAGCGGCAATTCGGCGGAAGGTCCTTCGCTCCGAGCGGGAGTGAGGGACCGTCCGCCGAATTGCCGCCGAATAGCTGGACCTGCCGCCCCTCTCCGGAGTGGCCGCCCCAAGCACCTGCTTGCCAAGCTGGTGCCTGGAGCCGGCCCTGGTGATACAGAAGGGATAGTAAGAGACTGGTCTTTATTTTCTGGCCCTAGTCATAGGACATGTCATGTGGCAGCTTTAGTATCCACTGACTCTGCACCTTACATAATAAGTAAGGTGTGCTTTTTCAAAAAAAGACAGTTCCATAAGGAAAACTGTAATTAAATTAGAAATGCTTTTGTCCTATGCATCCTGCCTTGCAGTCTCCGCCAATTAGTTGTCATATTCTATACAGTGCTTAAACATTTATATAAAAAGAGTCTATAACTTAAAATGATGTTACAAAGGCCTCTTAGAAAGACCTGTCAAGGTTTTGTTGTCTCCTGAACAGCCCCTCAGTGGAAGAATCAAATTTTGCAGCCATTTCACACACAAAATTCCCAGTGAAGCCACTGCTTCCAGAATATCTGAGGATTGATAATGAACCCAACAACCTTCCGGACATCTACAAGAACCATCTCAACATGGTCTTCCCATAACACACATACACTATAAATACATTGAACACAAGACAAAACATGGTACTTTACCTCTTCTCAGGATGGGAGAGAGAGAGAAGAACAAGAAGAGAGAAATGAAGTCTTAACCCGTAGAAAAATGACATTGTGGTTAAGGCACTAGATAGGCAGTTACTTAATCTCTCTGGGCTGCACTTTCTCAGCCATAAAATGGGAATAATATTTCCTTTCTCCTAGTCTTGTCTGTATTATTTATTTAAGATGTAAGTATTTCAGGGCAGGAACTGCCTCTGACTATATAACTATGTACTGTGCCTAGTACAATGGGGCTACAATCTCAGTCGATTCCTCTAGGCATTACCGTAATATAAAGAACCATCCTACCTACTTGTTGTCAGGGAAGAGAAGTAAAATATTGGGGCTCACACACCATTATTCTGTGTGCCGTATAAACCTAGAGAGAACTCTCATATGAAGCAGCTGCAGAAATGTGCCCCTAACGCTACTTACCAGTGTGAGTGCCAGACACCCCTGCTTCAGCCCTTGCCACCTGCAGGTCCCCCCTTAAAATGCACTTCTCCCGACAGGCTTATGTACTTCAGCGAGAAATATAAAACTGTTGTTTAAAGACAAAAAACAAAAACACAGAAAACCCATGGCAGTAACAAGACTAGCTAAACTTCCGTCAGGTCAATTGTGTGACTTTTCATTGCAGCCCGTTCCCCAGCCTCTGTCTGTACATCAGCTATTTAGCATCTGTGTGGAAGACCCCCTCTGCCAGGCACCTCACTTAGCTGATTCTCTGTCTTCAAGAATCACCAAGGGCCAACTTCCGTGCTGAGCTTCTCAGGAGGTGCCTGCCTGCTCCTGTTCCCAGTCTACTCCTACCTTAGGGGGTGAAGCATTCAGCATAGGGTCTCCTATTGGCACTACACTATTCCTCACTCACCCCACTCTCACCCCTACACATACAGATAAGATATTGTGGCCCCTTCACATTACCAGAGCTGCATAAAAGGGCCAGAATCTGGCCCTGAGTCTTTATTGTAGGCTTTGTGCCTTTATTCAGAAGTGATTTACCTTGTATAACATCTCCTCAAGCCTTATCCTAAAGTCCATGTATTCAGTACCTTATGGGCCCAGGCTCTAACCTTTATATACTCTGAAATTAAAGCCTGTTTAGAGTGAAGCTGTAACTGAGCCCAGCTGTCCTACCTCCTCCCTCTCTTTGGACCAGTTTTAACCCTTTCTCTACTCTCATATTGCATAGGGTCTATATAACCCACTACTGCTTGGGCATGCAAAGACTTACTACTGTGGATAGTCCCATTGAAGTCACAGTGGTAAGAGGATTGGGTCCTTAAATGATGAACTCTGAGGCAGGGATCTTGTCTCTTAATTATGTAAAGTACTAATAGACTACTGGTATTACAATGAAATATAATAGTAATTCCTATTAACAGGGAACTTTCAAAGTTGTAGTAAAGGTAAGGCTTGGGTTTTTGTTGTTTGGTCATTGTTAATTTGAACTTTCCTTATAACAGCTTTGAAAGCCCCTGCTTTGTCATGCATATGAAATATAGAAGAGTTCTGCTATTTCTCAGCCTTGCTCTGCATCAGGTGACTGTCAAGATGGCAGTTTCCTGAATGGCTGTTAACTTTTTTAAATTATATTTAACACATGTAGGGAAAAAATTAAGTGTTCATGTGTCATTGTAATCTGATGTAGTGGCTGGCCTCTCTTTTATATAAACATGAACAATTTGATAAATAGCCATTTAGCTGCACATTATTTCTACGTATAGATCTTTCTGCTCAGTAATAATGCTGAAAGGAAGTAAACAATGTCCTCAGAGTTTTTAGCTTTACATATTGCTCTAAGTCACTACCTTAGGCCTAGTAAAAGGTATGACGTGCCAGGAGTCTTACAGGACAACACACTCAGATGCCTGGGAAGAATAAAGAGTTAAATTTTTCTATACAAGAAGATCAACTATACACTTTCAATCTGCGCAACTTTAATTTTAGACTAAAGAAAACAAACTAAGGGCATGGCTACACTTGCAGATGTAGAGCGCTTTGAGTTAAACCAGCCTTCGTAGAGCGCAGTAGGGAAAGCGCTGTAGTCTGTTGACACTGACAGCTGACAGCGCACTGGCGTGGCCACATTAGCAGCTCTTGCAACGGCCACAGAGAGCAGTGCATTGTGGTAGCTATCCCAGCATACAAGTGGATGCAACGTGCTTTTCAAATGGGGGGGGGGAGTGTGACAGGGAGTGTGTTGTGTGTATGTGAGGGGAGAGAGAGTGGGTTTTTGGGGGACTGAGAGCATATCAGCATGCAATCTTATAAGTTCAGACAGCAGCAGACTTCCCCGTCCCCTCCCCTCCCATCTCTCTCACACACAGCATTCCACAGTAATGGTTGCTTTGTCTCAGAGCAGATAAGCAGCCTTTCAAAGGACATATCCAAAACAATGACAAGAGTGGCCACTTGACTTAAGGGGATTATGGGACGTTTCCGGAGGCTGATCAGAGCACATAATGCAACCCCTTGTTCACACTGATGCTGGGGCGCTCCAGTGGGGGCGCATCAAACATTATTCTACTCGTTGAGATGGAGTACCAGGAGCGCTCTAGCTGTGGAGCCAGAGCGCTCTACGTGCCTTGCCAGTGTGGACGGGTAGTGAGCTAGTGCGCCTGGGGCTCCTTTAATGCACTGTAACTCACAAGTGTAGCCATGCCGTAAGAAAGAATCAAAGTAAAATCTCCAGAACACACTCTCTCTCTCTAGTCTATAATACAGTATGTACCATCTCTGCCTAATGAAATAACAACTGTCTTGTAGATTTCCTAGAGATGAAAAGGTGGGGAACACAGAAAACAAAGTCATAATAGTTACATAGCCCACATCAACCAAAAACCTTACCCAGATTAAGACACTAGTCAGAGTAGTTGATAACAGGCTGGAGCAGGTGAATACTCACACAAATGATATTGGGTTTAAAGCAGAAATCTTGGAACAAAGATACAATGTAACAAGTGCAGTATAAGATGGGTAGCTGTGTTAGTCTGTATCCACAAAAACAACACGGAGTCCGGTGGCACCTTAAAGACTAACAGATTTATTTGGGCATAAGCTTTCATGGGTAAAAAACCCCACTTCTTCAGATGCATGGAGTGAAAATAGTGCAGTAAAAAATAAAGTGCAGTATAAAAAGAAAAGAAAATAAAGTGCAGTATAAAAACTTAGAGAAAAAGCTGACATGGTTAAGGGACAGGGAGAGGCAGAAAGCAGAATGGAACATACTTATAACTGGGGCCTGGTCTACACTAGAAAATTAGGTCAATTTAACTATGTTGGTTGGGGTGTGAAAAATCCATACCCCTGAGCAGCATTGTTAAACCCATTTTAAGTCCCCGTGCAGACAGCGCTAGGGCCACAGAATAATTCTTCTGTCAATTCTACCACCCCTCAGGGAGGTGGATTACCTACGTCGATGGGAAAATCCCTCCCATTGTAGGTAGTGTCCCTGCTGAAGCGCTACAGTGGTGCAGCTGTGCTGGTGCAGCATTTTAAGTGTAGCCCACACCTTACTTGGACACCTCATAAAGGTCGATAAAACAACTGTAATGTCAAAATGTGAGAGAATTAGAATGATATTTACAATCTGAAAATGATAATACTGTCTGATATTGGGTTTGTTCAAAGCAAAATTCAGGGGGGTTCAAATCATTGCATGTAAAAACCCAGGAAATTGTCAAAGTTTTACACAAATCTAACCCTTACCTCATAACAGTCTTCAAGACATGGATTTCTCAGCTGCTTAAACTAGACATAGGGGAAGATGCTCAGAGATGAAAGACCAAACCGAATGTGTCTGTGAAAATCATCGATAAAAACTCCTGCCATGCAGTGCTGAGACTCTAAATTTAAAATTATCTGCCTTAGGTAACATACCATGTTATAGTCTTCCTTAATTTGAGCCTGACTCCCTAAGTGAAAAGACGAGCTTTTGACCCTTAAAAAAAACCCCTCCTTCTTAAAGAAGAATGTGCTCCAGCCAAGCTGTCAATATCTATTCACTGGGAGAAGAGCTCCCCCACATTGGGAACTAAGCACACAAGGGTACTGAAGGGGATAGGGTACCTGTAGCTTAATTTTGGTTACTGGAGGCTTCTCAGCAGTTAATTGGGGAAGTGGACACACCTTTCTCTCACTCAGTGTATTGTTCTTATTTAGTTAGGTAGAGTTGGCATTAAACAATTGTATTATTTTTATTTGAATATTACAAAACACAGCCATGAGAGTCTGTCATAAGCTGGAGCCTGCTACAATCCATTTTATCCCCTGCGGTTCTGAACCCCACTTTCCAAGATGGAGGCTGACACCCTCCTCCTTATATAACAATAGCAGCTATTCCATGTGCCTGGGAGCTGACTCACTGAGGATAATAAGCAGCAAGTTGCGAGACAGGGGAAGTGAACTGTATCTTTTTTCTGTGAGGGATTTAGCCAGGCAAAAACGTAGATCTGCATAGTTAGCCTATGATAGTGGAGACAGAGGAAGGACAAATTACCATTGCTAGCTTGTTTAAGTAAGCTGAGTACAGGAAGTAAAGGAAAGGGGAATACCTACCACCATGAGAGAGAGAAAAAACAGGCCAACAGAGAAAAGGAGTAATTAGACAAGACCCAGATGGATGGTGATGGTGGTGCCTGGAAAGCTGGAGTCAAAGCAGATAGCTGCCTACTGTGAGGGCAGGAATGGCCACACAAAAAAACCCAACCAAAAACAAAAAAAACCTGACAAATCAGCAGAACAAATAAAACTTTTTTTTTTAAATGTGACACAACAGTATGAGTGCCTCCTGGAAGTCGGTGCCCACAGCCCAGGGTGACTGTCCTGCTCCCCTGGCCCTAGAACTGATCCTGTGTAAGGGGCCCTTGGAGTGCACATATAGTGAAAATTAACTACACCTAGTGAAATGGTTGATGCCTAAGCAGCACATCCAATTAGTGTCAAAGGAGACCCTGGGCTGCAAGCAAGGCCAGGATTGCTGGAGACTGACTTGTTGAACTAGTTAGTAAATGGAGATGAGACCAGGCACCTGCTAGCCAGAATTTTCCATTACAGCAGTTTCAGCTTGTAGTGTCAGACGATAAGCATTAAAGTTTCCAGTACTAGAGGCAAAGGGAGCAGGAACTCAAGTGAGGAGCTTATGGTATAAATGCCTGCTTGTCTCTGAGCTTGTCCTTGCCATCATAAGAGCTCTTTTTCTTTATGGCTACTTGATGCAACTCCACCGAGTGCCTGTGATTTCATACTAGTGTTGTGTCCCTGGCTTCTTGATACAATGTCTCCTAATGGTCACTATCTAAAAATATTTTTTCAAAGCATATGAAAATCTAATGTTTTCCACCAGGGTCCCATAAAATCTGTTCACTGCATCTGCTTCTGACAGCTGGTCATTCTTGGGTGGTTTCTTGCCTCTCCAAAAGGTAGGGAAAGGAATTTGTTGGGTAAAGCAGAGATGGGTGTGTCTAGGGGTCTTCTCCCCACAAAGAGTGCCCAGGGATGGCTGATGGTGCCCTCTCCAGGGGACCCACTAAGGAAGCCTCTGGTACAATAACCGTGACCAGAAAAGTTAGCTGGAGACCAGGAAGTCATTGAAAGGCTTTGGATCAGGCCCAAAGTGGCTACAAAGATGATGAAAAGGCTTGTAACACAGAAGATGATAAAGACTCCATCTAAAATTGCTAGCCCAGTTCATAGCTGGATAGCTCTTGCCTTGTGCTTATGGTAAGAGCTAAACATTTTTTAAAAAGACAAATTAACAGCTTCCCATAGCAGTAAATCAACTGTGGTGACTGTGATTCTAAAGTCCAGCGTTTATTTATAAAAAACACTTAATCAGAAGTGCTTGACATCTTATGATTCACTATTGTTAGAAGTGTGAGACATGGGGAAGTGACAACAGCAGTTTCAGTTAAGTTACCACTGATAATTATGTTTTATAGCAGCCTGTTATACTTGATCAATGAGAATTTTGCCTGAGAGGACTTCAGGACTTGTCTCCTACTAACCTGGGAGGACACAGAAAGAGAGGAAATGAGAAGTAGAAGGAATAAAAAACGGTGGGCTTGTCTATATGCGGTCACATCACTTTAACTAAAAATGTAATTTAAAATCAATGTAGTTAAACTGCAAAAAAGTGAGTGGTGGCTTATACTCAATTAGCTCGAGTCAATTAGGAATGGGTTTAAACTAAACACAGAATACATCACTCAAACTGAAATAAGAGTGACCAGGTGGATGAGGTAATCTCTTTTATTGGACCAACTTCTGCTGGTGAAAGAGACAAGCTTTCAAGCTCCACAGAGCTCTTTTTCAGGTCTGAAAAAGGTACTCAGAGTGTCACAGCTAAATACAAGATGGAACAGATTGTTAAACATAAGGAATTAACATGTTGCGAGAGATCATTTAAAATGAAGTGGACAGTTAACACCTCTGCAGTCATAGGATAAAGGAGGGTTACTGGGTTATAGATTGTTGTAATGAACCATGAATCCAGTGTATTTAGTGAGTCCATGATTTCTAGTGTCTAGCTAAGTTATGAATTTAAGCTCTCAGGGTACGTCTACACTACGAGATTAATTCGAATTTAGATAATTCGAATTTGGGAAACAGATTGTATAAATTCGATTGTGCGCGGCCACACTAAGCACATTAATTCGGTTTTTAACCACATTAATTCGGTGGTGTGCGGCCACACTACCCCATTAATTTTAACCACATTAATTCGGTGGTGTGCGGCCACACTACCCCTAATTCGAATTAACAAAATCGATTTTGGTGCTACTCCGCTCGTCGGGGTGGAGTACAGAAATCGATTTTAAGTGCCCTTTAATTCGAAGTAACTGGCTCCGTTGTGTGGACGGGTTAAGGATTAATTCGGATTAACGCAGCTAAATCCGAATTAAAGTCGTAGTGTAGACCAGGCCTCAGACTTGTCTTTTGAAAGTGTTGTGCAGGTTTCTTTTGAGGACAGGACTGAGAGGTCAAATATAGAGTGATTGCTTTGTGAAAAGTGTTTGTGTCTTTTATCATTTTTCTGAGAGAGTTAATTTGGAAGCATAATGATGAAGCCACACACTTGATCATTATTAAGGTTAAGATTCTGTCACGAGTTTTTTTAGTAAAAGTCAGGACAGGTCGTGAGCAATAAACAAAACTTCACAGAAGCCCATGACCTATCCCTGACTTTTACTAAAAATACCCTGGGGGGGAAGGACAAACAGAGCACTGCTGGGGTTTGCAGCTGTTCCAGCCCTGCCACTGCTCCTGGGGCAGGGGCTGACTGCTGCTGCTCCTGCCCCAGAGGGGCTGACTCAACCCTGGCCACTGCACTGGCAGGCCAGGGACCACTGCTCCGGCGCACCCGGGCCTGGCCCCTGGTCAGCTGTTTGGCAGCCCCAGGGCTAATCACCAGCCAGCTGTTCCGGGGCCACTGCTCCGGGGCTGGCCGCTACTCCGGTGGCCCAGGGGCCGAATGCAGCCAGCTGTTTTGGCTGCTAGCTATTGTGGCAGCCCCAGGCCTGGTCACTGTCCAGCTGTTTTGGCAGGCCCTGCCCCAAAAGAAATCATGGAGGTCCCAGAAAGTCACAGAATCCATGACCTGCATGACAGAATCGTATCCTTAGTCATTACATTGATTGCTTCAGGGGGAAAAATTGACTGTGAAATCCTTAACAAACCTCACATCGACCACTAGCTCTCCACCACTGAGAGGACAACTAATCAGTCCCTGAAATCCAACCACCAGATAGTGACCAAACCAAAAGACATAGGGGGGTGCCATCATAGTCCTCAACCATGACGGCTATATCAATGAGGCCAACCATCAGCTCTCCAACACCACCTACTATAAAAAACTCCAAGAAGACTCCACTCCCACAATTCACCTAGGAATTTAAGGGTATCATGAAGTCCTTCCCCAACAACTCCAAGAGAATCTCCACAAGCTCATCCCCCACAAACCCACCTCAGAGAACTTCTACATGCTTCCCAAGATACACAAACAAGGGAACCCAGGCAGATCCATCATATCTGGCCACAGCACTCTTACTGAAGGACTATCAGGACTCAAAAACCATCTTCAAACCACTCACCACGCAAATGGCCAGTTTCCTCCACGACACAACAAATATCCTCCAGAAACTTCACAACACTAACAACCTCCCTCGGAACACCATCCTTGCCACCATGGATGTCACCTCCCTATACACCAACATCACTCACCATGAGGGCATCACTGCCTGCCTCAAATATCTACAAGACAATTGCCAATACTCCGGTAATCCACCCCAAACACATTGCCAAACTCATCCATTTCATCTTCACCCATAACAATTTTACATTCAGTAACAAACGCTTTGTCCAAATCATGGGAATAGCCATGGGTCCTAGGATAGCTCCCCAGTATGCCAACATCTTCATGGGCCACAACTGAGGAAGAATTTCTGGACAAATGTACCAAAAAACCAATGATATACCTGCGTTACATCAATGGATAGAAGACCTTAATTCCCTCACAGATTTCCACCACAACTTCTACAACCACCACCCAGTTCTCAAATTCTCTCTAGAACACTTCCACATCAGCATCAACTTCCTGGACACCACAGTTAGATTCAGCAATGGAACCCTACAGACAACTATATATAAGAAACCCACGGATCAGTACACTTACCTTCACAGATCCAAGAAAGCACCCGAAATACACCAAAAAAAATCCATTTTCTACAGTCAGACACTCAAATACCACATAATATGCTTTGATGAGAAAGTTTGGGATACACACCTTAACACACTTAAAACCACCTTTAGAAAACAAGGACACACCACCAGAGAAGAAGATCGCATCACGGAATGGGCCACCCAAATACCCCAAGAGTACATGCTTTAATACGGGGGGGGGGGGGGGAAATCCAATGACTGCATGGCCATAGTTGTCACCTATCACTCCACGCTGGAGCCCATATAGGGTATAAGTCAACAGTACCAATCCACGATGGGGACCACATCCTGAAAGAAATATTTCCCAACCCCCCTCTTCTGGCCTTCAAACAATTTCCCCAAGCTCAACATCAGAAGCAAGCTCCACACAGACCAGGACACACCAACTCAAAGCAGCACCAGACCTTCCCATAACAACAGATGCAAAACCTGCAACATATCTCCACTGCTCAGTACCCATCCTCCGCACCACACCTTTCAAGATCCAAGGGTCCTACACATGCCTATCACAACGTGTTGTTCCTTATCCAGTGCATTAAGTGCTCCAATAACAACTATGTGGGTGAAACCAGTCACTATGCTCTCGAATGCAGAAAAATGATAAAAAACAAAAACACCATATCATCCGTGGGTGAACACTATGACAAAATGATCACTCCATAGCTGACCTATAACTTAGCTAGACACAAAAATCATGGACTCAATAAATACACTGGATTTATGGTTCATTACAACAATCTTTAACCCACTAACCCTCCTTTATCTTATAACTACAGAGGAGTTAACTGCCCACTTCACCTTGAATGGCCTCTTGCATATGTGTTAACTTATTATGCTTAACAGTCTGTTCCACCTTGTAGTTAGCTGTGACACTGCGTACCTTTCTCAGCCTGGGTCTACACTACAGAGTTAAGTTGACTTAAGTTTTGTTGACAATCATAAGTTGCTTTAATAACATCGTGGAGCATGTCCACACAACGCTCCTTGTATCAGATGTATGTGTCCACAGTCGTTGCTCTTGCATCAGCAGAGAGAGTGTTGCATCATGGGTAGCTATCCCACAGTACAACTCCCCACCCTCTGTCACTTTCTGCTGCTGGGAACTCTGGGAACAGATTGCAGTGCATCATGGGGATGTACTCACCATCCTATGATGCAGTTATTTCTATCTCATTCCATGGGCTTCGTAGTTCCTACTTTGTTTCGTGCTGTTTTTCAACAGCCCTTGTAAAATGTGCATCCACCATCTCTGCCTGACAGCATGCATCCTGAGCTGATGACCACTGTGGTGATGAGAATTATGAACACAATGCGGCTGGTCCTGCAGTATTTTATGAGCTGCAAAACAGAGTGAATCGGTGATGCCTGCCCTGCTGTCTGCCATGGAAACAAATAATTCAGGATTGCTGCTGGCATTCACAGAACAGCTTGCCATGGTGAACCATTGGTACTGGGCTCGGGAAACAAGCACTGAGTGGTGGGATCGCATTTTGATGCATGTATGGGATGAAAAGTGGTGGTTGCAGAACTTTCAGATGCGCAAAGTCACCTTTCTGGAACTGTGTGCGGAGCTCGCCCCAGAACTGCGGCACAAGGACACCAGAATGAGAGCTGCCTTCACTGTGGTAACCTGAGTAGTGATCGCTGTGTGGAAGCTGGCAACTCCAGACTGCTACCGGTCAGTCACGAATCAGTTTGGAGTTGGAAAGTACACCATGGGGGTTGTGGTAGTGCAAGTGTGCAACAAGGACAAGTGCAGAGTCCTGCACTTAGTACAGAAGAATCCCATGCACTGCTACAGGCTGGGGACTGCCTGGCTAAGCAGCAGTTCTGCAGAAAAGGACCTGGGGATTACAGTGGATGAGAAGCTGGATATGAGTCAGCAGTGTGCCCTTGTTGCCAAGAAGGCCAATGGCATATTGGCCTGTATTAGTAGGAGCATTGCCAGTAGATCCAGGGAAGTGATTATTCCCCTCTATTCGGCACTGGTGAGGCCACACCTGGAGTATTGTGTCCAGTTTTGGTCCCCCCACTACAGAAGGGATGTGGACAAATTGGAGAAAGTCCAGCGGAGGGCAACAAAAATGATCAGGGGGCTGGGGCACATGATTTACAAAGAGAGGCTGAGGGAACTGGGCTTGTTTAATCTGCAGAAGAGAAGAGTGAGGGGGGATTAGCCTTCAACTACCTGAAGGGGGGTTCCAAAGAGGATGGAGCTCGGCTGTTCTCAGTGGTGGCAGATGACAGAACAAGGAGCAATGGTCTCAAGTTGCAGTGGGGGAGGTCTAGGTTGAATATTAGGAAACACTATTTCATTAGGAGGGTGGTGAAGCACTGGAATGGGTTACCTAGGGAGGTGGTGGAATCTTCAGCCTTAGAGGTTTTTAAGGTCCGGCTTGAGAAAGCCCTGGCTGGGATGATTTAGATGGTGTTGGTCCTGCTTTGAGCAGGGGATTGGACTAGATGACCTCCTGAGGTCTCTTCCAATCCTAATCTTCTATGACTCTATGATTCTATGATTTATCGCCTCCTGCTACGAAGGATTGTGACTCGGTAATGTATAGGAAATAAATGATTGCTTTTAGGAAATGGGATTCCCTAACTGCGACGGGGTGATAGATGGGATGCATATCCCAATTTTGGCCCAGACCATCTTGTAATGGAGTACATCAACCAAAAAGGCTACTTCTCTATGGTCTTGCAGGCTCTGGTGGATCACTGGGGCAGTTTCACTGACATCAATGCAGGGTGGTCAGGGAAGGTGCATGATGCACTCATCTTTCAGAGCACTGAATTGCACAGAAAGCTGCATGCTGGGACTTTCTTTCCAGATCAGAGGATTCCATTGGGGAATGTGCAAATGCCCATAGTAATCCTGGGAGACCCCATATACCCCTTACTCCCGAGGCCCATAAATCCTTACACTGGGAACCCAGACAACAATAAGGGGTGCTTCAACAATATGCTCATCAGGTGCCAAATGACCACTGAATGTGCCTTTGGCTCACTGAAAGGTCGCTGGCACTGTCTTTTTGGCCAGTTAGACCTCAATGAGGAAAATATTCTGATGGTCATTGTGGCCTGCTGTACTCTACATATTTGCGAATTGAAGGGGAAAAACTTTTCTCAGGGGTGGGCTGCTGAGGCTGATCGGCTGGCTGCTGATTTTGAGCAGCCAGATAAAAGGGCAATTAGAGGGGCACAGTGGGAGGCTATTTGAATCAGGGAGGCTTTGAAGGACCATTTTGACAATTATTCCCAGTAATATGTCCATATGTGATGCATTCTGCCAGACAATGTTTACTTGCCACCATGAATTACTCCTGTGGTACTTGCTTCTTGGGCATTAATTGCAAGGAGCAAATAGTCCTCACTATAGCCAATGTGTTTCAATATTAGCACTGAGTGATGTATGTATTTCACAAATAAAGACTCATTTAATTTCAAAGACTCAAGTTTAATAACAGGATCAAACACAAACTTTTGGTCAAACAGGTGACATGAGAAAGAAGAAGAGTCTCGCAGTTAGGGATCTCACAGCTGGGTGTAACTACAGCTTTCATTAGGAAACCTTTCCCTAGGTGTGGAGTGCATGGGTACTGTGAGGAACTGGGAACATGCGAGGAATGCGGTGGGGGAGTTTGGGGAGGGCAGGGACCAGAGTTCTGTAGTGGCTGGAGGGGGAGTTGGGCACAGATTTGCTGCAATTGCAGGTTAATGACGGACTTCAACATCTCTGTCTGGTCTTCGAGGAGCTTTATCATCAGCTCCTGCCCCTGTGTCCTTTTCTGGCTATCCAGCCTCAGTCTTTCATTAATTATCTCCCTCCATGCTCTTGTTTCACTCTGTGCTGCATCTGTTGACTGCAGCATCTTGTGAAACATATCCTCCTTACTCCTCCTAGGTCACTGCCTTACCTGATGGAGGCACTCCACCGGTGTGAAGGAATGTGTTCTCAAGGGCACATCTGCAGAAGGCAAAGAAACAATGAACAGACAGTGTTGTGATTGTGCTCACTGCTGTGAATCACAAAAGTTACACATACCTCTTTCTCACTTTCCCTTGGCTAGCACACAGGTTGCCACAAGTCCCAATTATGATGAGTTTGTGGGGAGAGAGGGGGTGGGTAAGGGGAGGAAGGGACAAAGGGTGGTTTGCGAATGAAGTTACTATAAGTGGCTAGGGAGCCTATTCTGAATATTGGTACCCTTTTCCACAGGCTAGGGTAATCGAACTCGATATCTCACTCCTAAGGGTAACCCAGGATGCAAGGGAGCATCTCCTGCATGTGTGTAGTTTCAGATTGGTTCCATATGCCGCTCGCCTGTGTGTTACTATGGTCCCTGCAGAAATAATTGCCTACAAGGCAGATCTCCCAAGGAACCTTTGGCAGAGGATTGCAGAATACCTACAGGAAAGTTTCCTAGAGATCACTATGGAGGATTATAGAGACATACCCATGTACATTAACAAACTTTTCTGCCATGGCCCCACTGAGTAGATGGACTGGCTCTGTTGTTAATTTCTGTCCCTTATCCCTCCTCTACCATATAACAAAGTACATGACAGCTCAATCTCCTCTCACCATGCAGTATCAAAGCAAAATGAGCACTTACTGGAGCTCCCCTCTCCTGCATCCTGTGCACCAAAGCTGGAGCGCTGGGACTGGCTAGACCCTTGCAGAGTGGAAAAAGGTCCTGACTCGCCGCACCACTGGATGACCTTGCCATGTGCTCCATATTGTCCTCCAGCTCCACCTCCTCATCCATCACTTCATTGTGATTGAGTCCACTGGCTGTGCCTCCAGTCCCCCTAAAATATCCACAAGGCTCTTGGTGATGGAGGTAGGGTTGCCGCTGAGGATGATATGCAGTTCCTTATAGAAGCAGCATGTCTTCGGCACTGCACCAGAGCGACGATTGGCCTCTCTTGCCTTCTGGTATGCCTGCATCTGCTCCTTGATTTTAGCATGACATTGCAGCATGTCCCTTTTGTGCCCCTTCTCCTGCATGCAACTAGCAATCAGCCCATAGGTACTGAAATTCCTATGGCTGGTGCGAAGCTGCGACTGGCAAGCCTCTTCTCCCTATATACTCAGCAGATCCAACAGCTGCAGAGTCAACAAAATTCTGTAGTGTAGACAAGACCTTATATCAACCTAATTTTGTAGTATAGACTTGCTCTCAGACATGAAGAAGAGTTCTGTGGAGTTCGAAAGCCTGTCTTTTTCATCAACAGCAGTTCCTCCAATAAAAAAATATCTCACCCCCACACCCCTTGTCTCTCTAGTATACTAGGACCAAAATGGCTACAATTACACTGAAATAAGGTTGTCTACACTACAACCTATGTCTGCAAAATGTATGTTGTTCAGGGGTGTGAATATTCCACCCCCGAGTGACATAAGTTACACCAACATAAGTGCTCGTATGCACAGCTTCTCCCGCAGACATAGCTTATACCGCTCGCGGAGGTGTTTTTTAATGCCGACGGGAGAATTCTCTCCTGTCAGCATAGAGCATCTTCACCAGATGCACTGCAGCAGCTCAGCTGTATCAGTACCAGCTGAGGATCTGAGTATATTTTTGCTCCACCTTTGTTAGAAGGCCTTATCCATTAAGCAACTAATTATTGTCAGTCCCTAAGGCCTTGTCTACACTACCAAATTTTGTTGAAAAAAACTTCCTTTAGTTGACAAAACAGTGAATGCGTACACATTGCAATGCTACTTTTGTTGGGAAAAATGCCTGGTTTTGGTAACAAAATACAACCACCCTGATGAGAAACATACGTCTTTTTCCTCTACATTTTTCTCAGCAAAGTGCCAGTGTAGACGCCACACTTGATTTCATCGCTTTAATTGGCCTCCAGGAGGTGTCCCACAATGCCCATCGTGACTGCTCTGGTCAGCAGTTTGAACTTCACTGCCCTGCAGCCAGGAAAACAATCATCCGCCCCTCCCCCTGAGAAGCCCCAGGAATTTTTGAAATTCCATTTCCTGCTGGCTCGGAGTGGAGAGATCTCATCATATCTTCCCAGGTGACCATGGCGGGTTATCGCACCAAACACTCTCCCGCTTGGACCACTGCGGAGCTGTTGGATCTGATCGGTATATGGGGAGAGGAGGCTGTGCAGTCACAGCTGTGCTTGAGCCATAGGAATTGGGATACCTATGGGCACATTTCTCAAGGCTTGTGCGAAAAGGGCTATGATCAGGGCCGCCCCTAGCCATTTTGGTACCCTACGCAGCCCCCCAGACCTCCTGGTAAGTGGTTGTGGTTTGTGTAGTGCGGAGGTGGGTTCAGGGTATAGAAATGTGGAAGGCTAGCTGTGTTTCTGTGAGCTGGACATTTCCCTGTGTATCTAATCAGTATGATGGAACAGGGTGTTGATGCACACTGAGATCTCACAGGCAAAGAATCAGGGCAACCACTCTGGGCCTCGCGCTTTGGGGGCCCCCACGGGCCAGTGTGATTCACCGGCGCCCGAGACCCTGGGCATGCAGGGCGGCAGCCAGAGGAGGCAGTAGCAGAGCCCCGGGCGCATGGGGCTGGCAGCTGGGATCCTGGGTGCCGGGTGGTAGCAGAGCTCCGGGCCTGTGGGGCCAGCAGTCGGGACCCCAGGTGTGGGGCTGGCAGCTGGGAGCCTAGGGGTGCTGCAGCACGCCTGGCACCCCTAGTTCTCATGCCTATGGCAGGGGCTGATTTGTCCCAGGCCCCACACCCCCCTAGGGACGGCTCTGCTCACAGGAATCCTCCAGAGAGATCTCCAGGAAAGTTTCCTGGAGGTACTTGGTAATCCTCTGCTGAAGGTTCCCTGGCAGAGCAGCTTCGTTCCTTCCCCCATTGTAGGAAACTTTCCCACGTCATTCAGCAATCACTTGTCCAGGGACCAAAGCTGCACATAGGCGAGCAGCATAAGCAGGGTGGAAGCCACACACATGGAGTAGATGTACCCTCGTTTCCCTGCTTTACCCTTAGTAGTGAGATATCTGCTAGAATGACCCCCGCCTGTGGAAAAATGTGGGAGAATTTTAAATTTTTTCCCCTAGTTGGCTGGCTGCACCACAACCCTTGCAGAGTGTGTGCTCTTTTCCCCATGTGGAGTGCCCTGCCCCCTCCAACATTCACCATGCTTTGTGTATGCCTGCCAAGGGTCAGTGAGAGAGTTATTGTTATGTTGCAAAAGGTTTATTTAACTGAATTTTTTCAATGTTGCATGTGAATTTAACAATCCCGCTTTTGTACATTGTCCCTTGTTCTTTAGCAGATGTGGCCTTCAGAAACACCCTACACACCCCAGCCGAGTGTCTCCGCCAGATAAAAAGCACCCAAGATGTAGTGAAGAAGACATGTTCTGGGAGGTACTGCACAGCTCCAATGCAGAGAAAAGGGAACACAAGGAGTGCTGGGAAGCTGAATGGCAGGACAGAAAAGAGAATCAAGAGTTTGTTAAGGACTCAACTGAGCGGATGATTAAAGTAATGGAGGAGCAAACACAGATGCTGAAGTCCTTAATTATGCTGCAGACTGAACAGACCCGTGCCCGCCCTCCCTTGCAGCACATTCAGAACTCTTTTCCATGCCCCCCAAACTCTGCCCATACATTCCTTTCCACTTTCCGGGACTTCTCGGTTTCCCCTTCACTCCACTCCCTCGGACAACTTTCACAATGATAGCTGGACCTACACACAGCTATGAAAGTCTGTTCTTCCCTGGTTCCTCCTTTCCCACCAAGCATCTTTGTGTGTTTGTGTGTGCTGTTTCTTGTGCAATAAAAGCAAAGTTTTTGAATGATAACTCATCTTTATTTGTTTTCTACAAATTGAGATAGCAGGCACTACCAATACATGCACAGGCATTTTAATAATTTGCTTACTGGAATGTAAGGCCCCAAATGTCACCATGGCTTCCTAGGAAAACTACATGTAACGTAACATTGCAGCACCAATCACAGAAATATACATTACTGTAATCTCATTTTCAAAGTGTTGCCTCAAAGCCACCCTGATTCAAATTGCTCCCCTCTGGGCGCCTCTCAAAGCCCTCATATCTGGCTGCTCAAAATCAGCAGCCAAGCAGTCTGCCTCAACACTCCACCCCTGAGCAAACCTTTTATCCTTAGCGTCACAGAGATTATACAACATACAGCACACGGCTATGACCATGGGAATATTATCCTCATTAAGATCTAACCTGCCATAAAGGCATCGCAAGTGCACCTTTAATCTGCCAGAGGCACATTCAACTGTCATCCGGCACCTACTCAGCCTGTTGTTGAACCGCTCCTTACTGCTGTCCAGGTGACCCATGTAAGCATAGGTGCCGACTTCCTCTCTACCCAGGGGGTGCTTGACCCCACCTCCGTGCCATGTCTGCCCCCATTCCACCCCTTCCTCCAAGCCCCCACCCCTGCCCTGCCTCTTCCCACCCCCGCTCTGCCCCAGGCTCCACCCCCACTCCATCCCTTCCCCAAGGCCCCACCCCTGCCCTGCCTCTTCCTGCCCTATCCCCACCCCTTCCTCCCTCTTTCTACCCCCTCCCCTGACCACACCCCATCCTGGCTCCTCCCCAACACCTCTTGCACACCGCTGAACAGCTGTTCCGTGGTGTGGAGGAGGCGCTGGGAGGGAGGGGGAGGAGTTGATCAGGGAGGCCACTGGTGGGTGGGAGGCACAGGGACTGCAGGGAGGGGGAGCTGGCTGCAGGTGGGTGCTAAGCATCCGCTAATTTTTTTCAATGGGTGCACCAGCCCTGGAGCACCCAGAGTCGGTACCTATGTGTGTAAGGTTTCATGAGCCATAGCTGTAAGGGGTATGCTGGGTCTCCCAGGATCACTATGGACATTTCAACATTCCCCACTGTAATCTTCTGGTTTGGAAAGAAAGTCACTGTTTTTAGCTTTCTGTACAGGCTGGTGTTCCTGAAGATGCGTGCATCATGCACCTTCCCGGACCACCCCTCGCTGATGTCAGTGAAATGCCCATGGTGATCCACAAGTGCCTGCAACACCATGGAGAAGTACCCTTTCCTGTTGATATACTCCGTTGCAAGGTGGTCTGGTGCCAAAATTGGAATATGTGTGCCATCTATCGCCCTTCCACAGTTAGGGAAACCCATTTCTGCAAACCCATTCACTATTTCATGCACATTTCCCAGAGTCACGGTTCTTTGTAGCAGGATGCGATTTATTGTCCTGCACACTTGCATTAACGCAGCCCCAGCGGTCGACTTCGCCACTCCAAATTGATTTGTGACCAACCGGTAGCAGTCTGGAGTCACCAGCTTCCACACAGTGATTGCCACATGCTTCTCTAGCAATAGGGCAGCTCTCAATCTGGTGTCCTTGCACCCCAGTGCAGGGGCGAGCTCCACGCACAGTTCCAGGAAGGTGGCTGTGACAGTGTACCCCATAAGGCTTTATGGGGAGTGGGTGCGTATAAATGTATGTATGACATAACTGGAATATGTTTTGTGCTGCCTGTGCCAGGTAACATATCTCCGTAAAGGTTATGGTCTACTATATCTATTCATCCTATTTGTACATATATATATCATTTTCTACTTGAGGTTAAGAATATGGGCTGTATGCTTGCTTGGTTTCTAAGTAAGCTTTGGGAGGCATTTGGTCAGCTTCTTTAGGAAGGAATTCGCCAGGTTAAGTACCTGATCAGGGAACAATGCATCTTGGAATGCTCCAATCCACATAAGAAGTCTTCCTGGAGACATGCAAGATTCCATGTGGGCAATGGCTTCAGCCTGTAAAGACTGAGTCATGCAGGGACATGTGACTTGCCCAGGTGACTCCAGAACTCCATCTTGGAGCTGGACTTTGCATAGGAGGGAGGAGGGGGGTCTCCTCCCACAAGAGAGAGTCTATTTAGCCCTGGGGGAGACCCCTCCATTTTGTCTTCAGCTGGCTAAAGAAAGAGCCTCTCTACCCCCCCAGGATGCTTGAAGGAAACTGAAACGAAAGACAGTAACTACAGGGGTTGTGAGAGATTGCTGGACCCAGGCTAAAGGGAGATTAGCCTGTAAAAGGGAGCATGCTGGAACTGGTGAGGAACTTATCTGTATTTAGTTTGATTAGGCATAGATTTGCGCATTTTATTTTATTTTGCTTGTGACTTACTTTGTTCTGTCTGTTACTACTTTGAACCACTTAAATCCTACTGTCTGTATTTAATAAAATCACTTTTTATTTAGTAATTTACTCAGAGTATGTATTAATACCTGGGGGAGCAAACAACTGTGCATATCTCTCTATCAGTGTTATAGAGGGCGAACAACTTATGAGTTTGCCCTGCATAAGCTTTATGCAGGGTAAAACGGATTTATCTGGGTTTAGACCCCATTGGGAGTTGGGCATCTGAGTGCTAAAGACAAGCACACTCCTGTGAGCTGTTTTTGGGTAAACTTGCAGTTTTGGGACAAGTGATTCAGACCCTGGGTCTGTGTTGAAGTGGACTGGAGTGTCTAATTCAGCAAGACGGGGTGCTGGAGTCTTGAGCTGGCAGGGAAAACAGAAGCAGGGGTAGTTTTGGCACATCGGGTGGCAGCTCCCAAGGGGGTTTCTGTGATCCAACCCGTCACAGTGGCTTTCCGCATCTGAAAGTTCTGTAGCCACTGCTCATCATCCCACACCTGCATGATGATACAGTGCTTGTTTCCCAAGCCCAAAAGTGACGCTCTACCCTATCCAGCTGTTCTGCGAACGCCAAAAGCAATCTAAAGTTGCTCCTATCCATATCACGCAGCATGTCAGGCACCTGGGAGTCTTCTTCAGTTAGGAACTTCATGATTAACCACACTGCTATCCGCGATGTCTTCATGACAGTTACAGTGCATAGGAGAGCAGTGTTGGATCCATCCCTTCTCACAAAGATGCCGAGGTGCACAGAAAAGAAGGGCTGTTGCAAAAATGCCACGAAAGAAAACCCATGGAGTGCTGGAACAGAAAGCAATGCATCACGGGATATTGAGCCTAGTCCCAAGATGCACAACGATCCACTCCACCTTCCCACAGCACCTAGCGACAGAAGGTGTTGAGCTGGACTGTGGGATAGATACCCACAGTGCATTGCTCACACTGTCGATGATAGTGCCCCAACTGTGGACACGCTCTGCCGACAGAGGGAGCGAGTGTGAACATGACTTTACGATTTTCAATATGCCGATTTTTGAGTGTCAACATCACCTTTGTCGATAAAACTGGGTAGTGTAGACAAGGCCTAAGATAGACTTTACTAGACTATATATAATTTAGTAACAGGAAGACATTTGTTTATCTTTGAAGCCATGCAATACATTTAAGTTAAAAATTAAGGGCCTAATATTGCACTCCTTTTGCAGGAAAAACATCCACTCAAGTTAATGGGAGTTTTGGGTGAGGATGGACACAAAACTCTTTTGAATGAGGCCCTAATAATGAAAATACTCTACTCACCTAAATGTAGTAAAAGAGATGGATACCAATGACTAGATCTAATCTCCATCAGACAGTTACAAAAATGTAATACATTTTTACTTTAGATATGCATATGACTCAGTACCTATTTCCTCTTTCCTAAATAAATGCAGCTTGTTTCCACTAAAGTCAAGGGGAGTTTTTACACACACACACACACACGCACACGCACGCACACACACTCTGAAACCTTTACTAAGGACACAATCTCCAATAACAAACCTCCCATTTTAAAAGGCCATTTTAAATATCCCCTGAAGTACCTAGTACCATTTTGTTCAACCTTTATTTAAATGGACACCTGTACAATCAATTTCTGCTATGGCCTTGGGTGATTTCTTAGGAAAAGTTTCACTATTAATAAAATTGCACCACTTTATTTTTGAGAATTACTTCCTTTTCCAACTCCCCTTTCACTCCCCTCCTCCCCCAATACACCAAAACTAAACGGTGAGAGCTCACACGCTGGCATAGAGTGAGTAATTAACTAAGAAATGCTATTTCCAAGATGGTGCCCATTCTTGCTGCTATTATTAATTACGCTGTTGCAGAGAGACAGCAATAAAAAAGGAGCTACACTGTGATCTTTTCTGCTCTGTTAAAAATCCACACTGCTGATGTGGACATGATGACATTAAAGAGGAAGGATCATATTTAGATTAAAGCGCAAAACAGTCAGGAAATCTGGCCTCTATTCCTGATGCTGTCACAGTTTTCTGTGTGACCTTGAACAAGTCATTTAACTTCTTTGTGTCTCAGTTTTCTGTCTCTCAGGGGTGTTGTAAGACTTAATTAATATTTGTAAAGCACTTTAAGATCCTGAGATGGAAGGCATAAAAAAAGTACACACTATTATCATGTGCTTTTAGAGAAAAATGCAACTATTAGCAATGTTTGTTTGATATCTTGGGGCTGGTCTATACTTAGCCGCTAGTTCGGCGGCTGGGGATCGAACTTCCGGGTTCGATTTATTGCGTCTGGTCTGGACGCGATAAATCGAACGAGGAAGTGCGCGCCGTCGACTGCGGTACTCCATCTCAACGAGAGGAGTACCGCGGAGTCGACGGGGGAGCCTGCCTGCCCCGTGTGGACCGCGTCTGAACCGCGGTAAGTTTGAAGTAAGGTATGTCGACTTCAGCTACGTTATTCACGTAGCTGAAGTTGCGTACCTTACTTCGACTTGGGGAGTTAGTGTAGACCAGGCCTTGGGCTTACATTCCAGATGAAGATTTCAGAACTGTGCAGTCAGCAGTTATGTTCACTTTTATTAATTCTCATTGGCAGAGGATTTTCACAGTTTTCCCACAGAAAAAGAATAGGGATGAAGAAAAGAACTAAATTCACTCAGACACACAAAAGAGAAAGAACATAAGCAATCCAATCCTTAGTTAATTGTTGGAAAATGTTGGCACTTATTAAGAGTCTGTGGCCAATTGCTAAACTTAAGACCTGAACTTACAGCTTTGCTCTTCTATTTGATGTTTTAGTACTTAATATAGTCAAAGATAAATAAAGGTCCTTCTGTATTGCAATCACCAAAATTAATGATGACTTGAATTTGAACACCTGTGAATTTTGGGGACATTTGAATCCAGACCTGAGCTTCCTGGTGCAGGCCCATCTAACAGAAATTCAGCCCTTCTTTGTTACTGGAAAGTGATATGAGAACAGCTTTAACTCAGCATACTGTGCCTGGAGAGGGTGTGGACACTTCTTTTTCTGAGTTTCTCACATCTGAATTAACAATGGGTAAAAGAGGGAAATAGTATTAAAAAACTAGTGATAAGACATTCCCATATAAAAGGAATATCATTTGATGAATAGGTTTCATAACTTTGCAGATATATGTTAAGTACCCACCCTGAATTACAAAAGTTTTTGTATTTACACTACCTACCATTCTCTGTTACATGAGTGATTTTTTTAGTTGGGAAACAGAGGCAGGGAATTCCCCCTCCCTGTCATCTGCTACTTACTTTTCCTCTCTATATATTAACTTAGCTAAATACATCACATTGCATTAATTTACCTCAGTCTGTGGCTTCCACACCTATGTGTTGCTCTTCCCCCTAATAGGAACTGCACAAATAAATCACTGTGAGCAATTATTATATTGAAATTATGACTGCATAGCTGTCAGATTCTATTACAAATCATGAATAACATGAAAGTAGATCTTGCATGTAAATGCTCTGAATGAAGCGTAAATAGTTATACAAACGTTAATCAAGTCCCCTTTATAGTAAAAAAAAAAAAGTTACAGTGAGGGAAACATCTGTAAAAATGTATTACAAAAATGAGTTGTATGAGGGTATGTCTACACTAGAACCAGTACAGCAGCATAGCTAGAGCGCTGTATTGAAGACACTTACTACGTCAATGGAAGGGGCTCTTTTGTCACAGTGGTAAATCCACCTCTCTGGAAGTGGCAGCTAGGTAGACAGAAGAATTCTTCCATCTACCCAGCAATGTCTACACTGGGGCTTAAGTTGGCTTACACAGGACATTAAATATTTCACAGCCAGAGCAATGTAGTTAAGACAACATACCTTTGTAGTCTAGAACAGTGATTTTCAACCAGGGGTCCGCGAATTGGTTTCAGGGGGTCTGCTAAGCAGGGCCAGCTTTAAACTCGCTGGTGCCCATGGCAGAAAGCCAAAGCCCTGCCACACGAGGCTGAAGCCGAAGCCTGAGCAATGTAGCTCAGGGTCCCTGTGGTATGGGGCCCCAGGCAATTCCCCTGCTTGCTATCCCCTAATGCTGGCTCTGGCTTTTATATGCAGAAAACCAGTTATTGTAGCATGGGTGAGCAGTGGAGTTTTTATAGCATGCTGTGGGGGCCTCAGAAAGAAAAAGGTTGAGAACCCCTGGTGTAGACCAGCCCCCACTCACATATACCAGGATATCCAGATATGAGCAAAAAATGCTTGCAGTGACCAGTAGCAAAAAACAGCCACTGATCCAATTAAAAGTCTTCAGTTTCTTTGCAGGAGAAGATTCAGAACCAGAACCAGTTTTTAGACTCCCCATGGCCATGGACCTGCCTAATTTGGAGAACCAGATCTGCTGTCAGCTAATATAGTTACTCCTTTAGCTTAAGTAACAGACATCTGTATTGCTGCAATACTGAAGCTCCTGGGTTCAAACTGTACTGATCACTAATGGAGAACGTTCTTGCATATGATAAAGCACAAATCTGTTCTTTTAAAAAACTTGCAAACTATATGCATAAAACCATATTAAAAGGACAATATGATATTGCAAAATCAAACACTCAAACATTAATAACCATGCTACCCTCATTTGCCTTCTTGTGTATATGCATTCTGATAAGTAATCACATGATCACATACTATTTCTTCCACATGACCATGCCTCATTCAGTGAATGAGGGGGCAGAATTAAAGTTGCACAGACAACATTAATTCTGGCATTTCCTAACTTTTTGAGTCCTTGGCTTTTGTGACTTTACTAATGTTCTTTTAACAAAGATTTTTGCTATGTTATTAAAGGCAGAGCTGGTAATGCTGCCTATCGTTTAGGCTGCCCAATACTTCCCATTATACCACTATTTTCAGTTGCTCATAACTTTGACAAACTTTAATGTATGGGTTGAAATTTCCCATGCTAGGTGTCTGGTTCAGTCTTAATTTTTCTGTAAAGTTAGTCATTTTTGAGAACGACATTAAGGGAAAATATATTGTTTTGCCTATATTAAAAAGATCCTTATAACTTTTGTTAAGTTCTAGCACCTCCATGTTATGCAGTGGGAATTTGATATTTGACAGGGAGATCACCCTAGCATCAGGGATGTGCCTTTTGCTATTCCAATGAAAAACCACCCACAATTGGCCAATTTTTAAGCCTTTCAAAAATCTCAGTTTGTATGTGCTCAGTAGACACTTGAGTTTAGTAGTTAAATTCTCCAACGTTTGTGTCTCCACTGAGTATGCTCCAGCCCAGGAACACAGGGACTGAACAGGACATTCCCTGCAATTGTTTCTTTTGGTTGCTGTGGGCCATGATAGCATTGGAACTAAGACTGTTTCTCCTGTGGTCTTGTTGCTTTCCCTGATGGCATGCAGGCAGCCTGATGGAGAAAGCCATCTGATTCAAATACAGAGGGGACAAGAGATAGATATGTGTGCGTAGACAAGACTGGGACTGATTGGTCAAGGAGATTGGGAATGTGAGTCAAGATGAAGGGAAAGAGGGTAATTGGTAAGGGGTTGAGACTGTGATTAAACAAGCATCTGGGAGTTGGAACAGGTGACTGGAACCCAAAGGTGCTGGGGGAGGCAAATCAAATGAGGAGCTTGGATAGGAGAAGGAGGGATGAGGAGCCAAGGGATGGAGAGACACTGGGATCAGGAGCCTGGGTGGGGTGAGAGACAGGACTGGGACAGGGCAGAAGGGATCAGGCTTGGGGAATGGAGGTGGAGAACAAAGGCAGAAGGGTCTGTGACCACTCAGTCATATTCCCCTGAAGAACCTGGAACAGAATCTGAGTCCCACCATCCTTCTGCTGTCAGAAAATATATATGAAACCTATTGACAAACTGCGCATCTCAATCCCCTCTAGTGCCAGTCTACATTGAGGCTAACAACTTATTACTGTTATTAGTTACTCCTTTATCTAATGTGCAGAGGTCTGTGCTGCGGATCTAAAGTCTTGCTAATGGCCCATGTGGGTGTCAGTCTGAGACATCTTTTTTTCCAGTTTCCTTTTTTAGAAACCCAGTACACTACACACAAAGTTATATTAATTTAAGGTTGCCAAGTCAAGCACTCAAAGTTAGGAATTGCCAGAATTAAGGTTGCCTGTGCCTCATTTTCCCATCTGTATAATGGGGATAATGCCCCTTCAACTTACAGAAGAGTTATGAAAAAAAATTAGTATTTGTGAAGCACACACAGTGATGAAAACCACAGTAAAGCTCGTGAGGAAATTAGCAATTCTGTATTCAGATTTTGAATAGTGTGCAGTATATAAGGCAAGGGCCATAAATTGAACAGAACAAAATATTGTTTAACTATCCATTCAGAGAGCACCATCCTGTGCTCTAAAAGGTCCTATGGAAAAAACAGTATGTGATCACATAATTAAAAACTGCATCATAATACATATGCACAAGGAGGTAGAACTAAGGTTGCCCACACAACCTCAATTCTGCCATCTGAATTTCTGAGAGCTTGACTTTGCAGCCTTAATAATGCTCTTTTAATGTAGTTTTGTGTGTGTGATGGTAATAGGTAAAACACCATACAGAGAAGTGCCTGCAGGAGAAGGCCTAGTAAAACTCCACCAGTCTGGACTGAGTTTTCCCATAAACCATTCTGTCCTGGCTGGACCAGTCATTCCACCCAGCCAGACTTCAGTAGGCACCACCCTGGAAACATCTGGGAATAGTTAATATAGCCTCAGGCCCAACTGATTTGCCACCAACTTACTCGCTGGTGTCAGGGCAACAGGCATCCTGTAGCTGGATCTATGTTCCACCTCTCTGAGCAGAGGACTCCTGAACCTGCATTTCAGATTGGTAGCCGTGTTCGTCTGTATCAGCAAAAAGAATGAGAGTACGTGTGGCACCTTAGAGACTAACAAATTTATTTGGGCATAAGCTTTCGTGGGCTAAAACCCACTTCATCGGATGCAGGCCCTGGAAAATACAGTAGGAAGATATATATACACAGAGAACATGAAAAAATGGGTGTTGCCATACCAACAAGTGTCACTGGTCACTTTGACACTTATTTTCTGGTCTGGGGAGGAAAATGAAAAAGTCACTAAATCTAGTGACAAAGTTGCCAAGTTCCTTTGGGCAGCTGCTCCCTGAGCACCCCTCAGCGCGACTCCCGGCTGGAGGCGGGAAGCGAGTGGGCGGAGGCTGGCGTGCGCAGCCGGCTCTCTTCCCTGCCAGGCTTCCCCAGCTTTCCCCACGCCACTGCAGGGCATTTCCCGGGCTGGGAAACACCCCGCCGCACCACCGCTCTCGCCCTGAATTCAAGGAAACCCAGGCAGCCGTGGGACGGCCCGGGAAGCCACGGGCGAGAGCGGCGGGTCCCGCGCCCGGCTCTGGGAGCAGCGCGGCCGCGCTCCAGCGCTGAGGGGAACGAAACCGCGGGGCGAGCCCGAGTGGGAGGCGAACGACGTCGGCGCGGTCTGGCGCTGCTGCGAGGGGGAGCCTCGGTGCTTCCCACGCGCCTCTCCTGCGAGAGGGAAACTGCGGCAGCCGCCCCCACTCGGCCGGGCCAGGAGCCGTCATGTGCGCCTGACTCGCCCGCTGACACGTCGCGGCTCTCGCTCTCCCTGCCCCCGGCTCGCCCCGGGAGCCGCGCAGCTCGCCACCGGGCGCTGGGCTTCGGTGTCGCTTTCCCCAAACAGGCGGCATGGCTGCACCCCGCTGCCGCCGCCGCCGCCGCCAGAGCCCGCAAGCACGTCCCTGCCCGCGGAGCCGCACGGCTCAGCGTGGAGCCAGGGTGAAAGCACACCGCCCCCCAGCTGCTGCGCAAGGTGCAGGACAGCCCAAGGGGGTGTGTGGTAGGAGGCAGGAGAAATGAATGCCAATAGGGTTGTCTTCTGCTCTCGCCGCCACTCTTCTATGTATCAGCATCCCGAGAAGGGAGCACCCCACCCCTGTTACAGAGCCCCCCGCCGTTACAGGTCAGTCAAGCTATACGAGACCCCGCTGTTGCCTCTGAAGCAAGTGGAAGGAGGAAATTGACTCCCTAGTAATTGACATAGGTGCAAGGGTCCTCCTAGTTTATTACCTAAACAGCTCAAAGCATTGAATTAAGAATGTGTGTTCAAGGCTATATTAGAATAAAAAAAAATGAGGCACTCAGGGATCCTGTACTTCTTTTAAGTTTTCACTTATTCTTATTAAGTGCAGGCAATGTTCGTTTTTACTTGGCCACTTTTAATCTGTGTCCCTGTGGCAGCAGAAACATTTCAATAGTACTAAGATGTAGATGATTTTCATGAGCTGGTCTCTGCACCCTGCATTACCCAAAAACTACAATAGAGAATTGCAAAACATGGAGACTGGCTCACTGGTGAGTAAATCATTCTTATTAAAAAAATACTCCTGAACTATCTTAATGGCTGTAAGAAGCCCTTTTTTTTTAAATGGTCAGAGACAAGGCACAGTTTAAGTTTAAAGCTCTACATAGGCTTTTTCTTTTGACAGATTACCGTATATACTCATTCATTAGCCCGTTCGTTTATAAGCTGACTCCCCAGGATGGTTAGGTAAAAATTGCAAAAACTGTATGAACCTTTCATAAGCGACCCTATATTTCAAGGGTTGGCAAACTTTGGCTCCTGGCCCATTAGGGTAAGCCTCTAGCGCCACTTCACGCAGCTCCCATTGGCTGGGAATGGCGAAGCGCGGCCACGGGGAGCGGAGGGGCTCCATGCCTGTGAACGCTCCAGATTAGATCTTACCCTTCAGAAGGAATGGGTGATAGCTAAGAGGCCAAAGTTCAGAGTAACTGATGAAACCACCAGATTACTGGATAACAGTGAGGTAATAATGCTCTTTTACAACATCTACTGGAAACTCCAAAACAGTAAAACACATGCTTGGTCCAGCATATGGAGGTGGTATTTAATTCAGGTATAAATAAGAGACAGGGAGAAAATACATGATCCTGTTTAGGCAGGAGCAAGTCCCTGTGAGTATTTAAGTAGAAGCGTATCTCCATATAAGGCAGTCTGTTTAAAACATTTGAAAAGCAGGAGAAAAAAAATTGAACAGATGTGTTTAAAAGGTGAACTGGAAAGCAGTATTGAAAAATGAGTAAGTAGATGCCTGGATAGTAGGTGGGGTATTTGAGCCCAACATTTTTTTTCAATACTCATTCCATTACACTGTAATTGTTTTGTTACTTCATACTGCAGACGGGCGGCTCCAGGCACCAGCACAGCAAATGCATGCCTGGGGCGGCAAGCCGCGGGGGGGGCTGCGTGCCGGTCGCCATGAGGGCGGGAGTCAGGCAGCCTTCGGCGGCATGCCTGCGGGACGTCTGCCGGTCCCACGGCTTCGGCGGTGGGTACGCCAAAGGCGCGGGACCGGCAGATCACCTGCAGAAACGCCGCTGAATCCGCGTGACCAGTGGACCGCCCGCAGGCATGCCACTGAAGGCCGCCTGACTGCCGTGCTTGGGGCAGCAAAAAGCATAGAGCTGCCCCTGACTGCAGAGGTATTTTTCTGAGCTAGATGGACAACTCTTATAATTTGCAATCCTTTTACTGTGACATCACACACTGGGGTCACAGAATCATAGAAATGTAGGGTTAGAAGAGACTTCAAGAATTCATCAAGTCCAATTCCCTGCGCTGAGGCAAGACCTAGTAAACCTAGACCATTCCTAACAGGTGTTTGTCCAACCTGTTCTTAAAAACCTCCAGTGATGGAGAACTCCACAACCTCCCTTGGAAGTCTATTCAGAACTTAACTACCCTTTCAGTTAGAATTTTTTTTTTCAAATATCTAACTTTGCTCCAGATTAAGCCCATTACTTTTTCTCCTACCTTCAGTGGACATAAGAACAGCCATACAGGGTCAGACCAAAGATCCATCTAGCCCAGTATCCTGTCTTCCAACAGTGGTCAATGCCAGGTGCCCCAGAGGAAATGAGCAGTACAGGTAATCATCAAGAAATCCATCCCATCGTCCAGTCCTAGCTTCTGGCAAACAGAGGCTAGGGACACCATCCCTGCCCATCCTGGCTAATAGTCATTGATGGACCTATCCTCCATGAATGTATATAGGTCTTTTTGAACCCTGTTATAGTCTTGGCTTTCCCCACATCCTCTGGCAAAGAGTTCCACAGGTTGACTGTGCGTTATGTGAAGAAATACTTCCTTTTGTTTGTTTTAAACCTGCCTATTAATTTCATTTGGTGACCCCTAGTTCTTGTGTTAGGAGAAGGAGTAAATAACACTTCCTTATTTACTTTCTCCACACTAGTCATGATTTTATAGATTTCTATCATATTCCCATGTAGTTGTCTCTTTTCCAAACTGAAAAGTCCCAATTTTATTAATCTCTCCTTATACGGAAGCCGTTCCATACCCCGAATAATTTTTGTTGCCCTTTTCTGAACCTTTTCCAATTCCAATATATCTTTTTTGAGATGGGGCAACCACATTGCATGCAATATTCCAGATGTGGGCATATCATGGATTTATATAGAGGCAATATATTTTCTGTCTTATTATCTATCCCTTTCTTAATAATTCCCAACATTGTTAGCTTTTTTGACTGTTGCTGCACATTGAGTGGATGTTTTCAGAGAACTATCCACAATGACTCCAAGATCTCTTTCTTGAGTGGTAACAGCTAATTTAGACCCCATCATTTCATAAGTATAGTTGGGATTATGTTTTCCAATGTGCATAACTTTGCATCTATCAACATTGAATTTCATCTGCCATTTTGTTGCCCAGTCACCCAGTTTTGTGAGATCACGTTATAGCTCTTTGCAGTCTGCTTTGGACTTCACTATCTTGAGTAGTTTTGAATCATCTGCAAATTTTGCCACCTCACTGTTTACCCCTTTTTCCAGATCATTTATGAATATGTTGAATAGAACTGGGCTCAGTACAGACCCCTGGGGACACCACTATTTACCTCTCTGCATTCTGAAGGCTGACCATTTATTCCTATGCTTTGTTTCCTATCTTTTCACCAGTTTCTGATCCATGAGAAGACCTTATTTTGCTTAAGAGCCTTTGGTGAGGGACCTTGTCAAAGGCTTTTTGAAAATCTAAGTACACTATATCCACTGGACCCCCCTTGTCCACATGCTTATTGACCCCCTCAAAGAATTCTAGTAAATTGGTGAGGCATGATTTCCTTTTACAAAAACCCTGTTGACTCTTCCCCCGACAAATTATGTTCGTCTATGTGTCTGACAATTCTGTTCTTTACTATAGTTTCAACCAGTTTGCCTGTTACTGAAGTCAGGCTTACTGGCCATTTTTAAAAATTGGCATCACAATAGCTATCATCCAGTCATTTGTTACAGAAGCTGATTTAAATGACAGGTTACTAACCAGTTAGTAGTTCTGCAATTTCACATTTGAGTTCCTTCAGGACTCTTGGGTGAATACTATCTCTGGTCCTGGTGACTTAGTACTGTTTAATTTATCAATTTGTTCCAAAACCTCCTCTAATGACACCTCAATCTGGGACAGTTCCTCAGCTTTGTCACCTAAAAAGAATTGCTCGGGTTTGGGAATCTCCCTCATATCCTCAGCTATGAAGACCGATGCAAACAATTCATTTAGTTTCTCCGCAATGGCCTTATCGTCCTTAAGTGCTCCTTTAGCATCTTGATTGTCCAGTTGTCCCACTGGTTGTTTAGTAGGCTTCCTGCTTTTGATGTACTTAAAAAAAATTGCTATTACTTTTTCAGCTGTTCTTCAAATTCTTTTTTAGCCTTCCTAATTATATTTTTACACTTCACTTGCCAGAGTTTATGCTATATTCTAGTGAGGAAAATAGAAAGTAACTTCCACTTTTTAAAGGATGCCTTTTTGCCTCTCACTGCTTCTTTTACTTTGTTGTGTAGTCATAATAGCACTTTTTGGGTTCTCTTATGTTTTTTAACTCGGGGTATACATTTAAGTTGAGCCTCTATTATGGCGTCTTTAAAAAGTTTCATGTGGCTTGCAGGGATTTCACTTTTGGTGTTGTACCCTTTAATTTCTGTTTAACTAACTTCCTCATTTTAGTGTAGTCCCCTTTTCTGAAATTAAATGCTACTGTGTTAGGCTCCTATGGTGTTTTCCCTGCCAAAGAGATGTTAAATTTAATTATATTATGGTCACTATTACCAGGCGGTCCAGCTATATTCACCTCTTGGCCCAGATCCTGTGCTGCACTTAAGACTAAATCAAGAATTGCCTCTCCTCTTGTGGGTTCCAGGACTAGCTGCTCCAAGAAGCAGTCATTTAAGGTGTCAAGAAAGTTTATCTCTGCATCCCATTCTGAGATGACATGTACCCAGTCAATATGGGGATAGTTGAAATCCTCCTTTATGATTGAGTTTTTTTTATTTTTATTGCCTCTCTAATCTCGGAGGATTTCAGTCACTATCATCATCCTGGTCAGGTGGTTGGTAGTATATCCCTACTACTATATTCTTCTTATTCGAGCATGGAATCACTAACCATAGAGATTCTATGGTACAGTTTGGTTCATTTAAGATTTTTACTTCATTTGGTTCTATGCTGTCTTTTACATATAGTACCACACCAGCACAACCTGTTCTGTCCTTTCGATACAGTAATACCAGGATACAAAATGTGTCCCGTTGATTATCCTCATTCCACCAAGTTTCTGTGATGTTTATTATACCAATATTCTCATTTAATATAAGGCACTCTAGTTTATCCACCTTATTATTTAGATTTCTAGCATTTGTACATAAGCACTTAAAAAACTTGTCACTTTTTAGCTGTCTGCCATTACATGATGTAATTGAATGGGACTCTTTTTCATTTGACTATTTCTCATAAGATCCTACCTGTATTTGATCATCTTCCTTCTTACTAGGACAGAGAACCTCCATTAATAGATCCTCCCCTAAGGGATGTCTCTGTCTGAACCATATGCTCCTCCACACCTGTCGGCTTTCTCCAGCCCTTAATATTAAAAAGATCATAGAGCAGTTTTTTAACTAAGTGCCAGCAATCTGGTTCCATTTTGGTTTCGGTAGAGCCAATCCTTCCTGTATAGGTTCCCCCTTTCCCAAAAGTTTCTTGAGTTCCTAATAAAGCTAAACCCCTGCTCCCTACACCATCGTCTTATTCACACATTGAGACCCTATAGTTCTGCCTGTCTAACTGGCCCTGCACATGGAACTGGAAGCATTTCAAAGAATGCTATCACGGAGGTCCTGGACTTCAATCTCTTACCTAGCAGGCTAAATTTGGCCTCCAGGACCTCTCTCCTGTCCTTCCCTGTGTCATTGGTACCTACATATACCACCGGCTCCTCCCCTGCACTACACACAAGTCTATCTAGATGTCTTGAAAGATCTGCAGCCTTCACACCAGGCAGGCAAGTCACCATGCGGTGCTCCTGGTCATTGTAAACCCAGCTATCTATGTTTCTAATGATCAAATCCCCCCTATTACTTGTCTCTTCCTAATAACTGGAGTTCCCTCCCCTGGAGAAGTATCCTCAGTGCGAGAGGATACCACATCATCTTGGAGGGTCCCAACTATGGATCGTTTTCCTCTGCTCCAGTTTGATGCTCTCTTTCCCTGAGACTTTCATCCTCCTGAACAGCACAGAGGCTGTCAGAAGGGGGGGGGTGGGACTGTTCTGCATCCCAGAAAGTCTCATCTATGCACCTGTCTCCCTTAGCTCCTCCAGCTCAGCCACTCTGGTCTCCAAAACCCGTACACAGGCTCTGAAGGCCAGAAGCTCCTTCCACCGAATGTGCCCATAAGGCAGATAAGCATACATGCTGCATTAGGTGCAATAAACTGGATATCCCCCACTCTGTTGCTGGACATCTGCCTGCATTCTCTTTTTACTTCTGCAGCTCATTCCTTTGTTGATGTTTTGGTTTTATCAGGGAGTGTTTTTGGCCTTAAGTTTAAAGAATGTTGTGAGTATCTAGCCCCCCACCCTCCTGCTCTAAACTCCCTCACAAAACTCCCATTAACTGCTCCTGTTCTCTAGCTCCTCATGAAGAACTGATCTCCATCCTCTTTATAGCAGCCCTTAACATAGTTGAAGACTTATAAGGTTCTCCCCTCACTCTTCTTTTCAAGACTAAACATGCTCATTTTTAAACCTTTCCTCACAGGTTTTCTAAGTCTTTTATAATTTTTGAAGCTCTCCTCCAGACTCTCTTCAATTTACCCCCATTTCCTAAAGAATAGCTCCCTTGGACGCAGTAGTCCAGGTGAGGCTTCACTAGTGCCAAGCAGAGTGGGACAATTATTTCCTGTGTCTTTACATATGACACTCCCATTAATATGCCCCAGAATGACATTAGCCCTTTTCACAACTGCATCATATTGTTGACTCATTCAATTTGTGCCCCACTATAACCCTCACATTTTTTTCAGCAGTATGACCACCTAGCCAGCTATTCCCCATTCATAGAATCAGAAGATTAGGGTTGGAAGAGACCTCAGGAAGTCATCTAGTCCAACCCCCTCCTCACAGCAGGACCAACACCAACTAAATCATCCCAGCCAGGGCTTTGTCAAGCCAGGCCTTAAAAACCTAAGGATGGAGATTCCACCACCTCCCTAGGTAACCCATTCCAGTGCTTCACCACCCTCATAGTGAAATAGCGTTTCCTAATATCCAACCTAGACCTCCCCCACTGCAACTTGAGACCATTGCTCCTTGTTCTGTCATCTGCCACCACTGAGAACAGCCGAGCTCCATCCTCTTTGGAACCCCCTTTCAGGTAGTTGCTATCAAATCCCCCCTCACTCTTCTCTTCTGCAGACTAAACAAGCCCAGTTCCCTTACCATCTCATAAGTCATGTGCCCCAGCACCCTGATCATTTTCGTTGCTCTCCACTGGACTCTCTCCAATTTGTCCACATCCTTTCTGTAGTGGGGGGCCCAAAACTGGACACAATACTCCAGATGTAACCCCACCAGTGCTGAGTAGAGGGGAATAATCACTTCCATCGATCTGCTGGCAGTGCTCCTGCTAATACAGCCCAATATGCCGTTCGCCTTCTTGGCAACAAGGGCACACTGCTGACTCTCATCCAGCTTCTCATCCACTGCAATTCCCAGTTCCTTTGTTGCAGAACTGCTGCTTAGCTATTGTGTAGTTGTGCATTTGATTTTTTCCTTCCTATGTGTAGTTCTTTGCACTTGTTTTTAATGAATTTAATCTTGATGGTTTCAGATCAATTCTCTAATTAGTTGAGGTCATTTTGAATTCTAATCCTGACCTCTAAAGTGCATGCAACCCCTCCCAGCTTGATATCATCCACAAATTTTATGAGCATACTCTCCCCTCCATTATCCAAGTCCAGTACTGGATCCAGTACTAACCCCCTGCATGACACCATTAGAGATGGCTCCTGCCTCATTCAAGATATCAAGACTTCATAGGAAAACTCTCCTTTTACATTGACATATTTGTTATTTTTCTACATGCTGGTGTGATGGAATACACCCCTGTATTCACACCCTACACACTATTACAAAGTGCCTTGTAAGGTACCATTTGCAAACTCATAATTTGCTGGTCAGTATTGTTCTGGTAAAATGTGTGGCAACACTGTACATGAAGTTAAAAGATTCCCCTATATTATGTTACCAACACATATTCCAATCGCCCCCCCTCCCCGCCCCAGCACAGTCTAGGCAGAAGTCAGATCTACCCTAAACAAAAGAAGGAATGTGTGTGTTTTTTAATTTTGCATTTAACCAGTAAACAGTCATCAGCCAGGAAGGGAAAACAAAGGAAATTCAAACAGGGGAAAAAGCCAGCAGGGAATATCCTTCCACAAAAGACACTGTCTCCTGGTTCTCAGCTGGAAATGTTTTTCAAAAGGGAGAGAAGCTATAAAAGAGAGGGACCAACATGCCAAGGCATCTCTCTTTCTCTCTCTGCCCACCTCATTCTCCACCCAAGAAGACAAAAGTAAACAGCCATTGGACTTTGGGGGAGGAGTCCTGACCTGAAGAGTTTGGTCAGTACGCTTACTGGAAACATGGTGACAAAGTCTGCTTTACAACTAAGATAGTTTCTTAAGGCGATACTAGTAAGCCTTTTGTTTTTATTTTTCTTGTAACCAGTTCTGACTTTTCTGCCTCATTATTTATACTCAGTTAAAATCGCTTTTTGTACTTAATAAACTTGTTTTACTGTATTATCTCAGCCAATGTGTTTAAATGGAACTGTCTGGGTAACTTTTTATGGTAATAAACTGGCATATTAGTCCCTCAAAAGAATAACTGACAATATATTTGTACTGTTCAGGAGACAGCTGGGAAGTATAGGACATAACATTTCTGGAGGGATGATCTGGGACTGGTGGTATGTTGGGGTCACCATGTAGTATAATGTAGGCTGGTGAGAACCAGGGTGGAGCTGGCAGGCTGCAGTTACACACAGCCACTTAGGGTGTGGCTTGCATGCTGCAAGGCTGTTTGTGAGCAGCTGAGGTAGGAGCTACTACAGCGAGGCATTGTAAGGCACCCAAGGTTGCGAGGCATAGGTGACAGTCCACCACTAGTCTGGATTGTGTTCTGGTATGGCACAGCTGGTTGGTAGATATTAAAAACAAGACTAGTTTTAAATATTTGTTTTGCAGTTTGTCACTTTGATCACCTTTAAATCAGTTCTCTAATATCTTTAAATTCATGAATCTTTAGATACAATATACAGATGTTTAGGTTTGATTGTAATTTATATACATGCTATAGTTTTCATACAAAGATCTGACAATTTAAATCAGGCTATTTAAATTATAGCATTACAAAAATGAGTGGTAGCCACATTTATAAATTTTAAAGTGTAGTTTTATTCCGAGAAGCCACTAAAATGGCATGAGTCTGTTTCTCTTTCCACATTAAATTCCCATTTCAACTTTTCTTAAACAGAGCCCTGCAAACCTACTATGACGTGTGAACGTCACATTGCATCGATGAGTGGGCCGGAGGGTGAGGGGCGGGGGGGGAGAGGAGACAACCCACCCCCAAACAAACAACTTAGATTCAGATACCAGGGAGAGCTTGCAGTTGAAAAGGACACAACTGATTAAGTAGCCTTTGAGACAAATATGGAATCCCAATGTCATTTTTACAGTAATTTCTCAGATCAGACCTGCACAATAAGGCACACTTGAGAACCAAATCTATAGGTGAGAGCTTTAAGTAAATCATGCCAAAAAAGAGACATCATGAAAGTTTTCTATGCTGACCATTAGTTACCTTATCTCCACACAGATATGGAAAGAGGAGGAAGGCCTGGCAAGACATGTATTTCTCTCCCTTGCTCCCATCCCTTATGTCTTAGTTATTTTAAAATGAGATGAATTGAAGTTTAGAGCTGTGATCTATTTCAAGCAACTCTTATTCTTGAAAAAAAAAAAAATCCAGGTACACTATTATCAGGATGCTGAACTGGTACCTCAGCCATCAACTCAGCTGTCAGATGCAAAATGTGGGGATTGTAGTACAAGAAAGCGGTGTTATCTGGCACTTTACCAACTGGAAAGCTCTATAAACTGGCATTTCTGATCTTCATTGAAAGTCCGGTTTATAGTCTGGTTGGCATGGGGCCAGCAGGCTCCCTATCTGGCTCCCTGCTGCTGCTAGGTGGAGGACTGACCACAAGGGGTTTGGAGTGCAGAAGGGGGTGTAGGTCACAGGCTCTAGGAGGGAGTTTGGGTGTGGGAGGAGTCTCAGGGCAGGAAGTTGTGGCACGGGAGAGGTTTTGCGGTGCGGGATACAGGCGGTGCTAACTTCTGGCGACTCCCCGCAAGCAGCAACATGTCCCTGCTGCTCCTAGGCAGAGGTGCAGCTAGGCAGCTCTGCGTGCTGTCCCTGCCCTTCCCTGAGCACTGGCTCCCCAGCTCCCATTGGCCAGGAACCATGGCCAATGGTAGCAATGGGGGCAGTGCCTGCAGGCAGAGGCAGTGCGCAGAGCCGCCTAGCCATGCCTCTGCCTATGAGGCAGCAGAGATGTGTTGCCGCTTTTGGGGAGCTGCCAAGAGGTGAGCACCACCTGGATCCGGCACCCCGCACCACCTCACATGCCCCAAGCCCCCTCCTGAGCCCAAGCTCCCTCCCATAACCCCCTCCCACACCCAAACTCCCTCCCTCTTAGTTAACCGGAATTTTTGACTTACCGGCATCCCCTATTTCCCCCAACATGCCAGATAACAAAGCTTTTACTGTATATGCTTTAGCAAGCTGCACCAGATGTTACTACTTTCTAATGAAGGCACACACTGCATGGTAAGATTTTATTTAGTATTTGTCTCAAAACTATTAGCGTTCCTGGTTGTCTCATACAGCTGACACATGAAAGCTGTGGTACTGAGGGAAAACTACCATTAAGGAGTATCTGCAAATTAGAATTCTATTCAAAGCAGAGGTATTGTATATATTCCTATGTTCTTCAAAATGCTTTTATGTTAAGGGCTTTTAGAAGATTTGACCTATGTAAAAAAGTAAACTGAAGAAGAAACTGTAAAGTTTTTAAACTTTTCTTTTTGAAAAGATGTTATCTTACAGTACATACAAAAATACTCTGAAAATACATACGACTTCATTTACAAAACATTGAATTAAATAAATTACAAGAGAAATTACGTAGTCTAGGATTTGCTTTGTAGAAGATGCATTTCCCCCCTGGAACTTCACTCTACATGAAGACTGCAATGGTCCTAAGCCAGAGTTCCGTAACCATTGTTATTCAAAAGGAAATGTTTTCAGGCGTTTTATTGAAACCAATATCTGTTTCTGCATGCCTAATCAGTGAAGAATTGTTCTGCATAACTGCAAAATGAGTAGATCGTAATATCACAACAGGTTTTTCCTAGTCTCAATATTTAGCTAAGTCTTAAGTATTTTGGGTAACAAATTTGTTACTGTGGGGAAATTTGTTTAATTAACCAGTGAAAACTGGAAGAGGTCCTAAGCCTGTTTCAGAACAAGATTTACAAGAATCAGATTCCATAGCATAAGACATTCCTACCATTTCAGTATCTTGGCAGATATCCTTAATGGTTGAATTTTTATTTTTAAATTAAGGATTGATTTCTTGGGCCTCCATGGGAGGCAGTCTGTAAAACTTGGGTAGTGCCTGGCTACGTGCTAAATACCGTAAAGCTATTGCCTATAGATGCTGAGCACCAGCGTGACAGATGTAGAAAAGAGTGTGTGCTAAACCAGAAAAAATAATTGAAGTTCACAAAATAATGTATATCTACACCATTAGGAAAGCAGAAACAATACTAAGACTTTCATACACACACACACACACACACACTTCTAACCAGAATGTGGCTCCAGTGACTGAAGTAAACATGTTTACATACATTCAGAAAAATGGTATCACAGGACATTTTTTTGTATTTTTCAGAACAATTTTTTTCAGCTCAAGACAATAACACAAGAATTTAAAAAAAAACAAGGACTGCTGTTGGAAGGGGGTTCAAAATGAGAAGTAGATCAGTCAGAAGTAGCAAATATTTAAACTAAAGGCAATTAAAAAAAGACAAAAGCCATGATTTTGTCGACAGTGGCTTGTCAGCAGGCGATCTTGGAAAAGCTATACAGTAATGGAAGTATCCTACAGCATCTGCAGGTCAAAATGCAGACAAAAATTAATAACTGGAAAAATATCTCCAATTCGGTGACAGTAACTCCATATTTTATGTGGGACAGCAACTGCAGTATAAAAGTTAATTGCTTGTGTAAACGACTAAACAAGTGCATATTATCTTTACCTGAAAAGGCACTGTAGTTACCGGTTAAGGGTCAATCTGATGGAATGTTTAATGACACGAATGTTATTTGTTGGAACAGGAGAAGATGAATCTGGTAGTTCTTTACTGGCAAGTCTCTACAATAGAAAAATAGAAACCAAGCGGGGAAGGGGAAAATATTTTTAAATATGCATAATGTGAACAGAAGTTGGGTAGAAAGTGAAACTGTTTCAGCTATAAACAAGACCTACAGATTAACTTCATGACCTACCACACCAAACCAAGAGGTCTAGAATATGCTATTCCCCCCACCATAGTGATTATCTGCCAATTCTCTACTAGAAGTTAGACACTTGCAGGCGAAGTGTCTGCTTCTCACTGTGATGGCATTTATTCACTACAATAGTGTAGGGGAAGGGACATTCCCCTGTCCTGCACAGTCTTCCCTCAAGAGTTCAACTGAATTAGGCAAACCAGCATGTTGCTAGGGTTGCCAGGTGTCCAGTCAAAAAGGGACCCTGGCTGCTCTGGGGCCGGCAGGCTCCCTACCTGGCTCTGCATGGCTTCCCAGAAGTGGTGACATGTCCCTCGGCTCTTAAGTGGAGGAATGGCCTGGGGGCTCCACGTGTTGCCCCCGCCCCGAGTGCCGGCTCCGCAGCTCCCATTGGCTGGGAACTGTGGCCAATGGGAGCTGCAGGGGCAGTGCCTATGGGCGAAGGCAGGGCGGCTGCCTGAGGTAAGCACCACCCTGAGCTTACACCACTCACCCCCTCCCACACCCCAGCCCCTGCCCCAGCCTTGAGACCCCTCCTGCACCCTACTCCCTCCCAGAGCTCACATCTCACACCTCAATCCCTTGCCCCAGCCCTGAGCCTCCTCCTGCACCCATACTCCCTCCTGGAGCCTGCACCTCCTCCTGTTCCCCAACCGCCTCGGCTCCAGATCAGAACCCCCCACACACTCTGAACCCCTTGACCCCAGCCTGGAACCCCCTTCTGCACTCTGAACCCCTCATTTCTGGCCCCACCCCAGGGCCACACCCCCTCCCACACCCCAACCTCAGCCCAGTGAAAACGAGCGAGTGAGGATGAGCTACAGAGGGAGGGGAGATGGAGTGAGTGGGGGCAGGGCCTTGGAGATAGGGCAGGACAGGGCCCTCAGGGGAGGGACGCGGCAAGGGTGTTCGGTTTTGAACGATTAAAAAGTTGGCAATCCTACAGGGAGTCCAAACTCTGCTGGTTGAGTTAAAAAAAAAAAAAGGAGTGGGGTAAGAGTCTTAATATTAAATTTCAGACTGTATATCTTGATTGGCCTAGCTTTAGATCAAGAGAGCATGAAAAAATTAAGTTTCAAAATCTGAAGTGTAATTGCTATAATTTGCTGATGTTTTTGAGCATATCCAGTTTTTGGCACTGAAGTCCTGCATGTGATATGGAGGTTGATTAACAGCTCAGAGCACTCAATGAAGAATGTGATTGAGGCAGAGGATAGATTCCAGTGACACTAAGGGTATGTCTACACTACCCGCCGGATCGGCGGGCAGCGATCGATTCAGCGGGGGTCGATTTATCGCATCTAGTCTAGACGTGATAAATCGACCCCCAAGCGCTCTCCCATCGACTCCTGTACTCCACCACCGCGAGAGCTGCAGGCAGAGTCAACGGGGGAGTAGCAGCAGTCGATTCACCGCACTGTCTTGGTATAAGTACGTCAACTTCAGCTACATTAGTCACCTAGCTGAAGTTGCGTAACTTAGATCGATTTCCCCTCCCCGCCCCCCAAGAGTAGACCAGGCCTAAGAAGGCAGTTTGGAAAGAAAGGGGCTTTGTCTAGTTTTTTGAAGGGGTTGTGAAGTTTGAATGCCTGAGATGGTAGGAGACAGATGCTTGTGTGTGCAAATGAAGTGTTTTTCAATCTTTGGCTGGATGCCTAAACCTTTTAAAGTAAGCATGGCAGTTTGGGGCTTCTGTCTGTTTGAGAGCTGCTAAAGCAGCTCTCCAAAATACCACTGCACAGTGTGTAAGTGAGAATTACAGTTACCATATGTTGCCACAAGAGTTAAAGAATTATAGTAAATCAACAGAAAAGTACTTGACACTGTCAAATAGCTAGTGTGTGTAAACAAATATTACCTTAATGTATGCAGGAAATATTCACTAGTTTACGTTCACTGATAAAGCAAAAGACTCAGTAGACAGTACCTGTGATCTTGATGTGTCAATAGTTGGAATAGGCATGGATTCCCCTCCTCCAAGGCTATCCTAAAAACCCAAAAGTATATAAGAATAGTGTACTGAATGCATTGCAATTAGGTTCCTTTATATGAAAAGCACAAATATCAGCTAACAAACAAATGCTTATTAAATGCCTGCTGTATCTATATTTCTGGTTCCAACTAGCAAGAAAGCATTTATGAAACTTTAAAAGTCTCATGACATCTATTCTTTATGTGGAAGGTATTTTGGGTCATTTTATTCTTCTGTAAAGGAGGGCCTATGTATGTATCCAAAGAGATGAATCACAGGGTGTGCCCGCTCAAGATAATACTTTTTAGCTAGACTTTTGTTACATATTCAGACCTTTTTCAAAGGAAAGGGGAAGTGAGAGTCTTTTTAAAATTGCTCAAAATTTGAATTTACATAAAACAGACTGTTCATTTGACATGGCTATTTTACATATAAATCCAGGCTCTGAACTTACCTAAGCAGTGCCCAGCTTCTGCCTATAGGTTGGCTGCCTTTTCTTTAAAGAAGTTGATAGAAAATTTTTATGTTTGAAGGAGGCAAGATTTAAATTTGTTTGTTATAGAAGAGTTAGAAGAGCTGAGCAAGTAACTGCTTTTTTGGTTTACTGGCAGTTCTGAAAAAAAATATTTGATTTGGGTCAATCCAAATTCAAAAAAGTTTTTGCCAAACTGAAAAAGTCAATAAAAACTTTAGGTCAAACAAAATGTTTAATTTGATCCAAAACAAAAATATTTAATTTCATGGCACTTTTAAAATAAAGCAGCAAAGGAAAGGATTCTCAAGATAGCCAGAGGTAATGGTTGTACCTCCCTTATACCTTTTATCCCACTGGTCAGGGCACTCAGCTAGTATGTGGGAGACTGGGGTTTGATTTCCCCCACTCCCGACTTGAGTTTCCCACATTGTAGGAAAGTGCCCAAATGACCGGACCATAGCATGATCTGGGCTGGGTGTCTCAATCGCTCCTATTGAACCTGTTCCTCTTGGTATACAAAAATATTTGAATAGTCACTGAGAGAGAGAGACTATAGCCAGGTGATTAGGGTACTCATCTGGAAGGGGAAGACAAGTTCAAGTCCCTGCTCCAATGACTAAGAAATTGAGAGACCTGTCCCCCATAATATTCCATAGCCCAGTGGTATAATGCAACATGGTCATATAAAAAGGCACCACCTCCTCCCACCATTTTGTGAATGGTGCCTAAGCTAAAAAAATTTGGCTGAAATCATTGGGCAAATTAGTGTCAAAATTCAAATAGTTTAGAGTTGACCAAAACTGAATTTTTCATCCAATAAGCTATCTGTCCAAAACATTTCACCCAGTTCTAGTTTTAGGTCTACAAATAATTCAGATGCTCTGAGAGAACTAAACCAGGTTACACTTTGGCTTCCCAGCAAATAATTTCTGGGTGTGATGTGTGGAGAAACAGGAAAATGGATAAAGCTTGATAAGAGCTGTAAGTAATACAAAAAAGTTTTTCTGTCTAATTGATTTTAACTGAAATTTATTCTTAGTCATGTCATTAAGTGGAATAGTTAAAGAATTTCACTTAATTAGTTAGAGTTAAAGCAGTTTATTCAGGATTAAAAAAAGTTAAGATGAATGCCTCAAATTATATTTTTTTCCCTGTAGATTTTCTCTTTATATCATCTTGGATGCTACAATCTTTGAATGCTGAATCCAGTCCAATTTACTAGAACAGGATACATAGTATCAAAGCCATTTATATGGTTAGAGCTCATGGACCAAACTACCCTCAGATACAAGTACAACTTTCATTCAAATCAGCAGGAGTTGAGAGAGCATATTGAGGCTGAACTTGACCTAGCACGAACAGTCCTTATTGAAGAAAGCATTGCTGTTTGACTACAAAACACAAGCAAGAACCAGAGGAGTTGGCCTGTTCTGAGGCCCAATAGGAACTTTCAATTAGTTGAGAATTAAAAGTTTAAATTTTTGGAAATGTATAAACAAATTCCAAAAATTTAGTGTTTTCCAGCTCTTTCTTGCCTTTCCACAAAAATGGAAGTAAAATTAGCAAAAGCTATGTTTTTTCCCGGGAAATGGAATTGATCAAAACAACTTAGTGCTCTGTCAATGTCAGCTGCTGATAACCTGTCCAGCAGGTTAAGCGTCTGCTCCTAAAGGCCACCTGCACCTGAGATACTATACAAAAAAATACTACAGGGAAGATTAATCATAGTAGGATGACATCCTACAGCCATTTTCTCCAGTGTATTACCCCTTTTATAAGTATATCAGAAGGCACATACTGCATCTGTCAACTGTGTAACATTGGACAAATGAACTCAATTTTCTACCATTTTAACCCATCTTTGTGGTTTAATCATTAACATTTTGTAGGGAAGATTCCATAGTTTTCTTGGTCTGCTACTTGTCAGTGCAAATTTCACAGATTAACCAGACCTCACACTCCACAGAATTTTAGCTAATCTGAGCAGCTGATGAACCTTCTTAACAATCAGTTTCATCTATATTTTGCTATAGTACTGCCAACACCTATACCTACACCTATACCTAGACCTACTAGAAGTGGTGGGGAAGGAATTATTTACTTCAGCCAAGATACATATTAATGCTTCCATAATTAATTCTATAATCCATATTTAAGATACTTGATAGCAATTATGGAGTAGACAAGTGTGGGTTTATGCAACTAGACTGCACAAATTGAATACTTCTTTACATAACGGCTGCTTAGACCAATGAGGTTTTAATTTTTGAAAGATGACCAGCAAAACATTTGGCTTGGCTTTTTCTATGTCAAATTATCAAAAAATACCTTTCAGGCTTTATTCTTTTGTCATGAAAATTAATGTTTTGCTTAGAAACTTGACTTAGGAACTAGTTAAATGACAGCATCTCAAAAGTTGGTGAAAGCTGAGCAATTGAAAGTGGAGGTTACTTACCTGTAACTGGAAGTTCTTGAGATATGTAGTCATTATCTGGGTGGTGCCTGCGCACCATACGTCCAGAGCCAGAGAAAAATAGTGTCCGTTGGTGCACACATGCAGCCTGGCTCACCTCATTGTCTCCATCTGAAGGGATACAGGGTTGGGTGGACCAATTGCCTCTTCAGTTCCTTCTCTACAGCGAATCAGATAAGATCCAAAGCAGAGGGGAAGGAGGACAGGTAGTGGAATATAGATAGTGACCACACATCTAAAAGAACCTCTAATTACAGGTCAATAACCTCCTTTTCTTCTTTGAGTGATGGTCCCTATTGTATTCCACTGGGGTTGATCGACAAACAGTACTTAAGTAGGAAAAGGGTGCAAGTATGTAGACGGTGGGCTGAGAGGAGTACTGTGGTCCTAAAGGAGGCATAAGCAGAAGAGTCCTGCACCAGGGCGAAATGTCTTGCAACCATCTCAATGGAGGCCCATGTGCCCGCTTTACAGGTGTCCAGGATGGGTACCTTCTTAAGAGATGCCATAGTTGTTGCTTGTGCTCTGGTAGAATGAACTCTTATCCCATCATTGGGGAGAAGGTTTGATAGCAACAGAATTGAATGCAGCCATTTAGAAATTCTCTGGGTGGAGATTTCTGACTTTCTGCTGTAGCGATGAATAGTCTCAGGAATTTCTTGATTGGTTTTGTTCTGTGTAGGTAAAAGGGAGTGGAGTTTTCGTTCCTCTGCGGAAGTGTGTGTGGTTTTGGGAAGAACACAGGTAAGTGAATCAATGTGGCTAATATGAAATTCCAAAACTACTTTAGGGGTGAATTTGGGGTGTAGACACAAACAAACCTTATCCTTATGGAATATAGTGTACGGAGAATCTGCCATCATTGCTCCAAGTTTGCCAACTTTTCTAGCGGAGGTGATGGCTACAAGGAAAATGACCTTCATGGAAAGGAGAGACATGGTGCAAGAAGCTAAAGGTTCAAAGAGGGGGGGCGCCTCTGAGTACCGAGAGAACAAGTTTTAAGGTACTGCTGAGGAGTAGGCTTCTGAATAGCTGGAAAGGTTCTTATTAGGCCTTTCCAGAATCTATTGGTCAGAGGATGTGCGGAGACCCGGTAGCCCCAAGAAGGTGGATGGTATGCCCTGATTATCACCAGGTGGACCCTCAAGGAGCTGATGGACAAACCTGAAGTCTTCAAAAGATAGGATATAGTCCAAGATCAGAGGAATATCTAGTTTCTGGAAGAATGCTTCTTTGATATGCCCAAGAAAAGCGCTTCCATTTAGCTAGGTAACATTTTCTAGTAGAGTCCTTTCTATTATTAGAGAGGAGATCTCTTACACCTGTGGAGCATGAATGTTATAATGCCCATCCAAATACCAAATCCTGATGTGGAGCCGACGTGAATCAGGATGCCTGATCTTGCCATTCCACTGGGTCAGGAGCTCAGGAAATGTTGGAAGGATGATTGGTGGTCAAGATAACATGTGTAGGAGTTTGGGAAACCAGAACTTTGTGGAACAGAAGAGGGCAATCAGGATAACCTTCTGACACCCCAATATTAGGGTGACCAGACAGCAAATGTGAAAAATCAGGATGGGGGTGGGGGGTAATAAGCGCCTATAGAAGAAAATGCCCCAAATATTGGGACTGTCCCTATGGTCACCCTACCCAATAGTCACCACTGTCATGTAATTAGGATATACTTTGTACAAAGTATGTCTTGTGAGGTATCAGTCTAAAAGTCTTGATCTGCTAGACATTAATATCTTGTTGGATTGTGTGTGCTATTGTCATGTGTGAAGTTAGGCTATGTATGTGTTACTAAAACATGTTGTGAGGTTAAAAACACCCACAAGCAGCTTTTCAGGTACAACAGTAAAAAGGCCAAACAATGTTAATGGCTTATTGAGGAAATGCACACAAGTACAAGGATTACCCCAGGAACTGTGTACAATAGAAACCTCTCAGAGATAGCACTATACAATGGGAACTGTTTGACCCATGTCACAGCAAAAGAGCTTTCCAGCAAGTGGGAAGATATAAAAGGAGGACAATGACATCATGAGGGTGCTAGACTCTCGAGATGTCCAGGTACTGTGAGCTGTGTGGTTGTTCATGTGGGCTCCCCAACCCAACATGGATGCATCTGTAGTAATGGTCCTGTCTGGAGAGGAAGGAAGAAAAAAGGAACCCATGCATACCCGACAAGGATTTGGATTTGTCCACCATAGCAGGGAAGACACTGGCCAGAACGGTCATCATGAGGGTTACTGACTGACATTTTGGGAAGTACACCGACTGCCGCATTTGAAGGCAACGAAAGTGGATTCTTGCAAGTGGAGTGCTGTAGTTGCATGAGACCATATGACCTAGTAGAGACACACATGACTTGACCAGTACTCGAGGCTTGTTTGTGATGTAGACTAGGATATCGCTCATGGTCTGGAGTCTGTCCTGCAGGTACTCTCTTGCTGTAATACAATTCGAGGTTGCCTGGATGAAATCCAGAGATCGTGTCGGGGGTGAGAACATCTTTTTCAGTGTTTACACTGACTCCCAGTGAGGAGAGCAGGTGTAGCATCATGGAAGTTGACACACAAGTTTCCCTGCAGGACTTGATAACAATGAGCCAGTCATCAAGGTAGCAGAAAACAATGAGACCAATGTCTGACATGGGCTGCTACTACAGAGAATATCTTGGTAAAAGGCTCTGGGGGCAGTCGCTATTCCAAAGGGGAGTAGTCTGTACTGAAAATGGGTAGAGTCCACCAGGAATCTGAGGAAGCATTTGTGAGTGGAATGAATGTCTACATGGAAGGAAGTGTCTTTCATATCGAGTGCCATAAACCACATGCCCTTTTCTAAAGATGGAATTATATCTGCCAACTGTCTGTTACAGCTGTCCCCCTGCTGGATTCCCTTTTTCCCCTTCCTTTCTGTTTGTGCTGAGTGGCCGCCCCCCCCGGCCATGGAACTGACCAAAATCACAGCCTGGCCCTGCTCATGGAAATGGCTTGTGCAGACTGACTGGAGCCATTGCTCTGCTCAGGGAGGTGGGGGCTTTTTTGCTCCTTTGTCTAGCTTCTTTGTTCGGACCCGGCTCGGTGTAGGGTGCTCTGCCCAGGTCTGCAAGACCTAAAGTGGCCACATAGCTGAGCATCTGCGTCATACCTGTGACTCAGAACTTGCCCAGACATGTCCTGTGCCTACCTGCAGTTTTCCCTGCCTTCTCTCCTCCCCTGGATTAAGGGGAACCAATCAAAGTTACTGGTGGGAAACTGCCTGAGTTTGCCCTTAAAACCAGACATTTTCTGATCAGACCCCCAAAGAAAGTCCTTGCTTTGCCACCTGGTCTGATCAGCTAGGGGTCTTTGGGGGGCCCTCTCCCCGCTCTCGTTTGTTTTTGAGCATACCCCCGTTTTTAAACTCCCCTCCCACGAACAACGAATTTGTGCCTGGAGATCTGATTATTGTAAGCAAATCGAGTCCTCTCTGCGTCCTCTGATGCTGAAACTGCTGTTCCTGCTGTTGCTTTGGGGATTGGTAAGGAAAAACCTCTTGCACACTCCCCTTGTTCTAGCTGCTGGCTTTCTTTCCCCAGCAGGCAGACCCAAGCTAACTCCTTGGTCTGTATCTGTAATCTGCTTCTAGCTCCGCAGCGCCTTTGCTGCTAGAAATAAGCCTGCTTGCAGCCACCACTAGTTAAACACCCCCTCCCCTTGAAGCTGTATCCTGGGCACACACCACTCTGCCCTCTGGAACTACCCCTAGTATAAGGTGCACCCATTAGGTTAGATTTAGCCTTTAGTCTAGATAAATTGTAATTTCATTTTGCATAGTTGTGGTTAAGTTAGGTTTAGAAAATTGCTTGCATTGTACTCTAAGTTAGGCTTAAAGAATTGTTGCATTGTTTTTTGTTACTTGCTAATTTGTGTAGTCTTGGTTAAGTTAAATCATAGATAAGATTTTGCTGTGTTCTGTATAATTGTCTCTGCTGTTTAAACTTGCAGCCTGTCTGCTCTCTCTCTCTCTTAATCCCTTCCCCCACGTGCTCACCCTGCTCCTACTGCTGCCAGACCTCAATTGTATTACTGAAGTCTAGCATAAAACCCCATTGGTTACCCCTTTTTCTCTCTAACACCCCTCACATTTTACATTTGCACCACTGTGACACATTTTTACCTAGAGTTGTTGGTTATTTAACACATTTTACCCATAACTGTTAGTTGGTTATATGCTGCTGTGACACACCCTTTACATAGAAACTGTTAGCTACCTGTTACATTTATACTTCAGTGTTAATTGGTTACCAACTGTATTGTACCCCACTGTATTGTACCCCACTATTGAAAGCCCCTATCCTATTTACTCAAAGAAACCCCTCCCCAATTGTCTACCTTAACAAACCCCATACCCCTCACTATTAAGTTTTCCCTGTTTTTGCATTTTCTTAATAAAGTTTATTTTACACCCCACCAGTGCAGTAGTTGTCCCCCAAGATCCCCTACCTGCTGGCAGGGTCACCAACATGACCATGCAAAATCCTAGTTTTCAAATGAAGTGGTTGAGATGGGGAAGGTACAGGAGTGGTCTCCAACCAAGCTTCTTTTTGAGTACCAGGAAGTCAGTCAAGTGAAACCCTCTCCCTTGGTATTGAGCAGGGACAAGTTCTATTGCTCCTTGCTGCAGCAAGGAGTTCACCACATTTGAGAATACTCTCAGAGTGGCTTCGAAAGGGGGCGGGCAGGGGTTTTGAAGGCGGTAGGGATGCATACTATCATAGCCAGAGTGGATGACATTCAGCACCCGCTTGTCTGTTATTATTGCAGCAGTCCAAGTGTTGAAGTAGCGTAGAAAGACCCCCAAATGGTGTGTGGGGTCAGGAGGTGTCGGGCTTAGCATTTCATGGCTCTCAAGCACCGGTCAAAAATAACATTGAGCCAGGAGCTGATATTGAGATGCCGAGCTTGTTGAAGAGGATGTATGGAAGCAGGGCTTTTGAACCCTCCGTCTCTTACATGGTTCATAGGGCCTCTGTTGGAAAAAAACAGCTGAGCCATGTGCCTAGGTGTGACCGATCTGCGGTGAAACTTCCTCTTAGAAGCAGGTGTGTATATCCCCAGGAAACGAAGGGTAGCCCTGGAGTCCTTCAGGGTATGGAGGGACTCATCTGTTTTCTGGTTGAAGAGGTGTGATTCATTGAAGTCCTCAATGTTAATTTGGACTTCTGCATGGCCTTTTCAGAATGGGATGGACCACCACAGAATTGGGAGTGGGGTGAGAAAATAAATTCTGTTCCTTTGGCTGCTATGTAATAACGTTTTTCTGCCCATTTCAGGTTAGGAGCGCAGGTGGCAGAGGAGCACTAAATGGCTCCAGTATGGCTTCATTAGCGGGGGAACCTAATATGTTGGGGTCTGGATGCACAGAGGATGTTTAAGAGTTTGTGCTGAGAGTCCTGGATCTCCTGGAGAGGAATCAAACTCTCCAGCAACTCTGTGGAGATTATCTTGGAACTTCCTGAAGTCATTGCGGGAGAGAGGTGGAAGGAGACGTAGGAGTCACCGCTTCGTCCAGGGATGAAGATGGCAGTCTTACTGGTTCCAGTGGAACCACCTGATCTGTAGCATAATGTCCCTCCTCCTCCTATGCCAGATCTGGGGGAAGATCAGAGTGTCCCCTTAGAGGGGAGGCAAAGGGTGACTCCCTGGCACATCGGATAGACTCTGCATGGGACTACTGGTCCCAAGGCCCCCCAGTAGGAAGGGTTAGTAGGTGGTCATGAGGGCCCCCATGGCATGGGGTACCAGCAGCTCCAAGTTAGATGGGGGAGAGGTTGGTCCCAAACTGGTGCAGGTCTCTTGGGTGGTGGTGAACACATGGGTAGGGGAAGAAAAGTTCATGGGATGATTGAAGAGAAGTCTGATTCCGGTTCCAGTGGTGGTACTGTTGGTGCCGTTGGAGGGGAGATGTGTTCTGTGTATGGGATGGGTGATAAATTCCTTCCCATGGTCAATTCCCTCAGAGGTGGATGTGACTGGAGCCTCATGGCCTACTCCATGAGGTATTTGCGGAGACGAAGCTCCTGTCTTTCTCAGGTATGGCTGGGGTACAATTGGCAGATAGCCCACATCATGATGTGGGCTTTCTCAAGGCAGTATAGACTGAGGTGTTCATCGCTGACTGAGAAGGATCATGGGAAGGAAGCATGGCGTTTGATGCCTGGAGTCCTGGGCATAGTCCTGTACCTAAACGGGGTGGTTTTCCCCAGGAAACTGATCTATAAAACACTAAGCTGTTAAAGCTGTTTACAAACTAGGTAATTCTTATTTTGTAGGATGTAGCCAAAGCTGCAGACACTGAAGATTCCAACCTGGACCATGCAACGGTGAGAAGAAACTGGAGAGGTGATCAATCTGCCCTGCTCTCTATCTCCTCGGACAGAAGCACAGGTGAGTCAAAGTGCATGTGCAGACCAACAGACATTTTCAAATTCTCCAGCTCCAGATGCATGGTGCACATGCATAACCCACAGTGGAATACAATAGGGATCATCACTCAAAGAAGAAGTAGAAATTTAGACTCTTTAGTCAAACTTCAATGACTAATGAACCTTTTGGAGACAGGCTTTGGTCAAGATTTCAATACCACCCCTATAATGAAAGGCACTAACAATATGCATCTAGGTCATTCAGCAAAAAAGATATCAGCATTGTTAATTCTGGACTATTTCTATGGTTAAAATAAGCATAACAATAGGAACTTTTGGGCCTGCTTTATAAATCACTAAGCAACAAATAAACGGCACAAGCCTAGTTTAAAAAATAAATAACCTGGAAAAGATTTATTTATTTTAAAATGTTTCATAGAGCTTCAGATTAGACATTGTTCCTATGAGACAGTTTTTCTCTCTTCCTAGAGCATCTAGTGGTAGGTGTGGTATAGCAATTGTTTCAAACTTTCCAAGAGCCTATAATCAAAGTTTAGGATTTAGTCACTGGATTGCTGGAATGAAATGGTTATGTCAGATCTGAAAAATGCATTCTACATACACGAACTTTGAACATTAAACACTACGCTAATTCTAGCAGCCAGTATTTTCTTTTTAAAGGACAGTATTAGAAATTGAAGTTATAAGATTACCTGCAGAGTCTTTTGAAGTTTATCTATACACATCTCTCCAACTCTTTCTCCCTTTGATTCCATATTCAAGTGTGTTTTTACCTTTTCTATATCTTTAAGTCTTTTAGTGCATTCTTCTGAGGAAGGTGAATGAGGTCTTTTAGGTGCAGCATTTTTAGAGTTTATAGTTGAAATTCCATTTAGGAGCTGTTGTCCCTGTGCAGAAGGAGGTGTAATAATTCGAGGAATCACATTTCGTCCTACTACTGTAGGTATGGTGCATCCAGTTGGAGGTAGCACTGCTTTTGTTGTACCTGCAATCTCTGTCTCTGCACAAAGAAAACAGCCTTTAAAATGTAGTTACATAAAATTAAAGGTTACATTTTCTTCACTATGTTTGGATACATACTTGAACCAATAACTGGAATGGACAGTCCTTTAACAGGCACTGATGGCACAGTGACATTCAATGGCTTCTCTCTACTGGCAGCAGCACTGGTTCTCTGAAGTAGAGTGTTCCTGTTAAATAAGCATTGTATATGCTCTTACACATATTTTAGGTTACAAAGCTAGTCTATCAATTGGTAACAAGTGTACAATCTCCTTGAATTATCCAAGTTTACAAACTACTAACCTTTCTGTTTCTATCAGAGAGTTGTTGTCCAATTTAGAGATCCTGTTTAACAAAGAAGGGGAGCTATATCGTGTTCCTGTGTCTGTGGTCGTGAAACCATCCAAAGAGCTTACATCCACTGAAGCCCTTTTGGATGGAAGTCCACTAATGTTTCGACCAATGTCTGGTATGCTTTGCTGAAAACAAAGGTTACAAGATATAATATTTTAAAAAAGAGATATGCACACATGCAAATATTATGTGAAGGATCAAAACTTCATCGTACCTTCTTTCTTTTCTGTAAGATTTCAGCAGGCAAATAATAATGCAGTTGCTTTTTCTTCACATGAGTTGCTTCAATCTTCATGCCTTCTTTTAGCATATTGATGTTATTTGCCTGCCTATGAACTGTAATATGCAATTACCCAATTTAAAGCCACAATACATGTAGATTCCAATTCCCTCAACTTAGATTATATTTTTGTAAAATTATGTTTCTGAATGAAGAAGCCAACAGCAGGCCTTCATTAAGTGTTTTTACACTAAACATATCATATTGGAATATTTGTCAATAATATGTTGAAGCTCATTTAAACTAAAGCTACAATAACAGAAGGTTACAGGAGAGTTTCCAAATTCATGCCAGTTGATAAAAATGGGGGAACTGTATGCTGGGAAGCTCATTTTACTTTACATTTCATAACCAACCTGGTCCATTTGATATTTGTAGTCCGTCACCATCCTGTAGTAATTTTAACTTCGTTTAAAAGATACCTCTTTAAAACAACTAATTACAGGTGTCTGTGCTGCTTAAAAAGGTTGTAAACAATGGTGGAAAGTAGGAGGAATGTATTTTTTTTTAAATCTTAAATTTAATTCCCTGTTTGATTCACTGGACTAAAAGTTCAGTTAACTTTAGCCTCTGCAAACAGTGTTGGGTAATTGATGGATTCAAATATGCGTAATTTGCAGATCAAATACTTAAATCTAAAAATGCAGACAAAAAAGCTTGAGGCAGTTTATTGTGTTTTACTAGCATGACTGCCCACAAATTGAGCAGACAGGCAAAGCAGAGGTAGAGACAAAATAGAACTGATAATGTAAGTTAAAATTAGGCACATCTTTTTTGATGGTATCCCTTTAAGAGAGCATCTTCAGTTTCCATCCCCTATAAACCAAGTACAGTGATACCACCCTTACTCTTACTGATTCAAAGTTTAATACTGGGCATCACTTTTGTGGATGTTTAGTCTTAAGGGTTTACTTATTGGACTTTATATTCTGCATTTGTTTAACTGATGTGTAGCAATTTAAGTTTAAGTTAGTTGTTCAGTAGGCAGCCAAGAGCATGTGGGATACTAGAATTAATTAAAAGATCCTGGGCTTCAATTGATCTTTCACCCTGCTCCACTCAAAACCCCCCATTTAAATCTAAATCAGTGGGTTTATGTACCAATTTAACTATGTACTATTAGTATAAAGGTGTTACTATTGGTAAGTTTACGTATAGCTTATTTACCAACGTAAGCCCCTTTTCATGGGTATAACTGCATACACACTAGTGGGCTGCACCAATTTAGCTATATTGATTTCAAATCAATAGAAAAGACCAAGGGCTTACCTAAACACAGGGTTTCTGTATATCCCCTCCCCCTGATTAGGAAAGCCTGTGCCTCAAGGCAGAGCTTGGGTAAGCAAGGAATAAGCTGTATCATATAAAGCAAATTTCTACTGTGGATGCAGTTATACCAGTTTAGGTGTTGAACTATACTGGTTATCGTTAAAATGGTACAATTTGTTTAGAAAATTTGCCTAAATGACTTCAAACAGGTGTCTGGTAACAGAGTTGCACACAAAAACATCCATAACTGCATCCATAAATGCGTTATAACAACTTAAATGCAAGAAAAAAAATACATCCATGCACTATTAAAGTTTTAAAGGTTAAATAAGACAGTTGACATTCAAATATATACATGCACAAAGTTTTTGCAGTGTAAGTATCAGACAGTCCACTCCTAAGTCTAACAAACTAGCATACTGGGCTTCCACACAAAGTTTTTCAAATGCTTACACATTTGTATGCCAGATTTCTTCAAGCTTCTCAACTGCTTTAGCTCTCAATGACTCTTGCCCTGAGCAACTTTTAGAAGTTACCATATTATCCAAGCACCACTGCCACCTCATTTACAACTGAAGTCTAACAAGCACTTTTTCATTACCCATCAGATGCCCATGTGGAAATTTAACTTAACTTTTCAGATAGAATCATAGAACTGTAAGGGACCTCAAGAGGTCATCTAGTCCAGTCCCATGCACTCAAGGCAATAAGTTCACCATAGCTCCAATAACAATGAGAAACTGTAAGCCAAAGAGCAACGAGCCAGATTGCTGTCAAATGATCAAACTAAACAAAACAAAACAAAAAAAAAATCTTATTTTTCAGTTATAGTAGCCTTGGGGATTACTTGTAACAATACCAAGTAAAATATTATGGGATTAAATTCAGATCTACACTTCAGTAGCTCCAACACATCACAAATGAAAGGGAAGGGAAGAGTTGATAACCTGATGCTCAAGGTAGCTAAAGGTTGTGTGTTTGTAACATTAGAATAACTCCATACTCAAATCTTGAGAAGAGTATTCATGCCTTTACCAATGTAGAAGTGTCCATGACAATATGTTCTCTGATGTTCAATCTAGTTTTAACACTCAGATGGGAGTTAGTTCAGAACTATCAATCGTATAAAAATTTTGGGTTTTAAGTTCTTGGTTGCTACTCTTGACAATTCCTATTACAAATTACATACAGCAAGACTGTTCTGATGGTCTTAAGTATGGGTTCCCAAACTTCATGCCCCTTTTTGACTTCCATACGTATGATGCCTTCACAGGCATCTATTTCAAATCACTGGTGCCAGCTTTGCTGCCTTTGGCCTAGCAAGTGCAGGGTTAACATCACTTAGCCAGCTGTGCCCACTATGCCAGAGAAGAGGTTCACACATCTACTGTGCTGCTTGAGTTTTAGTTCTTCCCTCATTACCACTGTGCTACATGGACAGAATGTGTATTTTAATTGTTTTACAGGTAGCTCTGATGTTACTGATTTTTCTGCCACTAAAAAAAAAAAAATGAAATATGATGGATGTAAACAGTGTCATGTTTACAAGTCTAGCAGAACTCTTTAGAGTAAGAGACTATGGTATAGAGTGCTTCAACTCAGAGTCTCTTCACCATGTTCCTAATATGGTTTGTGTATCTGACAAGTAATGCTCCTTCTCACTTATTGTATGGCTATAGCAGGTACACGTCCAAGATAGATATCTGTTTTGTGGTCAAAATAGGAAGTTTACTATTTTAAAATTAAACCTCCACATGCTCTGTGCCTAGAACTTCACCATAACTACCCTGGAGGAGGCAGAGTTTGGAAAGAGTTTATTGATTATATTAGCTATTTAGACAATCTTGTAAGAGTCAAATTAAAAACCATACCAAGACTAAAGTGAAATATAAGCTTACCTGTATCTGTGAATGATTGTATATCATATGTTAAGTCAATGTTAACACTTTCTGCATTTTCCATTTTCCTAAAAATTATTCCAAGGAACCACATTGATACATAGTTGCCCCTTTAAAAATAAATAAATAAAAAAAAATCAGATGTGTCTCATTTGTGTGTCAATGTCAGTTCTATTTGGATGTTTCCAATTGACCTTCAGGAAGTGGATTAAATAAAATAATCTCCATCATTTAGCTGTTCATTAATATTAGAGTTTCAGATTTAATCTGTACTTTAGTACTTATGTGTTTTCGTATACTAGTCAGAGGTACAATATTTCACTCATTCTTAAATGTTATGACATGTTTAGATTGCCTTTTCTTGAAGATACACAGCTGTGGAGCAATGTTTGACTAGCTTGGAATACCTCAACATCAGGGCTGGCTCTAGGTACCAGCAAACCAAGCACGTGCTTGGGGCGGAACAATTTCAGGGGCGGCATTCCGGCCACTTTTTGGGGGGCGGGGGGGGCGCTTCAGCAGTTGCGCTCCCGGAGGTTTTTTGTTTTTTTTTTTAAGCAGCAAAAAAACCTAGAGCTGGCCCTGCTCAACATGCATTCTTACAAGATACCTAGAAGGACTGAAGACTAGCAGATTTCAATTTAATTTTAACAGTGACCAAACTACCACATTCTTAAACTTAAAAAATAAAAAGAAACTTAACTTACTCTTTGCAATGTTCCTTGTTGACAGGGAAAGACTGAGGATTAACGTGTGCAAGGTTTATAAATTCATTCCTTTCCAAGTTCCCAACAAGTACGCGAATTTTAGATTCAACTAGACCAACCCTAATAAAAACATCAAGTGTTAGGTTAGTTTGGTTTTACTGAATCAGGTACAATACAATAGTTTGAGCTACTAGTTAGAGTTTAAAAAGTGTAAGACACCAGTCCAATCAACCCAATATGACAGGTAGCTCAGTGGGATTTAAATACAACCACCCAAGGCTGGATCTCAAAATTTATGTTCACTTTAATTAGGACTAGAGGAAGTTCCCTTTAGACAATAAATATTGCTTTACAAGACTGAAAAAAACTTGTGACAAGTTCATGATAACCATCATCCTCTAAAGGAGTTAAAATACAGCCCTTACCATTCTAGTCTATGACATCAAGGGGTTGTAGGATCAAGATACTAGGTTGCAAGTTCTAACATTGGTTGGATTGTAGGTAGGCAGGAAAGTCAGTTTGAAGCAAACTATGCTTGGAAAGGTACTTTAGTTTGTAGCGTGAGATGTCATGGGCGGATTGTGTTTTGAAAACTGCACTTCAGAGCTTTTTAGCTGGAAGAGCAGAGTTCTTGCTAGAGCTAAGTAGAGAAAGATAGTTCTGTTTCTGAAGTATTTAGACATTTTGAAATGTGATCTTGTTCTGATTTGGAAGGTAAGCAAAAAATGCAGAATTCCCCGTAAAAGGAAAAGGAGTGGTATACTTAGGTTCTGTCGGAGCTTCTCCTGGGTCCAATCAGAATCTTGCCTAAATCTAACCAAAATGTTTAGATTTTGCCAACAAAACAGTTTGTTGGCATTTTCCCCAATTAGCTCTAGCGGTCCATCCTTGTGAAAGTGTAGGGAGAATGCCTTCCTCTCCAAACCAAGAGGAAAGTCTGTAAGGAGGATAAGGGCAGAATATTCCAAGTTATTCTGGAACACACTTAACATTATTTTGAAGACCTGAACAGTAGTGTGTTTTCCTCAGTTACTTAAAGGAATGCTGTTAACCTGAAGCCAGTTTAAAAAAAAATTGAAATTTCTAGTCAATTCCATAAATTTCAAAGAATTCAGGTACTGTATTGACCCCTGAATCCACCTGAAAATTGTTTGACTAGGAAAATATAATTTAAAAACTCTTATGGCAGTGTGGAAGACAAACAAAAGGAAGAAAGACTTGACATCTCTTTCTGTACACAATGACAAACTATTCCCCCCCTTTTCTTTAGTACTTTAGCATAACTATTGCATAAACCAGTAAGTTTAAAAAGTCAAACAATTAAATTCATGGTATCATGTAAAGAAGTGTTAAGAACAGGAAAAAGACCAAACTTGTCCTTATGTTGCTTTATTACATAAAGAGTGATTTAAAAATATTATATATATATATAATTTATTTATTTCCTTGTTCCTTAGAATGTTATTGTTCATAAATAATTGTTTCATTATACATTAGAACTGTAACATAATTAGTTATCAATCATGCTACAATTAAAAAGATACATGGATCATGTCAAAAGAAACTCCCTAAGTGTATGGTAACAGTTGTTAGCGATAGTGTACGCTACATTAATTAGTATTACGTACACAGCGTTAATATGTGTAGGTATTGGTAAGTTATGTTAATTGGATGTATTATACTCTTCCCACAATTCTGTCACCCATGTCAAGTATCCTGCAAGACTGCAAAGCTGAAGTCAGCTTTGGCATTAGAAAAGAAGAAGCCTGTCAAAGCCAAATTACGCAAATGGTGTGTCCTACAGGTAAATCCCAACCTGTTCTAAGTCCAACTGGTTTGGAATGTGGTTTCCAAAACAGAGGTAATGAAAAGTACAGAACAACATGTTAAGGAACTGGTGGGCTGGATTGTAGGTGACGTATAAAGTGCTTTTAAAACTTGTAAACAGTCATGATATAAATGGAGGTAATTTTGGAGGTGCCTCTTCAACACACACTTACTGCATAAGGTGAACATGCTGGAAGGTAAGAATTGCTTCCTGAAAGGTGGGTATGTATGTCTCCTTTTTGTATTGCATTTTGTGTCTATAGGCCATAAATTTTGGTTACATTTGATTATTTGGGCTTGAACATTTTTCATAATGAACCAAAAGTATAGTGAAACAATCAGTTATACTGTTAATCAACATAGCATAAGTTATATCCTCAGAACAGCCATGTTTTACAGATGGATTTTGCTCGTGTAGCCACCTGTGACAACTATTAGTTCAGTTAAAACAATATTTTATTGGAACTGCGACAAGCATGTGAACTGCATTTATATAGCGCGTTGTAGATTACTCCTGCCTGTATCAACACACACACACACACACACACACACACACACACACACACAAAATGTGCAACAGTTAGGGTTGCTACACTCATACTTGACTCAAATCCACAAAAACAGAAATGGATATGCCAACTCAACAGTACATGTCCTCTTTTATACCCAGACACCTTATCATTACCACAATTATTTACACTACAAACTTAACTCTGTCCCCTACAGATGCCAGCCTTTCATCACCTCTGAGTTATCCCCTCCCAGTGCATCACAACTAACATCACTAGGACAGGGTCATTTGGTAGAGGAGTGTGTGAAGGGAAGGTTGAGGGGAGCAGCATCCGAGTGAATGAATGAATGGTGGTACATACTGTACTGTTTTGCCGTGTGTGCGTGCGAACATACATACATTTTATAAAGAGAAAGCTGCCAGTGGATGGTCAGACTGCCAAGGAAAACGAGAGCCAAATTTCAAATCCTTCCTATTAAAATTAGAAAAAGCTAAGGCTGCACAGAAAAATCAAAGGGCCTAAAAAAAATCAGTTTTGCATCAAAAAGCCACTTATTTTTAGAGCAGTAACAGAGATTTATGCTCCTTTTTGAAACAGAACCCTAAGTATGGAGTTTCTAGCAGGGTGCCCCCATTAACTCTAACACAGTTAAGCACTTCATTTCAGAAACAAAACTAATGCTTAACATAGGCTATTATGAAATAATACATAGTTTTGGCTTAAAAATTATTGGTATTAAATATGGCATTGTTTGATTGAAATGAGCACATTTGGATTGTTAGTTACAGAACAAATAGGAGGATATTTTGAAATATGTACCTATTACCTGGTGTTGCTACATAAGGTAAATAAACTATTATAACCACTGTGATGGGCCAAGGCCAGATGGCTACAGTAAAGTAGTGAGGAACAGGTATGTTAGCCCCAGGCTAAACAAATCCCTGGTACCATGGTAACCAAATGGCAGTTGCTCCAGGGTAATCAAGACACCTGGGGCCAATTAAGATCCTTCTAGAAGGCAGGAGAGACAGCTAGATTGATTGGGACACCTGAAGCCAATCAAGGACTGGCTGGAACTAGTTAAAAGCCTCCCAGTTAGTCAGTGTGGTGTGGGTGCCAGGAGCTATAGGAGGGAGCTGTGCTGTTGGAGGAACGAAGTAGTACGAATCCATATCAGGTGCAAGGAAGGAGGCCCTGAGGTAATTGTGAAGAAGTTATTGAGTGGGGGCTGCTGTGGGGAAGTAGTCCAGGGAATTGTACATGCCCTGTTTCCAAAAAGTCAGCTTTCATAGCTGCTAAGTTTAGGGTCCCTGGGCTGGAGCCCGGAGTAGAGGGTGGGCCCGGGCTCCCCCTTCCCCTCCCTGATTAATCACTGATACTGGGAGACAACAGAGACTGTGTGAGGGAGGGTTGTTTCTCCTCACCTCCCTTGCTGGCTTATGATGAAAATGGCTCAGTAGACTGTGACCCTTGCTTCTAGAGAGAGAAGGGCTATGTGGAGGGTCACAGTGAGCCTCTGAGGCTAGCAAAAATCCGTCAGGAAACGCAGGACCCACGGAGTCAAGGACCGAACTTTGTCACACCACACTTCATTAGAACAAATAGAAATAGGTTAGAATATAGCAATTGGTGCCAACCAATTTTTTCCTGAATTGCTATTCTGATATAGTGTTCTCACAATGAGTCCTGTAGATTAGTTTAAAGCTGCTAGTGTTCTGCAGCCTATTAAAAGCTTATGGCTACACAACTGTTTTTGAATCCTGACTGCTTTTAGCACTGAATAGAAAGGAGCTTGATTTGAAGGCAATGCTGTTGGCTAATATAGGAAAAAGTCTATCACCATGTCAGTGTTTAAATTCTCAGCCTCAGAAGTATGATCCCATATTTAGATCTCAGAGAAATGGTTGATTACTGAAACACAAGTCCCTATAAGAACAAATCATGTGATATGTTGATACTATAACTACTGAAAAATTATTTTTGAAACCGAAGCTTACTTGTAAACTCCAGCATACACTTGCAATTCAGAAGAAAGTAATAAGAGAAATTGTGCATTTGGAAAGATATTAATTGAAGAGCCAATTTCAGAGCAGTGACCATACAGCTGCATAACATAAGAGGACTACACCACCAAACACTCCCCCACTTGGTTCAGAGTCACCATACCGATGGAGCTTTTTAGATAGGAGCAAGGTTTACCCAGGGCCAAAAACAAAAACAGAAAAACACAAACATTTTTCGCTGTATGCTTTCACATATCGTCTATGTCCCAATCCTTTATCATCTTTCAAATTCCTCAATCAAACTTCTCCACAGGCCACTAATACTGATCAGCCAAAATTTATCACTAACATTAAAAATGGTTAGTTTTAGGATTAAATTGGTCACTTGATGCATTATTGCTCTCCACTGTGTGTTTTAATTGCAAGTTATCTGGTGCGGATAGCATGTCTTCTTCTTGCATACTGCCAAACAGTCGGGCAGCACTTAAACCGCAGATATTGTTTCATCTTACTAGCGCCCATCATTGCTTGTGGTGTTTTGAGAAACTACCCCAGAAGGTTGGAGGTTTAACACTTATCTACCTTTTCCAAGAAAATTATAGAAAGCTTTTCCACATTTAGCATCCACACCTGTGTGTTCAAATACACTACCATAGTTAATTCCAAGTTGTATAGTTTTAGGCAAAGGAGAGTTTAGTGCTCCGCCATTTCCCCCATTACATGAAGAAAATCCAATTCTAAACCACATTTCAAATTAAAAAGAATAAACCCATGTTTAAGAATGACTTACCATTCTAAATGATGCTCTTCAGTAGAGGCACTAGCAGTCAACACAATATAATGCCTGAAAAATATTAAAATATTTAGCCCGTCTCTGGGATCAGAGAGCTTTGTCGTCAAACTCAGAATAGAAAACTCACCAACAATTCCAAGACTTCTTGACATGAAAGAAGTCCTGGATCATACTTTCCCAGAACTATGAAAAATAAATCTACACTGGGTAGTTGTGTAACTGAAAACAGATTGAAAGATCACATTCCACTGAACCCAAAACATACACTTGCAATTTACTCTTTTATTAGTTCATTAATGTATTATTATACCTTACTGCTTAACCACCCATCATCTAGCATTATACTATATTTTAACAAAGGAACAATCCTAAAACATTATTACAGTTTGAAAGTTTAATCTCTCCAAACCAATGGAATATTTTAACTGTTCTAGGATGGCTCTTAAAAGAACTCTAGTTATGTACAACCAATGCGTTCTCTCTTTGGGATAGGTACCTATGTGTCTGGGGGTACATCTACACACTTATGGCGGTATGTAGAGACATACGTACATACCTGTACATATGTAAAGACACTGCTTGCCCTGCTAGCATGGGTATGGCTTAGTAGAGTAAATGTTCTACACACCTGAAGCCCTATGGTAGGCTCTCACACCCACACAGTGTTTCCACATCTACATTATTTTTAGCTGCTTAGTGTCCCCCCTGCCGGAGCCCTTCCCCGCTGCCGGAGCCTTTCACTGCCACATGTAGCTACATGTGTAGTGCCTGTACTCTACATGACACCATAAGCTAGAAGTTATGCTCTTTAGGGTGAATTAAGTAATGCTTCTTCATAGGTTTAGGATAAATGTGGGGAATGGTTCAGTTATTTCAGCCTAAATGGAAATAAGCCTCTTCCAATCCCCTTTTCTTCAAACTATTTTCAAGCCACATTTAGAGGTACTGAAAACATTTCTGCATAGTATAAAAGTTACAGGTTCTTTCACTGAAGAATAGTTTGCATTTTACTTTTACTGCATTCTAATTCATTGGGCAGAATAGGGATGGGAGAAAATGAAGTCCCTACAGGCAAACAGCAAATTATGGTAGTTGTACTAACCTGGAAAATATTTCCTTTTTTTTTTTTTTTTTTTTTTTAAATCAGAGCAAAAAATTTATTCCAATTGCATTGTAGTTCAAAATATTTCAAACAGACAATGGATTCATACATACTTGTACTTTTGAAAAAAGTTTGGTGGTTCAAGGAGTTTTGGCCAGTCTGATTTTCCTTGGAGAATTTCATCTGTGACAGCAAGACCTATGTTTAAAAAAAGCTTGCTATGTTTTATTTTTGTAGACAGTTAACCTAACTAGGTAAGCACATTAAATTTCTACCCAGATCTTGGATACCAAGTCCTCTGAGATCTATCAATGAAAACAAACAAACAAACAAACTATATGAAAGCTAGTAATTATCATCCTGCACTGTTAACTAAAGGATAGAACAAATGTGAATTCCTGCCACTGCACAGAACTGGGTCACCTACTACCGTAATCTCAATACATTTTGGAAAGTTGACCCTCTGCATCACCATGCTAGTCCAAACTGATTCCTAGAAGTGAGAAACAGAAGAGACTTAGCTCATCTCTTCCATCCTCCCGCCAGTGCAGGATTGGTTCTCACAGAATATAATTGTTTAACATGTAAATGTGTTTTCTTCTAAGGGAAGAGACTGAACAAATTTTTACTTGGCATCTATTTATTATGGGTCTTTCTTATATCATGTAAAAAGTATGAAGAGGTTTGAAATGCCTTACCTTGCTTGAACTCCTCTACCATTACTGCTCGTGTTGAAGTAGACACATTATACGTAGAGTTCTGCTGTGGATAGGCTGGCGTGATTATGGGCATTAGATGATATCTGTCAGATGGGTTTACCTATGGCATTCAAATGGTTCAATTAGTATGTTTAAAGTGATTATAAATTACCGGTAAGTAAGAAAATACATCATCTACATACCCTAGGGTCCCACACTGGCAAATTTAGATTGCTATCTTCAGGTTGTTTGAGCAACACAGGATTTGGCCATTCCCTGTACAAGAGACCAAAGAATGACTATCATGTATAGTTTTGTCCATTTAAAAGTAATTTTTTTTAAATTACACAAAATGAAGACAATTTAGCTTAAGTCTAATTAAGTGTAGAACTAGTTTGACAAGACAATGCTTCGCTAATTTTTTTTGTTTTTACTATGAGAAGTGTTTAAACTTACCATTTTGAAAAAATTAGGAAGAATTTGTGAATTAGAGTAGATGCCAATGCATTTGGATAGAGCTGACATGTTCTTGCTACCAGCATCGCCCAGGAAACACCACCAAGAAATCCCAGCACATTGGAATAAATACCACGTCCTAGAATAGATACATTTTAAAGTTAGCCTTTATTTTTAAAGTGTGCAAGTATGTTTCCTTCCAAACTTAGAGCTCTAGAAAAGATTTCCAAAACTGGTTACAACTCAAACTTTACAGATTATACTTATTATGTCTACTTATTCATATTTATAAGCCAAAAAGATATTTGATTCCAGTTGCCCTTCTCTCACAGTAAGATATACTGAAGGCCCCATTCATACTGCCAATTTGCAGAACCAGAGTGCTCTTTGGCTATGTTCATTTTGCACTGTTCTGGCAGCTGGAGAGGGAAGCCTTTAAAATTTGCCTTCCTTTTCAAGACTTGGGGGCTGATGGGCCTGAACCACATCACATGAAGAACACAGACAAGTGTTGACAGTGTATTTGTAGCTGCTTTAGTCAATGAGCATTTTCATCAGTGTTTTCCAGGCAGCCTTCCTCAGACCCCAGTCATGCCAGGGAAGGAAAGCACTTGTAGCCAGATTCAGCAACTCATCTCCCTGACTTCACAGGATTTCAGGTCCTGCTCAGAGACTAGAGCTGGTCAACATTTTGACAGAGGCCTAGAAAGAATTTTCTCATGAAATTTTGTGAAAGCTTTGCCAGTTTTGGATCAGCACTATCTGAGATCCCTCCTATCAAGGCAGATTGCAATTCTTTCCCATCTCAAAGATCATAGAATGTTTCTCAAGTTAACATATATAGTCTGGTGCACATAATTACCCATGGACTTTTCCATCCTAATCTTGTCATATTTCATGCTGACCAAGATCATAGGCTAGAGATTGTAATTTTCATTCAAAGACCATTCAGAACACTTCACATTGTTCATAGGCAAGACAAAATAATTAAGAGTAGCCATTGCTATCACAAAGCAGCAACAAGTCTAGAACAGCAACAGTTCTCAGTCATCCATTTAAACATTAGCCAGACTCAGACTGGTTTACTTTTAGAAGTCAGACAAGATTAAGTCTGTTCAGGTCAATAGAGTCATCTATCAAACATCCAGTTTACTGCTCCAATTTATTTCAATTCCCATAACATTTATCCTGAAGGCATTAACTTTGTGTCTTTTTTGTTGTTATACATGAAGGTTACTCACTTGTAACCCAATTTCTCTGAAACTGACTCTGCATATTCACTTTTGTGATGTGCCATCATAGAATACCAGGGTTGGAAGGGACCTCAGGAGGTCATTTAGTCCAACCTGCTGCTCAAAGCAGGACCAATCCCCAGACAGATTTTTGCCCCAGATCCTTAAATGGCCCCCTTAAGGGCTGAACTCAACCCTAGGTTTAGCAGGCCAATGCTCAAACCACTGAGCTATCCCGCCCCTCTGTGATGGAACTTTCTGGTAGTACGGCCGGTGAGTGCCCACATGCCCCTCCTACTAGTCCCCTCAGTGTTCAAGCATGTTGTAAGGGTGTGGCTATAAAAAGGAGCCTGGTGTTGAGCACTTGCTCAGTTTCCCCCACAACTAGTGCAGAGTACAGTAGTATCACTTAGTTAGGACTCTGCAGAAGAGGGGAAGGTCGGTGGAGAGCATGAATATGCAGAGTCCATCTGGAAGAACTCCGGTTACCTTCATTCCTTCTTTGAATGTCCTCTGCATATTCCCACTCTTGGGGTTGACAAGCAATATTCAACAAAGGATGGAGGGACACAAGGTCCTAATTAAATAGAGATTGAAACATTGCCCTGCCAAACTGAGCATCAGATCGATCAGATAAATCTAAAAGCATAAAATTTAGTGAAAGCGTGAATTGAACCCCAAAGTGGCAGCTTTATATATCTCAATAAGGGGATCATATCTAACATACACTACAGAGGTAGGAACTGCTTTAGTAGAGATAGTTCTGAGACCCAATGCTGGAGAGAGAAGATTCCTTATAAGTTTATATTCTGTCTAACCAATCTAGACAATGTCTGCACAGAAAAAGTGAGGCGTTTGCAATTTTCAGACAGTAAGTGAACAGTTTTGGGGAAAACCCTAAACTCCTAAGTCCTGTCTAGACAGTAAAATAAGGAGATTTTAAAATCTAAATAATGCAATCCAGATTCACGTATCAACATGAGGTTAGGGGAGGAGGAGAGAAACGGATTTTCATGTTAACCGATCTATTAGTTTAGGGAGAAATATGGGGTGAAGCTTAAGTGCCTCCTTGTCTTTACAGAAAATTGTAAGAGGAGGGTCAGCCATCAAGGCCTACAATTAACTAATTATTCTAGCTGAAGAGATTGCTATTATAAAGGCTGTTTTTAATGGAGAGATGAAACAATGAACAATTTGAGAGATTCATAGATTCTAGGACTGGAAGGGACCTCGAGAGGTCATCGAGTCCAGTCCCCTGCCCGCATGGCAGGACCAAATACTGTCTAGACCATCCCTGATAGACATTTATCTAACCTACTCTTAAATATCTCCAGAGATGGAGATTCCACAACCTCCCTAGGCAATTTATTCCAGTGTTTAACCACCCTGACAGTTAGGAACTTTTTCCTAATGTCCAACCTAGACCTCCCTTGATGCAGTTTAAGCCCATTGCTTCTTGTTCTATCCTCAGAGGCTAAGGTGAACAAGTTTTCTCCCTCCTCCTTATGACACCCTTTTAGATACCTGAAAACTGCTATCATGTCCCCTCTCAGTCTTCTCTTTTCCAAACTAAACAAACAATTCTTTCAGCCTTCCTTCATAGGTCATGTTCTCAAGACCTTTAATCATTCTTGTTGCTCTTCTCTGGACCCTTTCGAATTTCTCCACATCTTTCTTGAAATGTGGTACCCAGAACTGGACACAATACTCCAGCTGAGGCCTAACCAGAGCAGAGTAGAGCGGAAGAATGACTTCTCGTGTCTTGCTCACAACACACCTGTTAATACATCCCAGAATCATGTTTGCTTTTTTTGCAACAGCATCACACTGTTGACTCATATTTAGCTTGTGGTCCACTATAACCCCTAGATCCCTTTCTGCCGTACTCCTTCCTAGACAGTCTCTTCCCATTCTGTATGTGTGAAACTGATTTTTCCTTCCTAAGTGGAGCACTTTGGATTTGTCTTTGTTAAACTTCATCCTGTTTAACTCAGACCATTTCTCCAATTTGTCCAGATCATTATGACCCTGTCCTCCAAAGCAGTTGCTATCCCTCCCAGTTTGGTATCATCCGCAAACTTAATAAGCGTACTTTCTATGCCAATATCTAAGTAGTTAATGAAGATATTGAACAGAGCCGGTCCCAAAACAGACCCCTGCGGAACCCCACTCGTTATGCCTTTCCAGCAGGATTGGGAACCATTAATAACAACTCTCTGAGTACGGTTATCCAGCCAGTTATGCACCCACCTTATAGTAGCCCCATCTAAATTGTATTTGCCCAGTTTGTCGATAAGAATATCATGCGAGACCGTATCAAATGCCTTACTAAAGTCTAGGTATACCACACCTAAATGTCTAAATGTATAGTCATAAAATGTATTAATGCCAAATTTAGATAACCATGGAGGAACTGGATTTCTTAATGATGGACAGAAGATCAAAAACCCTTTAAAAGGTTTTTAAAACAGAGTCAAGTGAAAAAGATAGATTTACCATCAGTAGGATTATGAAAGGCGGCTATTTCCACAAGATGGACCTTAAGCAAAGAAAGACACAAACCCACACATTTTAGGTGTACTAGATATTCTAAAATACATTGAATTGGAGCAAATACTGGATCAATAGCCTTATCAGACATATTTTCCATTTAAAATCCTAACATTTTCTAATTGACTGTTTCCTAGAATTAGGACATGCTGCACTTCTACAGAGCAAGATCTTTCTAGATCTGTTAAAGTCCTATTGCCCAAAGCAGTTAGATGTAACAATTGGAGAGCTAGATAGAGAACTCTCCCTCTCTGCTAGGACAATAGGGCTGGTGTTACTGGTAGAAGTTTGCATTTCCCCTTGGAAAGAAGAATTAGGTGCGTCTACCATTGCGGTCTCAGCCATGCCAGAGCAACTTGCATAATTTTGGCCAAGTTTGATAGATTTTTTTCACTACCTTTAACACTAGTGGGAAAGGAGGAAACATACAGTAAATTGGTCCCCCAGCAGAGAAGAAAGGCGTCTGTCACTTGAACAAAAACAAAGGAATTTTGTATTGAACCTGGTGCAAAAATATCCATGTCCAGAAAGTCGCAAAGGCTGAAAATGTCCTGAACTACTGAGTCCTTTACTAAGCACTCAAGCATCTTAGTCTAATCTCTGTTCAGCTTGCTCATGATCTGCTTGTGAGTTCCCACTACATTCAGGGCGATCAGAGACTGTGTAGAATACACCAATTCCATAGCTTTCTGGCCTCCTTGCAAAGCTGAGACGAACGTGTGCCTCCCTATTGGTTCACATACTACATTGCTGATATATTTCTGTGGTGACTTGAACCATCCTGTCCTGTACTTGTAGGAGGAATGACTTGACGGCCAGAAAGATGGCCTTCAGTTCTAACATTCATGTGCAAGTGTGACTCTTGAGAACGCCAGAGACCTTGAATAGATTGAGATACCCCTCCCCCATCCCTTCTTGGATACATTTGATGTAGCTATTGCAGGAGAGTGGGGGAGGTAGAATGATACTCCTCTGAGAGCATTCTCTAGGCTCAACCACTATATTAGAGAGGCTAGTGGCTTTTTGGGGGGAATGGTGATGATTTTGAACATACTGTCCAGCTCTAGGATTGGTCTTTTTCTTTGGAATCAGAAATAATTGTAATGAACCCCTTGGTTCCAGAACTTTTCTAGGACCTCCTCTATTGCTCCTGCCTGTAACAGTTTGTATTTGTGTTCTTAGCACCCTCTTGTGAGATGGACCCCCTAGAAAGGGAGGAGTGAGGGGGGTGGTGTAAGGAGGAAGGTATTCAAATTGGATGGTATAAGCCTTCCTTTATTATGTCCAACATTCACCTGTTTGAAGTGATTTTTACGACTCATGGAATTCTGAGAGACTTCTCCTAAAACAAGGATAGATTGATCCAGGATTGGTTCATAGCGCTCAAATCTTATGTCAAACCTGCAGCCTAACATAAGGCAACAAAGACATAGCCGAAGAATTCTTCATCCTCCTCTGATGCTTGAAGGCTCTCTTCCTCTGCTAAGACAAAGGAGGACTATTATTGATGCTGATACTGTTGTTTGAGTGTAGTAGGATGAAGGAGGGTACTATTGCTTATGATATCTAAACATGGGACCAGGTGACCATCTAAAGGATTGAAACACTCCCAATGATCTTGCAGAAGACTGTTTCTTTTGTCTTTTCTAGAACTTAATCAGTTTTGACACTACATAAACAGTCACCCTTAAAAGGAAGATCCTCTGTTCTAGGCTGTCTCCAGAAGCAGAGAAGATGATCTTAGCCACATATCTGCAGAGATCAGTGAATGAAGGAACTGATCCGGATGCAGTGTCAGATACCTCAGATGATGCTTTAAGTGCATGCTTTGTGATGCTCTGACTTTTTAGGAGGGCATTAGCTAGTTTTGTTGATCTCTGGAAGATTTTTAGTGAAAAGGGAGATAGTTTCCCAAAAATGGAATTGGTACCTTGACATGACTGCTTAGTAATTGGCCACTTACGTTCAATTTTCTTCCTAGAGAGTTAACTCTTTCCCTTCTCTTTGACAAGGAGTAAATGACCAGTTTTGGATCATTTGACCATAGCTGATACAACGAGTCAGTCAGTTAAGAGGAAGGTGTACAGGAAAACAGGAATCTGATATGACTTGTCAGCTTTCTTTGAAACTGGCTGATAGGAAGAAGGGTTGGATCATATTGATTTATCTGGTTCCCAAAGTCCATCTAGTATTGGTAAAGGTACTTTATTTCCTGAAGTGGTATCTAAAATGGCAAAAACTGGGTTGGTGACCTCTTCGAAAGCCGCTGAAGGTAAAACGGTTATCTACCTGTAATGTATTTGTTGGTCTTCAAGATGAGAGTGCAGATATGTATTCCATTCAGGTGTGTGCGTGCCCAGCACACTGACACTGGTGACCTTTGCATAGCACTACCTGTCAGGGTGGCACTCTGGCCCCTCATAGCCCTCCATTGGCTATTTAAGTGCAGCACCACCCTGACCTCCCTTAGTTCCTTCACACTGAACATCAAACTGAGACAGAGTGGGTCGTGGAATAGACATCTACACCCACATATCAGTTACAGTACAAATAGGTTTTTTCATCTTTGAGTGGTTGTAGATTTGTATTCCACTCAGTTGACTCACAAGCAGTAACAGAAAGACTTGGGGCTCAGTCTCTACTTAAAGAACGACTGCAGAACTTTCCCAAACTTCCCAAAGTTTCATCTAACATAGATGCAGTTGTAACAGCATAGTATTTGGTAAAAATATGCATTAAAGGTCTTGCAAATGTCCAATATCAAAACATCGCCTAGGAATCATAGAAGATTAGGGTTGGAAGAGACCTCAGGAAGTTATCTAGTCCAACCCCTGATCAAGGCAGGACCAACACCAACTAAATCATCCCAGCCAGGGCTTTGTCAAGCCAGGCCTTAAAAACCTTTAAGGATGGAGATTCCACCACCTCCCTAGGTAACCCATTCCAGTGCTTCACTACCCTCCTAGTGAAATAGTGTTTCCTAATATCCAACCTAGACCTCCCCCACTGCAACTTCATAGAAGAATCATAGAAGATTAGGGTTGGAAGAGACCTCAGGAGGTCATCTAGTCCAATCTCCTGTTCAAACTTGAGACCATTGCTCCTTGTTCTGTCATCTGCCACCATTGAGAACAGCTGAGCTCCATCCTCTTTGGAACCCCCCTTCAGGTAGTTGAAGACTGCTATCAAATCCCCCCTCACTCTTCTTTTCTGCAGACTATGATTGTTGTAGCCTGAATTACTCCATATGCCATGGTAAAGCAGGAAGTTATCCACCTGGAAACTGTCTGAAGAAATTGCTTGACACTTCATCCATCCTGCATAGGAGACAAAGAATCAAGGCAATGAACGAGATGGTCTAGCCTTCTCCACATATGACTACCGTGGAGTTAGAAAAAATTGACTTCCACTGAATCAGAGGATGGAATGCAGAGATTGCTTGTAAATAGTCAGCAAACAGAGATAAACTTGAGGATTGAAGGTGTAATCAGGTAATCCAAAGTGTCCTGAATGTGGGCTAGACTCACCTGAATTCCCTGAGCTAGTGACCAAACTGGAAAAATGTTTCCACTTGGCCAAATCAATAACCGTAGTGGAATGTTTTCTACTATTAAGTAAAAGTCGCTGGACTGCTTCTGAACAATGTCCTTCCTCTTCATCTACCCATGCAGCATCCAGACTGAGGTGCAGCTTGCCTAGTGTTGGATGCCAAATTTGACCATGGTGTTGAATCAGTAGGTTGGGATACAGCAGAAGATATCTGGGAGGTCAGATAGATTGAAGTAGTCAGAGAACCAACACTGCCTTTGCCACAGTGGTGCAACAAGTATCAGTTTGGCATAATCTAACTTCAGTTTGAGAATAATTTGAGGAATGAGTGGGATTGGCTGGGGGGATGGGAGAGGCATACATCATTGCTAATCCCCAGTTCAGATGGAAGGCATCAGTTAAAGAGCCTGGACTGAGATCTGCTCAAGAACAAAACTAACAGCACTGTTTGCTGTCTTTTGTTCTAAGCAGGCAAATTGTCAGAATACTCCATTCTTTGAAGATGGACCTCAGAACCCTGGTGATGGACTGATTGTGATTCTGGGAGAAACGCCTGCTAAGGTGATCAGCCAGTGATTCTGAGCACCCAGTTAGAGTGCCGCTGTGGGAATGATGGCTTCCTTGCTGCAAAAAAGTGCCAAAACTTCACTGCTCCAGGACAGAGCTGGTTGAGGCAGGCTCCTCTGCTTCTTTCATAACACATTGTGGTGGTATTGTCGGTGAGTATATGAACCACTGTGCCCTTGATCTGAGCCTGAATGGTCCAGCATGTGTTGTAAATGGCTCAAAGTTCCAGGACATTGACATGGAGAACCTCTCTGTTCTGTCCACAAACTTTGAACTTTCCATTTCCCTAAATGTACTCTCCAATCTGTTGGAGGTTTCTATAATTATGGTCCTGGTTGGTGGAGGTTGGTGCATTCACTGATCTGATGTAGAGTGATCGGATGTAGAGTATCCATCACTCTACAAACTCTAGGAGGGCTGGTAGCACTTGTACTAGGCTGTCCAGTGATTGACAATTCAGGAGATAAGTCAACTTCAACCAGCCTTGAAGAGGATGAAGACAATCTTGCATGCTGGACTATGTACATGCAAGTGGCCATATGATCAAGGAACTTCAACTATAGTCTGTGTATGCCTGAAGGATGTGATCAGAGGGACAGACAGGCAACGAATTGCTTGAAATCTCTCATTGAGCAGAAAATCCCCTTAACTCAGAGTCCAGTAGGACCCCAATGAACTCAATGTTTTGTGTTTAATGCTGCCTTTTCTTTGTTCAAATCAGACCCAGAAGATTGAAGAAACAGCATGAAATGGACATGACGTAGGACTTGGTTTCTGGACTTTCCCTTCATTAACCAATCATCCAGGTAAGGAAAAACATTAATACCTCTTTCTGAGATATGCTGCTACTACAATCATGCATTTAGTAAATACATGTGGAGCTGAGAATAGGCCAAAGAGGAGCACTATGTACTGATGTTGACCTACCACTATAAATCCCAATTTTCTGTGGCTTGGGAGAATTGCCACATGGAGGTAGGCTTCCTGAAGATCAGCACACTAGTCATATTGATCCAACTTGGTGAGAATCATCACTAGGGTAACCATGTTGCTTCTTATGTGTTTGTTGTACTTGTTCATACATAGCTCTCAACTCTCCCTTAGACTTGGGGGGGAATCAGGAAATACCATGAGTAAAATCCCCTTCTCCCAATGATGAAGAGGAAGCTCTTCTACAGCTTCCGAAGCAAATAGAGTCTGAACCTGCTGTTGGAGCAGTGACTTGTGAGAGGGGTCCCTGAAAAGGGATGGGGTAGGAAGGGGGAAATGGACAGGATGGCATAACCTTATCCCACAGTACTTAGGATCATTTGTCCATGGGGGGGGGAGGGAAACAAAAACCAACCATCAAAAGGTAAATCCTCTATGCTTTGTTGGACCTCAGAAGCTATGCCAGAATTCTGTAACCATGAGGCTCTTCTCATTGTTACAGCCGAAATAATAATCCGGGGGGCGAGAGAAGAGTGTCCTCCGTGTATTGCAGTGACGTCTTGGCCACCAGACAACCTTCCACAATGAATGTCTTAAACTCTTCCCTGGAGGATTCTCGCAATTTATATGTAAATTTGGACATAGGATTTTGTAAATTAGGAGGCTAACAGCACCTGCTGATTAGCAATGTGAATTTCTAAAGAAGAGGTTGAGTAAGTTTTTCCTTCCCATTAAATCTAACCTTTTAGACTCTGTCTTTAGGTGCTGACTTATATCTCCCCTGACAACCTCTCACTTGCTGCTGTTATGACAAGTGAGTTAGAGGCTGGATGAGAGTAGAAGCACTGAAAACCCTGCATAAGGGCACAATACCTCTTTTCAGTATGCTTCACTGAGAGTGGAAAGGAACATAGGGTACATTTTTGCAGGTTCCAAAAAGTGCTTCATTTATAGGGAGAGCTACTCTCGCTGGAGAGAACAACTGGAGAAAATATACCAACTTATTAGTACTGTCCTGAACAAACTCTGTCTGAATGCCCAAGCTTGTAGCCATTCACCTCAGGAGATCTTGATATGGCTTAAAATCTTCAGGTACAGGACAAGAGGAAGCTGGCACCATAGAATCATCCAGCGAGGAGAAAGAAAAATGAAGTGGAACCAATGAAATCTCCTGTGGAAACACCTGCCCCTGTAACAATGGTTGAAGATAAACTAGCTCAGAATGGAGATGAACAAAGATCAGTGACCTTGCCCTGGACTAACCTGAGCATTGGGACCTTGCAGATTGAGGAACATCCCAAGGAGGCCATTGAGGATTGGTGGCCAGTGGGAACTGGACCAAGACTCTTATCTCTACTGTGGGAGCAATGCTAATATCTGTACCTCTAGTGATCCCCAGGAGGTCTCAGACTTTTGAGAATGGTATTTTGAAGGTGACGGAGAGGCAGAAGATGTTCCCAAATTCTCTCTTGAAGAACCTTCCAAGCAGTCCTGTGGCAATGGAGGAACCACTCAGGTAGAGCAAGCAAACATCCAGACTCATCTGAAGCCCAACGTGCAGGCTGCATCAATGCTGTCGATGGCTAAGCAGCTGGTGCCTGGAGTAGCGGTAGGGGTATTGCACTCACACGACACTGGAATGGACATCAGTCATGAAGTCGAGCCCAGTACCAGTCCTGCAGATGTGGTCTGCTCCTAAACTGTCCATTACTGAAGACTGTAGCTGCACTGATGACCCCTCAGTACTGATAAAGGGGCCAAACTCAGCTCTGCATCCTGATTTTTAAGCGGTGCAGAAGACAGTGCTGGCAACAGTGAATAATCTGTAACCAAGTCTATGAGGTATTGATAACAGAAGAGGCCACCACAGTTGAGTGCTACTGAATTAATAGAATGTCTGGGGCAGAAAGGCAAAGCAAGTCAGATTTGCCTGATATGTCAGACCAGAAACAAATCGGTGTCAACACCAACATCATTGGTACCGGACTTGACAGTATGCTGTCCAATTGTTCTCATCTCAGTACCAGAGAGTAAGTAGACAGCCCACCTCTATCCTGTGTACTAGAGGAATCTCTGTGTCAGTCTGCACTCCTCTTAGAAGGAGGAGGAGGAATCTCTCCTAGCTTTGCAATGGCTCTCATCCATTTTGTGACTCCTTTTCCTCAGAGAATGATCTCTCTTCCAATTAAGATAGAAATCAGAATCTGGCTGTGGAACAACAGCCCCTACCGGCTCTGAAGTGCTCTGAGGGATTGGACAATTGGCAGAGGTCTCCAGTACCAAAGCAAGCTCATGGCCTGCTCCATAAGGTGCTGCTTCAAGCACAAATCTCTAATCACCAGTGCTCTCTTTGAATGACTTACAGATAGAGCACTTTCCTTTAAATGTGCCCTTCTCCAAGGCAGAATAAATGCAGTGTGTGTGTGTGTGGGGATCCCTATTAGGGATAGCCACCCCACACAACAGGCAGTGTTTAAAACCTGGTGAGGGCATCACATCAGGCTAAATCCTAACTAAATAAATACTAAGGGTACTTCTAAAACTATATACAGAAGCAGACCCAATAATGAAACCTATTGGTGAAATGACTGAAATTGGAATTTGTAGAAGGGATAATGGTGAGAATTTTTTGATGATTCACCAGAGAGAGGAGGTCAGACATGTTTTGATTTAGCCTTCCTTTTCCTTGGAACTGAAGTTCTTTGTTCTGGTATGTTATCTAGCTGTTTGGGTCCCTTATCTGGAACTGCCTCCCTACAAACCATTGTAATAATCTTTGTACAAAATATGCCTTGTGAGGTATAATTTGAAAAATTAATAACTTGCTGCTGAATAATATCATGGTGAAATGTATATAGCAACATTATATGTTAAGTTATGAACATAAGCTGAAATTAGGCCTGAAATGTGTTTACCAGATAAGTCTGGGTAAACCAGTTTCTTAAAGACAAAAGACAAGCTGATGCCTCTAGCCAGATCTCAAAATTGATGGGCAATCACCTGTCAAATGATGATTCTGTGGCAAAGAAGTAGGGCAGGAACAGATCAATCTACATTTTAGCAAACAGTATTGAACCTCTTTCACCACCAGACTCCTTGTCTCCATCCTCACAGTGGGAATGAATTTTATCTGAGGGTAACCCTCAGAAAAATGTGTTTCAGAGTGTGACTGAACTGTAAAAGTGAGGGGCAAAGACCCCAAGTTATCTTTCCCTAACCATCTCTCAGTCTTTCCCTTAAGAAGAGGAAAGAAACAGCCTTTGGACTTTGGGAGCAGGTTCTGGCCTGAGAATTCAGTCAGCAATGTTACTGGGAACACATGGTAAGGGACTTCACCTTGAACCAAGTCTAGTTTATTAAGTTTTAGTACTAGGAAGCATTTTATCTTTGTTTCTCTTGTATCCATTTCTCTGACTTTACGGCTTTATACTTGTACTCGCTTAAAACCTACCTCCTTGTAGTTAAACAAGTTTGTTTTGTTCTTTAATCAAAACTAATTCAGTGTTTTAAACTGTGCGGGTAACTCCATTTAGGGTAGAAATATTGGATCCATTGCCCCTCTAAGTTACCTGGACTGTCCAGGACAGGGCTGGATAGTACAGAACACATTTTGGGGGAAAACTTCGGGACTGGGAATATGTTGGGGTCACCTTGAAAGTGATAACCAAACCTGGTGGAAGCCAAAGTGTGACTGATATGTGGATAACAGGCTTCAGTATACACAGATACTCAGGATCTTACCTGCGTGCTGGAAGTCTGAGTGGCCCAGGTGAGAGCTACACAATGCTTTGCAGTTGAGGCACCTAAGTTTGCAGGGTAAGTGCTGACAGCCCCCCACTGGTCTGGATTGCCCCCCAGAATGTCAGAGGGGCTTGAGTGTTTTGGAACCAGATTGGATGTCTTAGGTACCGATAGCTCCATTGATTTGCAACCGGAGCTTGGTGCTGAGGTAGACACCTTTACCATGGTATTCTGCTTGGATGCAGAAATACTCTGAGCCTATTCAGGCCTCCTATCCTTTCCCTCAGATCTCTTCATCACCTACAATCACAGAGGTCTGGCAGTCAAAGCTTCCTGCAATAAGAAGGCTTGGAGTCTTTCTGGCCTGGGGAATGAACGTACTATAAATAGTGCAAGGCAAAGGGGAATGCCTTTCCCAAGGCATTTAAGACATCTGGTAAGGATGTCTGACTGCATGGCATGATATCTTTTAAAGCCATGTTTCTTCATCTTCAGATCTGCCATGGACACCTGTAAAAAGTCCTGCTGAATATCTGAACTATCCTAAAACCTAACCTAACACTATTAATTGATTAATCTTTAAAAAAAAACAAAAAAAAAAAAACCCACCTCCTTCCCACCCACCACCAAGGCACTTAAACTATGGATCTAAGAGATCTAGAGAAGTCCACATCCATCTGTCCGCTGCAGTTGGAAGAGACTGAGGCAGCATTTGGTGCCAAAGCCTCAGAATGTACTCAAACACTGGGGTGAGGGGCAGGAAGGGTGTGGGAGCGCTCTAATGAGCACTCTTACCAGAAAATTCCATTGTCCAAATTGCACTGGTCAGCACATCCCAAGAGTGAAAATATGCAGAGGACACTCAAAGAAGAATGTTAGTTCAGTTTATATAATCCATTGTGCAAATAGGCACATGAAAAGTAGAGGGTTATGGTGTAAAAAGGTTGTGTTCAGCAGTTCTCATAACAAATATATGAACATGCTTTAAGCTACTTTGACCCCCATGGAGACATTTGCCTCACCTTCTATGTAGGACTATTTACCTAGCATCATGACTACTCAATACCCTATTTATGAGTGTTTACTACTTTAGCATGTCGGAATAAAATTTAGTTTTGAAATAAAGATCACAGTTCTTATTCACGATCACATACATGGCAAGTTTGGCATTTTAAAAGATTCCTGAGTTACCCCATGAAATATTCCTCAAGAGGTTGGACATGTTACTCTCAGCCTTTAGTTATCTAGACTTTTCATGAACTTTTCAAGAACAATTAAGCTTCTGGGTAGAGATCAAGAATGACTATGTTTTACTCACGTTTTGCCCACAGTTTAATTGCTCTAAGTGTTAGTCTGAAGTTCTCCTTGTGTGGCACTAAATGCAGAATTTCATCAGTAACTCTGCAACCTGCAAGAGATTTAAATTGCAAATTTAATAATCTCAGGTTTTTACTAGTTTACCACTTTGTCTTGGTGAAAGGGTTTCTAAAGTAAGCATTGGATAACAATTGCTTTTATATCCATATTTTACTACTGTAAATATGGTTAGCAGACATGTTAGTATCCTCCAGTATGCATCCACATACCTTGTGAATATCAGAGATTTTTAGAGTTTAGGCTGCAGCTATAATCAACCAATTTTTAACAAGTGAAAGGCCATTCTGCATGAGATCATTTGGAGGTGGGAGTGGATCCGAGAGCCAAGTCGGTCAGTTTTAAGAGCCATACACAATTAGACAGAACTCAGGATTGCTGAGTAGTGAGGTTAAGCTCGAAGTATCAGAAGACTTCCTTTACTTTAAATAATTCATAGCAATAGTTTACTTTTATAGATATCACCTCATGTCAAATGCTTTAGCTCAGGGGTAGGCAACCTATGGCACGCGTGCCGAAGGCGGCACATGAGCTGATTTTCAGTGGCACTCACACTGCCCGGGTCCTGGCCACTGGTCCGGGGGGCTCTGCATTTTAATTTAATTTTAAATGAAGCTTCTTAAACATTTTAAAAACCTTATTTACTTTACATACAATAATAGTTTAGTTTATATATTATAGACTTATAGAAAGAGACCTTCTAAAAATGTTAAAATGTATTACTGGCATGCGAAACCTTAAATTAGAGTGAATAAATGAAGACTCGGCACACCACTTCTGAAAGGTTGCCGACCCCTGCTTTAGCTATTTACATACAGTGGCACTGGAATACAGCTCCCCCTGTAGTGGAAGAGGCAACCAACTGGCATAAGCACAGTGAACAAAGAAGCAGGAAAATGTTGGGTATGGTCAGACATTTGCCCGACCCATTAAAGTGTCTAATATCCAGAACTGACAGGACCTTGATCTATCCAGATTTTTTTAACCTACCCATCACTGTGGTATCTGAATATCTCAGATCTCATCCAATAAAGCATACAGGAGAATATTAGGAATCTATGCAACAGGAGTAATGTCTTTTTTGTACAAACTTGGAAAAGGTAGTAATTTGTAAACAAAATACATGTCTATTTCTAATTCAACTTAACATTTTACAAAATATGTTCTTATCCCACATGAATAAGAGTTATCAGGTTTAAGATTAAAACAGAAGTTACCATTTAAGCTTCGTATACATCTTATATCCAGGCTCCTTAGACGTGAATCATCTCGAAGATCCAAGTTATCAGAAATAGTCTGTACAGCCAGCCTTGCAAACACAAGATCAATCTTAGGGAGAAAAATTTAAAGTGCATTATACTTTGCATCTATAGAGAAGTATAAGCTGAAGTAACAATTTTAAATTCTCCTCAATGAATGCTACAACTGCGCAAATCTGCAGAGTTCATTACCAGATTATTAGGATTTAATGCATTAGATATATCAAGAAAACAGGACATATACTGGAAGTGTCAAGAAGTAGGTTTCATGGGAAACTTTTTTTTGCTTTGTTTGAAATTTTCACATTTTTTTTTTTGATAGGAAAGGCCACCCCCCCCCCCCCCCCCCCCAGCCCTATTAAAAGGGAAGAAGCCATTTTGTCTATAATTTAAGTTTCAAAACAAAATTTTCAAGAAGTTGAGGTTTTCTAAACAAATACCCCTGCCCCTGCTGTGCCAGGCCGGCTGCAGTGACCTCGGTTAACCGGTTAAATGATATAATTTTAATCATTTAACCAGTTAACTTTTAAAACCAATATTTACATCCCTAGTTTTCAGTACTGTTTCTTAATCTCCTATCCTATGAATTTTTAGATTTTGATTTAGTCATGTCAGCAACACTATACTGCTCTGCCAACAGTTTCATTTTTCTAGGAGGTATCTGCCCATCAGAGCAGATGTAATGTTCTGAGTAATCTGACTTGTCTTGTCAACATATTAAGGCAATATAGCAGGGGTCGGCAATGTTCGGCACGCGGCTCGCCAGGGTAAGCACCCTAGCGGGCCGGGCCAGTTTTATTTACCTGCTGATGCGGCAGGTTCGGCCGATCACGGCCCCCCACTCGCCGCGGTTCGCCATCCTGGGCCAATGGGGGTGGCGAGAAGCGGCGCGGGCGAGCGATGTGCTGGCCGTGGCTTCTCGCCGCCCCGATTGGCCCGGGAC
>NW_020664483.1:19524035-19595314 GCF_002925995.2 Terrapene triunguis
GTTACCTAAGTTCTCTGAAACTCCCTCTCATTTTGCAGCTCCTGTTCCTTGATGTATATTTAGTATTTAGACAGTTTAAGTGGGATTGTAAACAATAAGCTACTTTTGTAAAAGAGTTAAAGTCTACACCAATATACAGTGCCAAGACTTTCTGGTGATGTTCTATGGTTAATACCTAAACAGTACAAGTATGGAGGGAGGGATAGCTCAGTGGTTTGAGCATTGGCCTGCTAAACCCAGGGTTGTGAGCCCAATTCTTGAGGGGCCCATTTAGGGATCTGGGGCAAAAATCAGTACTTGGTCCTGCTAGTGAAGGCAGGGGGCTGGACTTGATGACCTTTCGAGGTCCCTTCCAGTTCTGTGAGAGAGGTATATCTCCATATTATATTATTATGTTAGCACATAGAACTTGTCAACATAGAACAAGTAAATAGCACCCTGATCCTCAGACACACTACTTACTTCTGACAGTATTCCCGCAACTGGCAGACACTGAACCAGGACTTAAATGAGGAACTTTTAGAAGCCTTTGTTTGCCATCACCGCCTCAACTTTTGCTCCTCAAACTTTCACGTTTGTCCCATGTGGCTCTCTCGCTGTTTGATCAACTGGTTTCTGCAACTACCTGTTTATTATTCTGCCCAGCTAATGTATTCAACCAGCTCATATGGCTCCCCCTGCACAGCCCCAAGAGTTGCTGGAATGTGCTTGCACCTTTCCCCAGCTTAGTCTTAGTCCTTAAGGAACCGTTTGCCAGATGACTCAAGGAACCTGGGGCTGAGATTCAGAGAGACAACTGGTTGCTAGTTCCCAGCTTTGTCTTTCCCAGGGTAAACACGTGGGAGAGGAGAACCAGCTTTTGCACTTAGAAACCCCTTCCCTTGCTCAGGGACAGTTTCTGGAGACAAAATCCTGCTCTGGGTCTCTGGCAGACTGGAGCAAATGAGCTACTTACCTCCCTCTGCTGGAATATGGTAGCCAGCCAGCAGGAAGCTAAGTGGCTACAGCAGAGAAGGGATGGTAGCTGCTCAGCACACATCTGGCTCACACCAGAACTACTCCACAGAACTGCCTTCCTCTGCAACACTCTCCACTCACTGCAGTGAGAGCTAATTCAAAGACTTCATTTTAAGAGTCTGTGGCTCAGGGAACACATTTTTAGTTCATAAGAAAATGTGTATTTAAGTAAGTTTCCTTGAAGGGTCACAAGCGGCCTCAGGAACAAACTGGAAAATCCTGTTCTAAAAGGTGGCAAGTCTGTTTTGCTTTGTTAATGCGATATGTTGTTCCTTGAAAGTCTCACCACATTTACTCAAGTCAATTCATGCTATACATTGTAGGGGCAGAAGGGAGAAGAAAGGGGGTCACTGAGTAGGAACGTGTGTATCCCAAAACCCTAGCTCTTATTTTCATCCTGCAGATATTTTTTCCACTAAGGCCTAGTCTACACTACACAGTTAGGTCTACATAAAGCAGCTTATGTCGACCTAATTATGTCAGTGTCTATGCTACAGCATTGCTCCCAATGAGGTAAGTGCCCTACTACATTGACATCATAACTCCACCTTCATGAGAAGCATAGGGCTTACGTCCGTATAGTTAGGGCAATGCAGTGTGTGTGTTACTTACATCAGCTGTTGGCTCTCTGTCAATTTCATGGCAGGAACCCGGGGTGGCTAGACCCTGCTCCTGTCTGGGAGCTGGGGCAAAAATCCCTGGGCTACTGGACCCTGCTCCCGCTCCCCACTGGGAAATTGACCAGGCTGCCCAGCTCCCAGTGGGGAGCCAAAAAGCCATGAGCAGCTTCTCCCCCCTCCTGCTCCTGGTAGGAAACGGGGATGGGGGCAGCCCGCTGGGAGCCTGTGGGGCAAGCTGCAAGCAGAGCTGAGAGACAGGCCTCTGAATTCCCCACACTGCCTCTCTTAGATCAGTGGAAGCACACCTGGGGAGGACACACAGCACCGACTCAAGGAGGTTAGTGTGGACAGGCACCACAGCAATAATTACTGAGGTGGTGGTCAATCAACCTAATATAGCTCAATTTACGTTTCTAGTGTAGACATACCCTAAAATAGAAGTTTAGTATATGCAATCTGGGGAAAGGCATGGCCCGCATGAGAGCCTGACTAACTTTGTAGTAATTTAAGGACGTGAACATTTAGTTTGTGGCAAGCTGGGGTGTGAATCTAGCCCACACTAAGACTATCTGTTCAAGTACTTTGCTGACATACATTAACAGTCTGTTAACATGCTCTGATCTAGTCCTCTTTGAAACAAGACTGTTAATTCACGTCAGCAGGGGGCACACAAACAATGAGACTGCAGCAACCTAGTGCGGGCTGGATTCACATCCCAGTTTGTGGAGACAAGCTCTTAGGGTATGTCTACACAGCAATTAGACACCCGTGGCTGGCCTGTGCTAGCTGACTCGGGCTTAGGCTGTGGAGCTGTTTCATTGTTGTGTAAACTTCTGGGCTTGGGCTGGAGCCTGGGCTCTAGGACCCTGCAGGGTGGGAGAGTCCTAGTGTTCGGGCCCAGGCCCGGAAGTCTACACAGCAATGTAACAGCCTCGCAGCCTGATGAGTCTGCTGACTTAGGCCAGCCGGGGGGTTTTCTTTGCTGTGTAGACATCCCTTAAGGCTTGTCTGAAATGCAGCACGCACCAAAGTGCTGCGCTGCAACTCCCCCATGTGGATACTGCTGGCATGAACTAAAAGGCACCTAGCTCATGTTAACATGGTCCTAACCCAAGCTAGGTGCCTTTTAGTTCGTGCCAGCAGCGTCCACATGTGGCAGTTGCAGTGTAGCACTTTGGTGCATGCTGCAATTCACACCCCCATAATCTGAACTGCAGAGCTGCGTACACAAGCCCTTAGACTTTGGAGTACTAATGAATAACCTTGCAAAATTGCTGCTTGTGCCAGTGAGACCAGAACCAGTGTTATATCATCCAAATTCCAAAGCAAAAAACCAATAATCTGCATTTTAACTAGACACTAAGCTTTAATTCTTACCTCAATACCATCAAATTCAAACTTGATAACTGGTACATATGCATCTTCTATTGCCTGTAAAGCAGGAAGGGAAAAAGTCTAATAGTTTTTGCATTTTTAAAAGCAAGTCTTGTGTTTCACCTTCTGACCTTTTGTTACCTCCTGGGTGTAAGGCCAGAAAAAGTATTTTACCAGTATTTAAAAATACTAACAAATCAATTTGCTAGACTACTTTGCATATATGCAATACAATACTTAGTTAAGTCTTCCCATTTCTCTTGGGCAGGTCTACACTAACCCCCCAATTCAAACTAAGGTACGCAACTTCAGCTACGTGAATAACGTAGCTGAAGTTCGAAGTACCTTAGTTCGAACTTACCTCGGTCCACACGCGGCAGGCAGGCTCCCCCGTCGACTCCGCGGTACTCCTCTCGCTGAGCAGGAGTACCGCAGTCGACGGCGAGCACTTCCGGGTTTGACTTATCGCGTCCAGACAAGACGCGATAAGTCGAACCCAGAAGTTCGATCGCTCGCCGCCGAACTACCGGGTAAGTGTAGACCTACCCTTAGGAAGGTGGAAAGTCCAGTTTTTTAAAAAAAAGGTGTTTACATTTGTCTACTCTAATCAGTAAGATTGCAACTGACAACAGTTAACGCTCAGCTATCTTCAAAGTTGAGAAAAGCTTTGTTTGAAATGTGACTCCTAGCTGCTCTAAAATTTACATGATTACTTGGATTGCCTTGCCTTGAAATTTGGAGTACGAGAGAACATAAGAATGGCCATACTAGGTCAATCATCCATCTAGCCCAGTATCCAGTCTTCTAACAGTGCCAAATGACCAAAAGGGAATGAAGAGAACTGGGCAACTTCAAGTGAACTATCCCTTGTCATCCAGTCCCAGCTTCTGACAGTTGAAGGTTTAGGGATACCCATAGCATGCATGGAATTGCATCTCTGACCATCTTGTGTAATAGCCATCGATATCCTTCATGAACTTATCTAATTTTTTTTTTTTTTTTTTTAAACACAGTTATGCTTTTGGCCTTCATGACATCCTATGGCAATGTGTTCCACAGGTTAATTGTAAGTTGTATGAAAAAAGCATTTCCTTTTGTTTTAAACCTGCTATCATCGGGTGGCCCCTGTGTTCTGTGAAGGGGTAAATAACACTTCCTTATTCACTTTCTTCACACCATTCATGATTTTATAGACTTCGATCATATCCCCCTTAGTCATCTCTTTTCTAAGCTGAACAGTCCCAGTCTTTTTAATCTCTCCTCATATAGAAACTATTCCATAGCCTTAACAAAGAAGGGCAACACAAATTATACCTTTTCCAATTCTAATATATCTTTTGGGAGATGGGGCAACAAGAACTGCATGCAACATTCAAGGTGTGGGCATACCATGGATTTATATAGTGGCATTATGATATTTTCTGTTTTATCATCTCTTTCCTAATGGTTCCTGACTATTTTTTGATGGCCATCACACATTGAATGGATGTTTTCAGAGAGCTATCTATGATGACTCCAAGATCTCTTTCTACAGCTAATTTAGACACCACCTTTATATATGTGTAGGTTTTTTTTTAAATGTGCATTTTTTGCACTTAACATTGCATTTATTCTGCCATTTTGTTACCCAGTCAAGTGAGATCCCTTTAACTCTTCTTGGTTAGCTTTGGACTTAACTATTTTGAATAATTTTGGATCATCTGCAAATTTTGCCACCTCACAAGTCCCAGTACAGGTCTTTGGGGGAAACCCCATTACTTGCCTGTCTCCATTACTGAAACTATTTATTCCTACTCTGTTTCTTATCTTTTAACTAGTTACTGATCCAGGAGTAGACCTTCCCTCTTATCCCATGATGGCTTAATTTGCTTAAGAGCCTTTGGTGAGGGACCTTGTCAAAGGCTTTCTGAAAGTCCAACTACACTATCATCACTGGTTCACCCTCATACACATGCTTGTTGACACCCTCAAAGAATTCTAATAGATTGGCAAGACATGACTTCCCTTTACAAAAGCCATGTTGAGTCTGTAAGGATATGTTTGTAGAAGAGTATAATTTAGAGATGCTCCCTCATAAGGGGTATTATGAACTTAGGAATTTGGCGATGTACCCTGGAGGCAGGCGTTGGGAACACCAAATTGGCTGTGTGCAGCAGCTCACCACAGAAGCTCTCCAGTTTGTTTTATAAAGTTTTATCCCTTTCTTGTTGATTGTTATTTAATGAACCCCAAGATCATTACAAAGTCTTCCCCAATATATCAGGTTTATCTATGTGTCTGATAATTCTGTTCTTTCTTATGGTTTCCACCAACTGCTAGATACTGAAACTAGGATTAACTCGGGGGGGGGGGGGGCACTGGGCAGAGTTACTGAACCAAGTTTAGGGTCATTTTCCTAAGAGACAGCTTCCATCCCACCCCCACCTCCCAAAAAAGCTTGTCTTGAGGTTGCCAGTCAGTCAACTTTTTTGCACAGACTTGGGAATCAAGCCATGGCTCTGATCATGCGCAAAATGGTTTCAGTTGCTTGACATTTACTCCAGCTAGTGCAAGGCACCTACTAAACCTTTGGGGGAGCAAAACTGAATAGTATTTCCCAGGAAGCTTAGCTCTCTAGAGATGTACATGCCTAATGCTCACGTGCCAACTGTTTACACTGTGTATGTGCAGAAAGAGAGCCAAAAAGGCTTGCTAGCCAGTCATGAGGTACAGGACCTGAGCAGCTCAAAGGTACATATTACTACCACTGAACTTGAGCAACACCGAGCACAGTAACTTCTAATATGGCCATTGGACAAAAATATAAATAAATCAGGACAAAAATGTAAGCATGTTTCTAAAAATCTGCCTCTGTCAAAGGATTTTTTTTTTTTTTTAATTTTGGGAACATGTATTCTGAGTGCACTCAAACTATCTTTGAAAAGAAAATAATATTACACAAGGAAATGCTTCCTAGGAGGGAAGGAAAATACATGGGGAGGGGTGGCAGGGGAGAAGGGTTGTGGGACTCAGGATGAGGAGCAGGTGTAAGGGGAGTGGCAAGGTGAGGGATGACATGGAGGTGGGTGGTGAGACTACAGGAAGGAATTAGGAGCGGGGTGCTTGTCAGTCCCATATTCTCCTTTCCCATATATGTGCCAGGATCTAGGAGACACCTGCCCCATGTGGGTGTCTAAATCCCTTTTCCTGCCCGTGTCCAACTCCCGTTTCAGATCTGGGAGAAGGGGGGGGTTACCAGATCTCCCCTTCTCTCGCCACCTCCCCCAAGCTGTCATATGAGGAAGCCATGACCCTCTGAGTGGAGAACGGAGAACAAGCCTAGTGGGAGCTTGCACTAAGAACACTGCTGAGACTGGAATGATCTGAGAACCAGCCAGCTTCATGCCTATCACAGGCTTGGGGAGAGGGGTGAACACCTACTGAGATGAATGGAGCAGTTCACACATCTGAGCTGTTGATTCAGGGTATATTATATGTTGTTGGGGATAGTGGGAAGAGGAGAAAGACACACCAGCCTTCTTTCACATGCTTCAGTTTAGTTTTATTCCATAATGGTTACAGTATCAGTTACCCAGTTAGTTCAAGTGGGCAAAATCTGTGTGGCAGGTTTAAATGTTCCAGCCCTGCTGATGACCCCTGTGGGTATCAGTATAATGCAACATGAGGGAGTTTGTTTTTTCAGTTTGCCTTTTATTAATTATTAATTATTATTATTATTAGAAGTTACAAAAAACGACTTTGCAATCTTAATGCTCTCAAAATCAAGCATTCAGAATTTAGGAAATGCCAAAATTAAGGTTGCCCGTTCAACCTTCATTTGACCCCCTTGTGTGCCTGCATGATGATACAGTTTTAATTAGTTTTTTCCGCAGGACCCTTGCCTCATTCAGTGCACAGGATGGATATGCTCTGAGGATGAATTGGGGATGTATATTAAAGGAGGCTGTTCCTATAGGACTCCTGCCGCGTGTTGCAGAAGCTGGAAGGCATGTAGTGAATGAGGCAGGGGACTGTAGGAAGAGGAAGGATGGTTTCCTGGTTAAATCAGCTGAATGCTGCCCAGGATAACTGAATTTTATCCCTGCCTCTGCTGCACAGTTCCTATGTAATCTAAGCAAGTCACTTAAAACCAAAAATTTCACTAAATGTGTGCATTTCTCATGGTCTGGCTGCCCAACTTTAGACCTTTGTGCTTGATTTTGCAGAAATGGTGAGCATTCAGCTGCAAGTGAAATCAATGGGCGCTGTGATTTAAACATGTTAAGTGCAGTATAATGCTAACCACTTAGGACATGCTTTTTCTCAGGGTCTCTCAAATTGGGCACACAAAATTAGTGTGTAATTTGTAGAAAGAATATTAACCACTATCATAATGCATATATACAAAGGGGTTGATTGAAGTTGCACAGGCAACTTTGATTCTGATATTTCCTACCTAGAGTGCTTGACTTTGCAACCTTAGTGTTTTAACAGAGTTGTGTGTACAATACTATTTGAAGACTGCTGTCAGCAACAGTAATTTTGTGAAATTGGTCAGTTTAAGAGTTTAGTTGACAGTGTCCCTTTAACATGGACAAGTTTATTACTCTGAAAACAAGTAGAAAACTTACTCTTAAATTCCTGATTCCATCTTGAACCTTTAGCTTTTCAAAGAATGACTGAAAGAAATCTGATCTTTCCACATGTCTAGGAGCAACACAAAGAGCATCTATGTCAGCACCTGCAAAAATATCCCATACATCTTCAGTTAATCAAGCAGTTAGTCTGAAACACTATATGACTAGACACTATTAAAAAGGACATACCTTTGGTGTGTACTCCAAGCCTATAGGACCCAAACGTGAATATTTTCCCACCAACATTTGGTACAACTGAAGGTGGGAGGTTCTATAAATAGAGCAGAAATACAAGTTTAAAATACAGCTCTTGGTTCCCAAGATCTAGAGCCCTACAAGCTATATTAGCACTATGAAAGACCTTAAGTTGGCTTGTTTTGGCAGTTAGTAAGATTTCAACAGATAAAGTGCAGTTACTACGGGTGAAATAATTTGAGAAGAAGAAGATCTCAGCAATTTCTAAACAAAAATAAAAATTGCTCTATGTGGGGACATTAGCTTAGGCTGCCTTGATGAACAGCAACACACTGATTGCTCAGGTACAAAAGGTTGTCACTGGAGTAAGAACTTTTATTACCCATTTCCTAACAAACTTCTCCAGCCAACTGAAGTAACAGCAATACGAAATCATGGTGGCAATCATTTCCTGGTGGATTTACAAAAATACAATGGAAGCATTTATTACTATAAAAGTAACATCTGCAGTGTAGGTAAAAGATACTTCCATTTATGTGAATTTGAAGAGCCATGTAATAAATTAAATACAGCCAGTATAGGATATAAACTAGATCATAACTGATGAGCTATAAATAGCTATTTCACTGCCAGACTGAGATACTTTTAAAACTTTGATCAAGGCTAGAATGTCACTCTCTGCTCTATAGAGAGGCTCTGCAGGATTACATTTTAATTAATAACGGTCAGCAAATGTCAATTTCGGTTGATGCTGAAATTGACGAAAAACTATCAGTCCTAACAGTGGGCATGCCTGCTGGGATCAGGTGTCACTGGTCTTGCAGACATGCAGGGAGCCCTCTGCAGCCTTGCTGTTACTGGAGCAAGTGGGTCTGTGACAGCTAGGGTGACCAGATGTCCCGATTTTATAGGGACAGTCCCGATTTTTGGGTCTTTTTCTTATATAGGCTCCTATTACCCCCCACCCCCGTCCCGATTTTTCACACTTGCTGTCTGGTCACCCTAGTGACAGCAGTGCTGCAGAGGGCTCCCTGCACTGCCTCAGGACTGGCGGCACCTGATCCTTGCAGGCACTAGGGGTGGGGTGGGGGGGACGGAGGCAGGCTGGCTGTGGTTTTGCCAGGGCAGAGCAGAAACCCCTGTTCAGGGCTGCAAGGAGGAAGTGGTGGTAGCAGCCACCTCGCTGCTTAACACTTCCTGCCCAGAGACAACTTCCTCACTGCTGGCGGGGATTGAGTGGGGCCAGTGACACTTAATCTCCGCAGGAACAAGGTGAAGAAAGGCTGCGGTCCTGACCTGGCTGAGCAGAGCTTCCAACCAGGGCGAGGAGGAGGAGCCATCCCTGGGAAGGAGCCATTTAGCAGCAGGTGGCCTCCTCCTTGGCTAGGGATGATGACTCCTCACAGCCCTGGCCAGGGTTTCTCTGCTCTGACCCACCCGGATCCCAGCCTTCCAGGGATCCAGCGTCACCAGCTCTGTTGCCATGCCGGGAGCCCTATGCAGCTCTGCTGTCACTGCCCTGCTCGCCTACTCACCAGCCAGGAGCGTAGGAGCTATCCCCAGGCAGGAACTGTTGAGCAGCAGGGTGGCCTCACCCACAGCTGAGGCTCTTCCTCCTCTTTACAGTCCTGGCAGGAGGGGGCCTCTGCTCTTCCGAGCCAAGATGACTGTACCCACCCCCAAATCTTGTGCCCTGGTGGCTATGGACCTTTGGCCACACCAGGAGCCCCCTGCAGCCCTGCTGTCAGAACTACCCTCACCCTACCCCCTGTAACTGTAAAAATAAAAATAGTTACTAGAAAAAAAAAATATCTAGCACACTGATAAGATCATGGAAGTTAAAAAAAATAATCTCATTTTGCCAGGCCCTACACTCATTAGATAAAGTTATCTGATTCTAATTTGTATTGCTAAACACAGATGATTTATTTACGGCCAATTCACTTAATTGCTACAAAAAGGTTTAAGGATCTAGGTAGTTAAAATCTTCCAAACCTTAACTTGAGTGACAGTTGCTACAAGTCTATTGCCCAATATGTAGATGGAAAATTTATTATTCCTTTGCAGAAAGTCAGAGGACAGAATCCAAAATACAAGATTAAGAATTACTTGAATTGGAATTTTAAAAATGTTTACCTTACTCTCACTGAGTTCTGAAATCCATTCTTTGACTAATTTATTCAATTTACCAAGAACAATCAGCCTGTAATGAGAATTATCATTAGACTTAGTTTTAAAATATATTCAAGCAATGTGTTTCAATTATATTAAAAGTTATACCTGTGATTTAGTTCTTCCTCATCTTCAAATACTCCAAATGGCTTCATGGCTTCAATTAATTTCTGAGTGTAAATATAATCTATTTCCTTAGGAGGAGTCAAGCTAATTGGAGATGTTATTCCATAGTGCTTCTGAGGCTGATTCTCCAGCATAGAATTTCTGTTGAAGGAAACAGTAATGTTACATATAACCAATGCCAGAAATGGTACTCTTACTGTAGTCAATGGTTACACCACTTTAGCCTACACTTTCAAAACCAACCTCTGCTCTTTCACCCACAGTGACAAGCAGGTGCAAAATCAGAAGCCAGACTTAATCCTGACTGAAGAGAAAGTAATGATTATCCATGAGCTTATCCAAATGCAAGAGGTCAAATTAATGGCACTGCAATGATAATGAAAGCATTATATTTTAGTAACCAATATAGATTTAGAAGGAAAAGAAATTTACTGCTGCCATACTCAAGACCTTAATTCAAGCCATTTACATATAGAGTCAGGTGGACGAAGCTGGTCACTGGGCTAGTAAAGATAACAGTGGCTACTTTCAAGTTTTACTTTTGTTCTGTTTCCCCATCTTCTTTTTCAAATTATAGTTATTTTCAATTTATTTCCTGCTAACTCCAAACCCAGCAAGATGAAGACATATGCAGCAAACATCTCACTACTGGTTTACTTTTAGTTACGTATTAGATACAGTAAACCAGTGTCATTTAAAGTTCAACAAAATTAGCCTTATAAACCATTTTCCAAGAAAAGTGGTGGTAATCTGGGGGCATGATTGAAGTACCTATGGAGGTAGGAATGAAGTGTCTTCCTGGGAAGACACCACTGCCCCTCCACTACCAGCTCCAAAGTAGGGCTGGAGAGGATCTAGGGAAGAAGGAAAATGGTATGAAATGGGCTGTGAGGAGCATGTTTACCAGCAGTGAATGGGAGAGGGGGAGCTCCAGACTTCCTGCTTCACTTCAGGGGTAGTGTAGGAGAAGGGGCTCTGCATAATTTTCTGCAGCATATGAGGACTGAGATGGAGGAGTCATTTTGCACCTCTGCAATGAGCGTTCTTCCCCTACCCCCATAAAAGGAATCCTAGCTCAGCCACTGTTGTAGCATACCAATTTTAAAAAACAATCTCCTTATGCAGATGGGCTTTAAATCAAGTATTAAAATGAGCTCTTTGTTAGGGGGCTGTATCTGTACCTTTGGCCAGATGATCCCAAATTTTCACCAAAATATATCCCTGCCCCTGTTCCAGGATAACATTCAAGACAATTTAACTATTCATGTGGATTTTAGCACATTTTTTAAAATTAAAAAAGTAGTTTTGGGGATGCATTTTGGGAACTTCATCAAGTAACACTGAATTTGAAGCACAAACTCCACCCCAATGTTTAAAGCTATTTCCTTTTGCACGTCAATTTTAAAGCACTACGAAATTTATAAGCAGTTCATTTTGGAGGTGCTATATCTCACGAACCCCCTTCACCAAATGACCAAGAATCTGCATTACAACCACCACCCATGTCCCAGGGGCACATCTGGACATACTTCACCACCACTCAGCTACCAAGTCCCATTTCTTCCAGATTTCTCCATGCCCCTGGTAAACTTCGAGGGGTTACGCAAGAAGGGAAGGTGGTGGGGGCAGTAAAGAGTATATGTACCAGCTGGAGCCAGGAAGGGCAAGGAGCATGGAGATACAGACTCCCCACTCCAAATCTGGGCGTACCACATGGGGAACAGGCTCTGCACACCCAACTGTAGCATAGGAGGATAGCAGAGGTATAAAGTGGCTTGTTCTTCTCAGGTTCAACAAGGCTCTCCTGGCAGAAGTGTATTAATTCAAGTTAGCTAACAAGTTAAGAACACTTTTTTCCTAGGGAAGACAAGATTCTAGAGAGAAAGTTGATAGTGAAAGTAGGTGTCTGCAAGAGAAGTAAAGCTAAACCAATTTGTGTTAGTCCTAAAGTTTTTCTTCTCATGTTTACAGAATTCTCTGTGGCTCCATCACAGCATATCAGCTGGAGAGAACAGCTGATCAACAGTGGCAGAGAGTCAGGTATTAATGGAGCTGCAAAAGAGGGGAGGAGGGGGGAAGAGAAAGGAAAGCTAGTTCAACCACTTCATGATAGAGAATGAGCATAGGGATAATGATTTACAATCTTTAACACCAGAAGGGGAGGATAGGGAAGCAGCCTCTGGGGGAGGGGTATAGAAAGCAATGACTAAAGTCGCATCTTCCTGAGTTGGTTTATTTTTAGAAGTGAACAATTCACAAAATGGACAACACCCTGCATTTTTTGTGGATTGGGTTAAGGTTTATCAATGATAAAGTCAAGTTAATAGAACATGCAGCAGCATTGTGAGACATAATTAGGGATTTCAAAGCTAATCTCCCTCAGTAAGAGCATTTATTTATTTGGTGCCTCAGATCTGGTCTATCAAGTATTTATGTGAATTTGTTTCCCTTAGTGTTACCCTCCTTTTAAAGTCTCATTGAAAGTGAAATTATGTTGATTTTATGAAGGCATCATATTTCTAATAAATTAAAATTACTTCTAATTTAATATATATAATTAATATACAATATTAGTGTTATTCCCCAATGTGTACACAGCATTGTAAAGTGTGTACAAAGTCAATATTTATGACAGGCCAAATGTGTCTGCCTTCACATGAGGAGTGTCAACAGGTCGGTGTCCACATTCAAAGTCAATAACTGGACAGTTATGCCCCTTTGAAAGTAGATATGGGACTGTAAGTCAGAAATTGCTAACAATGGTGAATCACAGCAGCATTTTGGCATAACTCATTTCAGTTGTGGCATAAAAGCTTCTGTTTCCTTTTAACACTTGTTAAAATACACTTTTAAACAAAGAATTTAAGACCAGAAGACATCATTTGATCATCCAGTCTGGCCTCTTGTAGATCACAGGAGGTTAAATTTCACTCTGTTACCCCCTGTATTGAGCCCAATATTTTGTGTATGGCTACAGCATAACATCCAGAAAGGCATCCTGTCTTGATTTGAAGACATCAAGATATGGAGAATCCACCACTTCCCTTGGCATTTTGTTTCCATGGTTAATCACCATCCCTTACAAATCTGTTATTTGTATTATTATTGTTGTTATTTCTAATTTGAGTTTCTCTGGTTTTAGCTTCCAGTTGTTGGTTTTTATTATGCCTTTCTCCACTAGATTAAAGAGCTCTTTAGCACCTGGTATTTTCTCCCAGCACAAGAACTGCTACAGAGTAATCAAGTCACCTCAATCTTTTGTATTAACTATTGAACTCAGATTGATTTATGTAAGTTCACTGCAAGGCAGTTTCTCTAGCCCTCAGACCATTTTTGTGGCTCTTTTCTACACTCCAATTGCTCTATCCTTTATCAAATATTGACACCAGAACTATATTCAAGTATTCCAGTACCAGTCGCATCAGTGCTGTAGACAGAGGTAAAAATCCCTTCCCTATTTCTACTTACTAACTCCCCTGTTTATATATCCAAGCATTGGATTAGCCCTTTTTTGCCAGAGCATTGCACTGGGCGCTCGTATCAAGTTGCTTGCCCACCATATCCGCTAAATCCTTTTCAGAGTCACCCACCATCCAGGATATTGGCCCCCATTCATTCTGTAAGCATGGCCTGCATTCCTGGTTCCTAAATTTCTAATTTGGCATTTGGCTGTATTAAAATGCATTTTCTTGAATGTGCCATTTACCAAATGATGCAGATCATGTTGGGAGATTGCCCTGTCCTGATTTACGACTTGCCAATCTTCATGTCATCTGCAGATTTTATCAGCAGTGATTTCATATTATCATGTATACTAAATCTATGCAATTACCTTTATCTTGTCATCTCAAATAGAATCAGGTTTGTATAACAGGACATATTTTCCATAAAGCCACATTGATTGGCATTAATTATATTTCTCTCCTTTTAATTCTCTCAGTTAAATCCCATATTTTGCTAGGACTGATATATCGTTACCTGGGTCATCGAGCTCACCCTTTTTGACCATAGGTACAACATTAACCCTCTTCTGGAATATCCCTGGTATTCCAAGGTTTAATAAAAGACAGTATCAGCAGGCCAGAGATCTCCTCAACCAACTCTTAGTCATGGCGTAGCTAACATACTGAAAGAGTCTAATGTTGACAACAGGACACATTGCATTTAACATGTGCTAAACTGGCTGAGTTTTCAGTGGCTTTAAGAGTAGGGAGCCTTGTCTATGTTATATTTGTCAGTGATATCACACCTTTATATCCTAGTCTAGACAAAGCCTACGTGATATTTAAAATAGAGTTTGTCATCTATTTTTTAAAATTATCTTTTTCCTAACCTAGACAAGGCTGAACTCAGCAGAAGATGAATAAAAAAAATTTAATGGAAGGGACCCCATAGCCATCACTGAGAACAGACATTGTTGAGTGTGACACAGGCCCAATGGGGATCCCCACACTCCCTTAGCAGTAATGTATGGACTGGGCAGCGTTCCCTTTAATTTTTTATGTCCATGAGCGGAATGAATTTTATTATGTGAACTAATATGGAGGTGATGTGTGGTGGGGGTGGGGCTGAGGGTTGGGATGCGGGGGGGTGAGAGCTTTGTCTGGGGGTGTAGGCTCTGGGGTGGGGCTGGGGATGAGGAGATTGTGGTGTGGGAGGCAGCTCAGGGCTAGGGCAGAGAATTGGGGTGGGGGTGCAGGCCAGGGATGAGGGGTTTAGGGGTGCAGGCTGCCCTGGGGGTGGGGCTGGGGCCAGGGGGTTTGGAGGGGAGAAATAGGCCCCGAAAGAAAGTGTCTGGGTCCAATGACACTCCAGAGAGCCAGGAGAAAGGGTCCAGGGGCCACTCCCAACCCTACAATAAAGTAGCCCCCAACCCTAGAGGTTGCCCAGTAGATCCTCATCCCCGCATCTACTTCATGACCTTCACTACAATCTTTGTGTGTGAGAAACTGACCAATGCCCCTCTCCAAAAATCAACCTGCTCCCACAGCCAGCCTCTATATAGCATGGCCAGCAACCTCAGCAACCTGGCCACAGCTCAGAGCCTTCCCAACAACCTCTGCAGGGACACCGCCCCCACCTCAACCTTAGGGTTGCCAGGTGTCCGGTTTTTGACCGGAACGCCCGGTCAAAAAGGGAACCTGGCGGTTCCAGTCGGCACTACTGACCGGGCCATTAGAAGTCCGGTCGATGGCACAGTGGGGGCCTGGGGCTAAGGCAGGCTACCTGCTCGCCCAGACTCTGCACATCCCATTGGTCGGGAACCGCGACCAATGGGAGCTGGGGGCCAGTGTCTGCAGGCACGAAGGCAGCATGCAGAGCCTCCCTGGCCTCCCATATGCCTAGCGGTCGCAAGGACCTGGAGGCTGCTTCCTTGGAGCTGTGGTAAGCGCTGCTGGGACCCCATGCCTGGAACCCCCTCTTGCACCCCAAACCCCCGCCCCAGCCTGGAGTCCCTCCTGCACCCAAACTCCCTCCCAGAGCCCACAACCTGGAGCCCCCCGCAACCCTCTGTCCCAGCCCTGAGCCTCCTCCTGTACCCCAAACCTCTCATCCAGAGCCCACACCCCCTCCTGCACTCCAAACCCCTCAGCCCCAGCCCCACCCCAGAGCCCACATCCCTACCCGGAGCCCTCACTCCCCCAGACCCCAACTCCCTGCCCCAGCCTGGAGCCCTCTCCCATACCTTGAACCCCTCATTTCTGGCCCCACCCAGAGCCCAATCCCCTGCCCTAGCCTGGTGAAAGTGAGTGAGTGTGGGGGAGAGTGAGCAGAGGTCAGGGCCTCAGGGAAGGGGCAAGGGTGTTTGTTTTGTGTGACTAGAAAGTTGGCACCCCTACTCAACTTGTGGGGAACAGGAAGTGCACAGTCGGGGGGAACTTAGTAGTCGTCCAGGACTCCCCGCACAGATCCTGTCCCTAGCTCCCTTCAGTCTTTGGGAGGAGATTCCCTCACAGACTCTGGCCTGGCCAGACCCCCCCCCGCCCCCCATCAGTCCTTGGGGGATAATCCTTAACCCAGTTCCCCTCATTCATTGGTGGGGAGACTCCCTCACACAGACCCTGGCCCCAGCCATCTGCCCCCACTCACTGGGAATTAATTTCAAACTGGTGACTGTCTTGTATCTGGAGGATTTTGCTTTAGAGAGAACAGGAACTAGGTCTACTTGGCAGCAATACATACCAGCATGTCAGGTGTGGGATTCCCCGGTTTGGGGAAAGGGTCCTAGCCATATGCCTCTGCACAAACACCAACCCTCCTCCTAGGGGTCAGAGTTAACCCCTGTAAAAGGTACCACACAACAGAACAACACTTATCTAACCCAGGCAAAGTCAGGAGTAAATCCAGGGTAGAATTTCTAGCAGACATTACAGCTCCAGCACAACATACACCCCACAGCCCTGACCTCTAACCTAGCAAGAAACACACAGACTTTCTGCCCCACATCAATGCAACCCCCCCCCCAGGGTCAGTCCAACCTGTCCATGCACTCAGACATTAATGTGCGCTGAGAGCTCAAAAGGGTGGGTCTGGCTCTGCAAAAAGGGGGCCCATGTGGGCACAATCACCAGTACAGCAGCTGGCTCTCCTTCAAGCAGCTCTTAGTTCTGACTTCGCACAACCCTGGGCTTCAGCATCTTTCTGTGCTGCTGAAGTCCACCTGGGGCAGCTCCAGCTTCTTTTGTTCTCCCTCCAAATTCTGCTCATTGGCTCAAACCCTCCCAGGGGGTCTGTTAACCACTTGTGTCCTTGTTTTGGAGTGCACTGCCCCCACTCAGTCATGTTTTGTTGTCCTGTGTTGGGGGGGGGGGGCGGCGGAAGGTGGCAAAGAACAAGGGTATGGCGTTCTACTGCCCTCACAGGGCACAGGCATCCCTCCTGAGAGCTGAATCACCTAAGTGTAAAGCGATGTCTGTGGAGAGCTGGCACCATAGCTCTGACAGGGGTGAGCTGCCCCACTCATCTTAGTGCTAAAACAGATGCCAGTGATACTTTGAATGTTAACTATTTCACTGCCCAACAAAGCATGAAAGCAAGAAATGGATCATATTGAAGCTCTAAGCAATCACTGAAACTCTTTTCAGTGCCGTCAGCTTGGGAGAGAATATTTCTCCATTGCAGAGTTAGCTTGGGCATTTATTCAGGTGTTGCTCCTACCTGTTCACACACAAATCCCTGTCACTCTAGATTAGGGGTGCTTTAAACACAGGCTAACAGACAGTGGAAGATGAGTAATAAAAATGGGCTGAAGGGACCCCATAGCCATCACTGGGGAAAGACATGGTTGAGTGCAAGACAATAAGGATTCCCCACATGCTTATCAGGAATGTGTGGACTGGGCTCAGTCAGTCAGTAGGAAGGTGAGGGACACTGGCCTCAAGCAGACACCACCCCCCAATCTCCCCAAAATGGGGAGGAAGGGATGTGAAGCAGCATGATTGGCTGGAGGGGAGGGAAACAAACAGGCATTAAAGAAGGGCCATATATGGTTTTCCGCAGCAGAGCTCCTCTGGGGTCTCACTTCACCCTGTCTAAGGCTTAGTAAATGTGACCATGACCCTAGACTGGAGGTCCCAGAAAGAGTGGCTGGGTCCAGGAATAACCCCACCAGACAGCCTGGGGAAAAAGCAGAGGCTTGGGGAAAGCAGCCGAGTCCAAAGACCTCCCTCAAACAGCCAGGAGAGGAGGGCTCTGGAGGCCACCTCCAAAGCTACCCTGCAGCTACAATAAAGCAGCCCCCAGAGCTGCCTAGCAGATCCTCACCCTCACTTCTCCATCATGTCTTCTGCTGCAAGCTCCATGAGTGCAAATCAGACCAACACTCCACTCCAAAAACAACCCAGCCCCACTGCCCTACCTTTATATGGTGCAGTGCAGCACCATCTGCAACATAATGAAACCTCCACTGGTTACAGCCATCCCAGCAGCCCCTGCAGGAAGAGGCCATCCCCCTCAAGCCTCTGAGGAGTGTAAACAGTCCCTGGTAGGAAGTGCACATGCAGGGAGATTGAGTGGTTATCAAGAACAGCCCACACGGATTGTGGCCTGGGTCCCCACTTCACTCATGACTCCTCACAAAGACCCTGACTTGCCCCCCCATTTGGGGGGAGGCAGGGAGACTCCTTCATACAGACCCTGAACTGGGCACCCCCTCACATAGACCCTGCCCTCAGCCCTCCTCACTCATTGGCAGAGGGAAGCAAAAACTATCACACAGATGCTGCCCTGGGATCCCCTCACTCATTATGGCTGGAGGGGGAGGAAGGACTCCCTCACACAGCCCTTCCCCCAGTCCCTCTTGCTCATTGAGAGGGAGGCTCCCTCACACAGACTCTGCCCCAGGTCCCCATCCCACTCACTGGAGGTTAATTTCAAATTGACAACTGTCCTTTGTATCTGGAGGATGTTGCTTTATGGAGGAGGGCATGAGCTGGGGCTCTCCTTGGCAGGAACACATACCGGCACCTCTCCCAAGAGTTGAGCCAAGAGTAAAGCCATGTCTGTGGAGAGTTTGTAGCCATAACTCTGATAGGTCTGAGCTGCCCTAATCATCTCAGTGAGTGCTGACTCATATGCCAGTGATGGGGCTTTAAGTGTTAACTATTTCACTGCTCATCAAAGCACATAAGAAAGAAGCAGATCAGGCCTAGTCTAGACCTAAAACTTAGATTGACCTAGTTGCCTCACTCAGGGCTGTGAAAAAAATCTCACAGGGAAACTGGCCTCAACTGGTCCCCTCTCCCAAGACAGTGGGGGGGAGAAAGGGGGCATAAAGCAGCATGATTGGATGGGGCATAGGGAGAAATGGAGACAACTAGACATTAGGGAAGAACCTGGCCATACAGTTTGCCACAGCAGAGCTCCTCTAGCAGCTAATTTCACCCCTCCTAAAGTCTACTCCAAAACCTCAGACAGCAGGGCCCAGAGAGAACAAACAGCTCTAGTGAAACCTCCACCCACCCCCAACAGCCATGGTAAAAAGAAGGACCCAAGGGAAAGTAGCCAAGTCCAAGGACACCAATATATAGCCAGAGAAGGGGGGCAGGGACCACCCCAAAACTTCACTGCAGCTACAATAAAGTAGCTCCCCAGGGCTGTCCAGCCAATCCTCACCCACACATCTCCTTCATAGCCTCCACTGCAAGCACTGCACACGTGAAACCAACCAACACTCTGCTCCAAAAGCAAGCTGCCGCCAGCCCCTGCCTGCCTCTATATAGTGCCACACCTCTTCAAGTCACAGCTTTCCCAGTAGCCCCAGAGGCCAAAGACTGCCCCGCCCTTCCCTCAGCCTGCAGCCTATTGGGGAGTGTAAACAGTCTCTGATGGGAAATGCACATGGAGAGAGACTGACTCTTCACACAGACCCTGTCCTGTTTCCCCCTTCACTCCTCAGGGGGACATTCCCTCACAGAGACCCTGTTTGGGGCTTCCTCACTCTTCAGGGGGACACTTCCTCATACAGACCCAGTCCTGAGCCCCTCTTGCTCATGGGAAGGAGACTCCGTCCCACAGATGCTGCTCTAGGCTCCCCTCACTCACTGGAATTTAACTTCAAATTGGTGTCTCTCCTTTGTAGCTGGAGGATGTTGCTTTATGAAGGAAAGCATGAGCTGGGGCTCTCCTTGGCAGTAGTGCATACCAGCATCTCTCCCAAGAAACAAGGGTAAAGGCATGTCTGTGGAGAGCTTGCAGCCATGGCACTGACAAGTGTGATCTGCCCCATTCATCTCCATGAGTGCTGACTCAGATGCCGGTGATGGTGCTTTAAGTGTTGACTATTTCACTGCCCATCAAAGCATGTAATAAAGAAGTAGATCATATTATGAAACTCTAAGCAATCTATCTGAGTGACAACTCTTTTTGGTGCCATCAGCTTGGGAGAGAATGTCTTGGGGAGGGTATTACTCCATTGCAGAGTTAACTTGGGCTCTTACTCAGGAGTTGCTCCTAACCCCCTTGTGTCAACACACAAATCTCTCTCACCAAAGTTGAGAGATGCTTTCAACTGAGGGTAACCGGCTTATCTGGAGCTAAAACAGAACCAGAGTCAGGCTTTTGCTGAGGCCTTGTCTTCAATGCTAAAAAGGTGTGTTTTTTAATCTCCGGGTAACAGGCTTGTGAGCTATTCCAAAGTAAAACAAGGTACTTTAGTTTTACCACAAACTAAACCAGATGAGGTCTGCACAATACCTTGCCTGGGGTTGACCTCACCTAGTTTACCTCATGTTAAAACTAAAGTGCCTTGTCTTCACAGTGGTTTTACCTCAGGATAGCTCATGCATGTTAGTTCCCTCAGTATAAAAACACACCTCTATTAGCAGTGAAGTAAAGGCGAGCTGGTTACCAACCCCCTTTGCAGTAATAGTCCCACAATTCTGCCCAGGGAAGGACAGACAAGTTCTCCCACAATTTACCAGGGAAGAATCATAGAGCTGAAGCACAAAGAAGCACAGGATGTGTCCCCAGAAGTTATAGTGACACACAAGGGGGAGCACAGCACCAGTGAGGACACAGTAACTCAGGCAAGGCTTTGCAATGTGGCTGCTCACACCTGGATGCTGGTCACTGGGGCTAAGTTGGCAGTGAAGACAAACCCTAGGTGGTGGGATTGAAGAGGGTTGGGGTGTCTGACTCTCAGCCATGTTACCTGTTTCTCCAGTAGCTACTGAGGTGGAAGAAAATTGGGGTGTCTGTTTCTGCTGTGTTCTCCCCTTCCCCAGTAGATGCTGGGGCAGGAGGGGATCAGGGTATCTATCTATCTGCCATGTCCTCCCTTTCCTCTGTAGGGTGGTGGGAAGAATGCGTATTGGGGTGTGTCTCTCTCTGCCCTGTTCCCCCTTTCCCTCATAGGTAGTGGGGCAGTGGGCATTGGGTATCTGGCTTTCTGCCATGTTCCCCCTTTCCCCTGTAGATAGCTCACACCTGGGCCAGGCTAACTCAGGTTAACTCTGCAGTGAAGACACCCTTATTTTTTTCTGCAAAGAATCAAGTCCAAGCAGCCCAGATGCACTTCTGAGTCCCACTTTGGGGGGAGGGAGAGTTAACCTGAGGGAAGAAACAGAGCCCCTAGGACACACATGATCTTATTTATTTAATATTTATATTGAAGTAGTGCCTAGAAGCTGACCTGGCTAGGACCATGTTATGTTAGGTGCTGCACAGACATATAGAAAATGACAGTCCCTTTCCCAAAGAACTTAAGTCTGCACAATCTATTGCAAGTGACACCTTATTTTGGTATCTCAAGTATGCAGTGCATATTTTGTGCATCTTGCCTTTCTGTTTTTCAATGAGATATTGAATCTCTACTGTTCACATTGTTCTCACAGTGGAAACTGCCAAGGTGTACACAAAAGACGCTCACACTCACTTTCATTGTACTTACTTGTCCTACTAACAGCTTTTGCTAATTAAAATTAAAATTAAAACTAAATAATGTATATATGGTTTATTGTATTTCACTAAATGTATTTGGATGGGAAAACCAAACTGGTCATGATCATTTCTTGATTCTCTTGCACCTGTGCAATGCTGGGTTCACAACATGGCAAAACAATGTTATCATTTTGAAATTTTTCATTAAAATCTGTGAATATTGTATTTGTATTAAGTTGTTATCCCTCTCAAGCATATACACCATAACTTTTATAATATCTTCAGAAAATTGTTGGTCTAAAAGAAGCCAATAGTATTAATTTTAAAAAAGCCATCTGTGTGCAAACATGTAATATACTCTTGAGTTTCCTTCTGTCCCGAACAGAAAACCCAGGTGCTCATCAAAATAATAATTTTGTACATCTCTCACAAAGATAAGACATAACTTTGTAAAAGTCTTTTACTGGTTTACACTGTACCTATTAGCCTCACAGCTCTTGTCTGGGAAATCAGGTGGAAGGGATCTTTATTGGATTTGTACCTCTCAGTTCAGATAAAAGGGTAAATGTAATTTTAAGGTCCATCTAGTGGTAGGGTGTCAGTAGTTCAGTTTTCTTTATTTGGTACACTTAGGCACCAATTCTGGAAAGTGATCCACAAGAGCTGACCCTTCTGCCGGTGCACAATCATTTTACAGTACCTGCCACAGAAACTCTCAGTACAATTTACAAGGGTGGATAAAGATTCTTACTTTTCATTGCTCTCCTTAAGTCATACTGTGTCTGTGTAAATTTAATGCTTGTGAAAGTTACAGAACTGATAGCAGTATTTGTCTATTGTAGAGTTTTATAAGGCGTCTGCATACATGAACCAACTTGCAGGATTGGGGCCTAAGTCTATGGGCGGCGGGTATCATAGGCTGGGGGAGGCTGTGTCTCCCCAAACAGCCAGGCTTGGCCCCAGCCATGCTTCATCCCCAGACCCCCTCCTGTATCTCACTGCAGTTCCCCCTGTGCAGTGGCCCTGGCTTGGGGCTCCGGGAGGGGCCCTGCAGCTGTGCCACCCGCCCTCCTAGTGCTCCGGGGCTAGCGGGGGGATGCCTCCTGGCACTCTGGGGCTGGGGACCAGCAGCCATGGGGAGGGGTGCAGAAGGGCTGGGGTTGGGGTTAGCCTCCCCCAGCCAGTGGTTCACGTGCCACCCATGCCTAAGTCCTTTGTATATATTCACAGAACAAGTATAGCAGTGGCAGTTGAAGCTTATGCACATTGCCATTGTTTCAAGTCTGACCTAGGGTGACTATCTCTAGAGGTGAAATGGAGACTGATCTACCCTACTTAGTCATTCTTGGTCTCTTTGATGAAACTGACAGTGAATACTAACTGGTGATTTTTGTGATGTGGCCACTGAGATCTGAACAGAAAGCAAACTCATTTCTCAGCAGGGCACCAAAACTCATCAGATTGTAACAACTTTTGGTTACTACTGACTAAGTAGTGAAAGCCCCATCACAATTATCCAGTCCCACTTAGGAAAAATTCTTAATCTTTAACACCGCTCCATTTAAAATAAATTCTTTTTCAAGAGTTTTAAACATCACATTTTCCTAAAGATACAGATAAGATATAACAGCTTATTAAAGAGTAGCTAATGCCTTGTGAAAAATGTTTATAACAATCTGCCTAAACACAATTCTGGATCTATGTGATCTTTTCATTATTTTGTTCCTCCCACCCATTTTGTAATAAGTTACATGAAAACAGGATCTTTTTTGGATCGCCTCTGCAATAGTATACACAGAATTATCAATATGTTTGCAGTCATAGCTATTATGCACTGTATATTTATACACTGTGCACTGAATGCTCCTTTCTTCATTGGTGATCTTTTTCTTATTTAATAAAAATAGCTCATCTTAAAACAGTAAATGGAATAAAAAAATCAATGGTATTTTCTTACTTTATTTTTACCTTTAATATTGAAAAGGACAGAATCTTATTTATACCAAATGGTGTCTCCCCTTGAGCTTGTTATTTAAATCAAAGTAAGCTAGATGCCTAAAGAAGAAAAATACAAATATCAATCCCATGGAAGAGGAAATCAAGGGGAGCTCTTCTAGACACTTACTCCAGTGCCTAACTTTACTATCCCACACAGTCCCGTTAAAAATCACTAGGACTGCTCATGGCAGGAGTAATGAGTTGGGTGGAATGGTTTTTGGGGTTGCATTAAAACCCCATTGATATTGATTTGTGCGAGCTCACCCTGTAATTAAGTAAGCATAAGCCCCCACCTAAGATTAAAAGAGCATCTGAACCAGTCCAGGAGCTGTTGGCTGAGTATTGTTTTGGGCATGTGGTAAGGCAGAAAAGACAAAAGACAAGAACAGAGAGAGGCAGAAGGGCATAGGCCTGAGAAGTAGGGGTGCAGGGGGTGCTGCAGCACTCCCAGGTTTTATGCAGGGCTGCTGGCCCCACACCCCGCTCCCCAGCTGCTGGCTTGGCGCATAAATCCTGGGGGTGCTTCCCATGCCTATGCCCGGCTCTCCGCCCGCACTCTACTCCCCAACCCCTCACCTCACATGGGGCTCAAGTCCTGGCCACCAGCCCCACTCCCCACCCACTGTGCCCAAGACCCCACTCCCAGCCCCATACCTGGGGCCCTGCTCCTGGGGCCCCAGCCCCATGCCTAGCCCCACCCCCCACTCCCAGGCTTCCACGGCCAGCCACCCCACCCCCCATTCCTGCGGCTCAGGTCCTGGGGTCCCAGCCGCCAGCCCCATGCCTGGCCCTAAGCTCCCAGGGCCCTCTGCTCTTGGCTCCACACATGGGGTCGCAGCTGCCAGGCCCTGCTGGGGGCTCCACTCCTGGCCCCACTTGCAACTGTGGCTTTGGCCCCCTTACCCCATCCAGATCCCCCCCTCCCGGAGGCATAGCTCTGCTCCCAGCCTTAGCAGGGCAAGGGGGAAGATAGGGGTAAGCAGGCTGCATTTCAGCACCCCCACTACTAAAAGCGTTCCAGCACTACTGCAGAGAGGAGAAAAAAAAGCAAGAAAGCCAAGCAGCAATATGACCATACAAACATCACAAACGAGAATGTGGGGGCTCAGACCTAGTGGTTGGAGCAAGAGTCAGGAACCACAGCCAGAGGTCACAGCCATCACCAGGAAACTAAAGCCAAGGGGGTCAGCATTAGAATTACAAAGCCAGTAGGGAGGAGAAAGATAACACAAGCATTGAGTAGCCAGAAAGCACCTCTTGCTGTTGGGGTTAAGAGCAGGTTTGCTGACTTCCCCAGCCAATCAGGAAGTGGAGTCAATCAAGTAGCCCTGCTGTGGTTCAGCTGTGCTCATAGGCTGCTTGGAGACTGGGCAGCTACAGCTGCAAGTTCTCAGTCCATCCTGACAGTGACCCTAGAAAAAGACAGAGAGCCAGGGCTTGGCTCTGTTGGCAAAAGAGGCTTGAAGCTGTAAGCTAAGAAACAGCTCCTTTTGGTCTCAATTCCTCCTGCCTTTTGAGAAGGACTTTGTATGTTCCCTGTAAATAAATAACACTGCATTAAGGAAAATACCAGACTCCATCAGTCTCTACTTCCACCCTCAACTTTGATTGCTTGGTTCAAAAAGGGGCAACAGTAGTAAAATTAAACACATGCATAAGTGTTTGTGGGAGTGGGGCCTTAATTTGTACTAGGGGCCTGATATTGGGAGTCTTTCCATTGACTTCAATGGGGTTTGGATGAGGCTGAGGAGGGGGGCAGTAGAAGCAGAAGCGATTGGGGACTATATAGGCAGAGAGGACCCTAGAACAGGGGTTCTCAACCTTTTTCTTTCTGAGGCCTTCCCAACATACTATAAAACCTCAATGGCCCATCTGTGTCACAGCAACTGATTTTCTGCATATAAAAGCCAGGGCTGGCATTAGTGGTTAGCAAACAGGGGAATTGCTTGGAGCCCCAGGCCACGGGGAGCCCCATGAAGCTAAGCTGCTCTGGCTTCGGCATCAGCCCAGGTGGTGGGGCTCAGGGCCTCGGGCTTCAGCCCCATGCATTGGGGCTTCGGCTTTCAGCCTTGGGCCCCAGTGAGTCTGATGCTGGCCCTGCTTGACGGACCCCATGAAACCTGCTCACGGCCCCCCAGGGGATCCCAGACCCCTGGTTGAGAACCACTGCCCTAGAGGAGCAGGACAGTAGGATGGGGAGGTTGCAGTAGCTGGTGTGGTGGGTAGAATAGGAGGAGAGGAGGTCAGGAATAGGGAGGAAGGGTCAACAACAGAGGAGGGGGACAGGAGTCAGGGTGAAAGGGGATTGGATAGGAGCAGAGTGGATGGACAGGCCGGAGCTTGGATATGTGGGGGGATCAGGGCCGGTGCTTCCATTTAGGCAACCTAGGCGGTCGCCTAGGGCACCAGGATTTGGGGGGGGCAGCATTTTGCCACCCTTGGCGGCAATTCGGCGGTGGGGGGTCCTTCCGCGCTCCGGGTCTTCGGCAGCAATTCTGCAGTGGGTCCTTCACTCACTCCGGGACCCGCCGCCGAAGTGCCCTGAAGACCGGGAGCACGGAAGGACCCCCGCCTAGGGCGCCGCTCCTGGGGAGGATACGAGCAGAGGGAGAGAAGGGCAAGGAGCTGGTATGGAGGAGTAGATGGGAAATAGGGACAGGGGCTGGGTTGGGATGGGTGGGTAAGAGCAGATGGGGAAGGAGATGGGCTAAGGGCAGAAGTATCTATAACCATTATCTCACACTCCTATGCAGAACCTGAAATTGAGCTCATGAATCCTGTCACCAAAAGCTGTGAAGCCTTTTGGCAAAGTGTTCTAGTGACTGGTTCACATAGAGGATAACAGGCTTCTACTGTTACCATTAGCTCAAGTGGTAGCGGTATGTGCTGTGGATCTAAACATTGGACCCTGCTAATGACCCAAGTTATGGGTCTGTAGGGTTCCTCATCATGGTATTTCTGTTTTTTTAATTAGGAAATGACATAAAGGTTGCAAAGTCAAGCACTCAAAAGTTAGGAAATGCCAGGATTAAGGTTGCCTGTCACACTACTAGGCATATGTAATTATATTTACTGACAAAAAACTTTGTTAACACAGAGTTAAGGTTACCTGGTGATATCTTATGCCCTTCCAGAACATAAACTTCAGCAAAACTCAAATTTCTGAAAACCAGGAAATGTAGAGTTAAGGTACATACCAATTTGATCTCAACTCTGCCCTGTGAAGCTGGCAATAGCTACTGGGAATTTTCTGCATGCACTCCAGCTGCATTCACTGTGTTATGTGTAGCTGTATTGCATGGTGAAAGGATTAGTTGGAGCAGTTTATCAGAGCTGTGTTTGTGATATGAGGTGAGTCGGGGGGCGCATGCCCCTCTGGGAGCAGGTTGAGTCCCTCTCCCAGATCCCTGTGTGTGTGATCAAAGGAAAGAGGTGCATGTGTACACTGAGAGATCCAGAATGTCTAATTTCAGCACTGCATTGTGTAGGTTGTTTCAGTAATAGGGCACAGGGGTCTTCCTGCCATGGGGATTGTCAGCAGTTAGGTGGGAGATGAGTATGGTCTGTGGGTTTAATGAAGGATAAGCAATGTTAGATGGCATCATGTGCATAAGGATGAAGAGGTTGTAAAATTTAGCATATATTCTTTCTGTGGAGTAGGCGAAGTATAAATTTGAGTGGAGGGCCGGCATAGGTAGCTCCTGTTCAGTACAGTGCAAATGCAGAGTGCAAGTGTAACCCAGGTGCCTAATAGGGAGATATCTCTTTAAGAGACCCATTGAGGGGAGGTAGGAGTGAGTTGGGTCTGGGTCATTGTTGCTAGGCAGATTTAGCACTCCACATCCAGAAGCTTCTGGAATTGGGTGTGGTAGTTTCGGGTATGCTCCAATGGGTTCCCTTGTTGCTGGTGTCAGACTGCATGAGAGCAAGCAGTCAGGGCAGCTGTTTTAAAGTAAAGGCCGTATGTCCTGTGTGGTGAGTTGGGAGAAGCTGAGGCCAGGAGCAGAAAGCAGGTTGTTGTCCCTAACTCGGAAGCATTTTGCAGCAGGGTTTTCTTTAAATCTGTACATTTGGACTTAACTGAGTGATTGGTTAAAAAGTTAGCTGACTGGCTAGCAGTGATTTCAACAGAGGAATAGTCTGCATGGATTCCAACTGAAGATTCCTATAAGCAAGTGGAGGGAAGATGTTGTTTTAAACTCAGTAGACTGTCTAGATTTGGTTATCAAAGACTCTGAGACTTAGGTGAACTAAACCTAAGCTTTTGGGAACTCTCAGTTTCTTCAGGGACTAAACTCTTCAGATTTTGGTTTGTTTTCTTTCTTTATGTTTATGTATAACTGTGAAGACAATGTCTGTGGGTTATAAAATAGCCATGTTATGCTGTAAAAATTAGATTATTTGTTTCTTTATTATAAGATTTTATAAAGTTATTTAATTAACTTCATTTCTTTAGTTCCTTTTGGGGAGGTTCACCCTGTGCAATCCTTGCTGAAAATCCTTAGAGATTGAACCCTGGGTCTCTAGCTATTTTTCCATGGGAGTTTTTGTTGTTGGTTTTTTTTTTTTTAAAGGCACTGGAGAAGGGCAATGAAGTGAACTGTAGCCAACCCAAAGGTTATACAAGTATGTGTGTTGGGTGTATTGGGGCATTGCTCAAAGAGGGCAGAGTTAAGGTGGTGTGGGCATTTACCTTAACACTATATTTCCTGGGGTTTAGAAGTCTGAGTTTTGCTGAACTCAACATTCTGAAAGGGCATGAGATATCATCGGGCAACCTTAACTCTGCATTAAGTTTTTGTCTGTTAATTTTTTTAAGCAGAAAGAAGTATTGTTGGTAGGAGTTAGTAGTCATGTAGGCAGTTATAGTTATGTAGGTTTGCAATTGACATGCTATTGTGGCCAGGTAATAATTATACCTAGCTGCTACATAGTGTTTTCATCAATAGAGCTCGAAGCACTTTACCCAGAAGGGAAAACATCATTATACAGATGAGGAAATTGAGGCACAAAAAATGACTTGGGAGGGGCTCTACACTTCCATCTACAGTACAGTGGGCTTGGAGAGGTGTGAAGTGGCCAGTCATCTCAATGTGATATTTTCAGATGAATGAGAACACCTTGTTGCGATGAATACAGCCTGAAAAATAGCTCTGAGACATAGAAACTTCTCCATTCATCTCAATGGGTGGCCTAGTACCCCTCCTCCCCCACACCTACCCCAATGCTAGTGCTTGAGAACCTGTGATATACATGAAGCATGCCCGTTCTCAACTCCTCACCCCAGTCTCAGCAGTGTATTCTTGGTGCATGCTCCCAGCATGCCTGTTCTCAGCTTTCCAGAGGGGCAGGGCTTCTCCAGATGCTGGCTCACATGGGCCTCCAGATCTTGGCTCACCTGGGGGTAGGGAGAGGGGCTCGACATACTAGAGGGACAGGGTGTCCCCAGAACCTTGCACTCAAATGGGAGGCAGAGAGAGATGCTTGGACACCCACAGAGGGACAGCCTCCCACCCCCAGATCCCAGCACACACAGGATGGGAGAATGTGAGGTTGACAGGCGCCCAGGACCCCTAATGCCCCCCACTCATCCTGCTACCTGCCTACATGTAACCCCTTCCAGTATCTCACCTCTTCCCTTGCAATTTCCTAATCCCTACATCTCCCCCCCCCCCCCCCAACCGGAGTCCCCATCCCCTATCACGCATCCCTATTTATCCCTCTTCCCATAATTTCCCTCTGCTTGCTGCAGCCCCAAAGCCCTCTCCTCCTATTCCCCCCACCTCCATTTCCCTCTCCTCTCCCAGCAAGCATTTATGTATGTCATTTATTTTTCTTTTAGAAAATACTTTGGGGGTCTTCTGAATTTTCTGCTTGTAGTAGGGTTACATTTTCTCAGCATAACCTGCCTTCTCCCCCGCTAAAACCCTTTGACAGAGGCCGATGGTAGCAACATTTCATTTTCAGATTTCTGCCTAAGGTTGGGTTTGAATTTGCGGTGCTTGAGTGGTGTGCAGGTTTAATTGGCATAATATGTCCAGGCCACACAGAGCTGGTGAATAGCAGATGGCTAGCCACCCTCTTGGGCATCTATCTGCATATGACCAGTGTAATCCTTTTGATGTGTGAACATTAGGCATGACCCTGTCTGTAGAACCTAACTCTTTCTTGAATAGTGTTTCCAGTATTGGTGCTCCAAAGGGATAGTGGATGGCAAGCACTAATTGGGTTAGATGTTTGGTCCCCAAAGGGTCTCAGGCACTCATCAGAGACCTGGCTTGCAAAAAATGTTCATAGAATCTGTCATGCTTAAGGAAAGATGTTTTTGGGGAGACTGTATATCAGGCACCTTGTGCTCAAATGGCCCCAAAATTAGCTCATTGACCCTAACCCATGCCCCCATAAGGCACACCAAATTTCAGAGCAATCCAAGTAACCATGCAGATTTTAGAGCACTTAGAAGAATCATCCATTAAACAGAAAGTGACTCTTAACTTTAACTACAGTGGAGCTGGCCCTCTGCTATAATACATACTCAGAAATTGTCTTCAAAGAACATGGCTCTGGATATTTAGCCAAGAAAGGGACTTCACTGCTAGCCTGTGCTAGGGCTGGTCTATACTTACCAGGTAGTTCGACGGCTGGGGATCGAAGTTCCGGGTTCGATTTATCGCGTCTGGTCTGGACGCGATAAATCGAACCAGGAAGTGCTCGCCGTCGACTGCAGTACTCCAGCTCAACGAGAGGAGTACCGCGGAGTCGACGGGGAGCCTGCCTGCCGCGTGTGGACCGCGTCTGAACCGCGGTAAGTTTGAAGTAAGGTATGTCGAATTCAGCTACGTTATTCACGTAGCTGAATTTGCGTACCTTACTTCGACTTGGGGGGTAAGTGTAGACCAAGCCTAATTTTTCTGACTGAGCTGGTTTGCTACTACTGGCATGAGCTATTCATGTCTAGTACTGACAGTTGTAGTTCAATCCTTGCTTATTTTCAATTGCTTGTTAAGACTTCAGCTTGAACAACGAGGCTTCCGTTTGAACCAGCGAGAGACAAATAGTGATCATCTTGCCTAGAGAAGTCTCTTAATGTTATGCTCTACTTGGCACCCATGGATTTCCACAAGATTTTCTATATTTTTTCACCCCTTCAACAGAAATATCTTTGTGGGAGACTGCACATTACTTAGTCTGGATCCCAGTGGACACTAGGATTAGTGTGTTGAACAGGTCATTTTCCCCCATTTCACTCCAAATTGAAGCCAAGATTAATTGTGGTATTCACCAGCCTCTAAAACGAGTTAGGTTATAGAAACTCTCTGTGAGCTCACTGAAGCAGCACTAATCTCACTGCTCTCAATGAGGGTCTCTTTCTTTGATCAACTCATTCTCTCTCAGCAGGCCAAAAAATAGCCACAGGATACGAGTGCTTAGTTTACAATCATGTTAATTTTGCTTCTAGTTTGTCTTTAGCCATTGGAGATTAATGAATAAAAGTGGTATTTAAATTTACAACCAGTTCTCTTCTAATCATTTGGCAGTATATGGCTTGTAGTTTGCTACTTTGATTACCTGAGCCAGTCTTCTGAAAGACTCCTCTGTTTCATTTAAAGCAAGACTTTTCAATAGATGGAGTGCAACCTACAGGTGAGTTGTGAGGGGTTGTTTCCTGATAGCTACCCCATGGGTTGAAAAAAAACCAATTCCTAAAATTTCATGGTCTCCCAGTCCCAGCAGAAGATCATGAGGGGAGGTAAGGAGCTGCTAGTTCTCTCCCTGCTACGCGCCCTCTGACCCACCTCTATTGCACACTTACCCAATCCCAAAGAAATTGTTCATCCTCCTCCTACTCTACTCCCTCTTTCCATACACTGCTCAACTCTGGTGCTGCCCTGTAAAAGAGAAGTCTCTCTCTCAATACACTTCAGAGTAAGAGCAAACTAGGACTGATTATTAGAGAACCAGGAGTTTGCTGAAAATCTCTCTTTGCCACCTCTCTTCCCTTTAGCATGGCTAGCTTTGGGTTTATGACAGTAGGATGGATTATACAGCTCCTTCCACACATAAGGTATCTAAACAACAATCCTCCACCCAGACCCTACCAGTTCTTGAAAATCATTGCAACACATAGGTTATATAGACAGAATCTTTAAAATCTTCTTGCCCAACAGCCCAGGAGCCAACTCTGTTCAATTGAGCACCTCCAGAATAGAATGGAAAACTGATAGAGCATAGGAAGGGGGCTTTTAATGGTTAGTTACTCAGTAAATGAGTTGTTTCAGGACATGCAGAGAGAAGCTTTAGGTGTGAGGGTAGGAGTTCACATTAATTTGATAATATTTGTGAAACTGAGTGGAACACTTATGAGAATTCTAATAATCAAGATCATAACTATTCAGTGACCTTTGTATTTCTCAATATTAGAAACTAGGGGAAGTTTACTGGTGCATGAGATGTATTTCTATATTATGTCATTAGCATTCATTATTTCTAGAGTGCTGTAAGTTTGTTTTTTCTCCACTATTTGTCTCTTGTCATATGCTAAGATTGTAACCTCTTTGGACAGGGACTGTCTTTTTATTACATGTATGTATAGTGCCTAGCACAATGGGGCCTTGATTACAGCCTCTGAGGCCTTGGCTGCACTTGGGAATTCACAGCGCTGCCGTGGCAGCGCTGTGATGCGCGAGTGTAGTCGCGCCACCAGCGCTGCAAGAGAGCTCTCGCAGTGCTGTATGTACTCCACCTCTCCAAGGGGAGTAGCTTGCAGCGCTGCGAGCGAGCGTGCAGCGCGGCAGGCGCTGATTACACTGGCGCTTTACAGCGCTGCGCTCGGGGGGGGGGAAGCATTTTCACACCCCTGAGTGCAGCAAGTTGCAGCGCTGTACAGCGCTAGTGTAGCCAAGGCCTAAGTCAGAGGTGGGCAAACTACAGTCCACGGGCCACATCCAGCCCACGGAACTGTCCTGCCTGGCCCCTGAGTCCCGGTCGGGGAGGCTAGCCCCCCGGCCTCTCCCCTAGTGTTCCCCCTCCCCCACAGCCTCAGCGTGCCGCGCCGCCTGCACTCTGGCCTGCCGCTCCTGCCGGGTAGCGTGGCTGGCTCCGGCATGGTAAGGGAGTGGGGGGGGGGTCCCAGGAGGCAGTCAGGGGACAGGGAGCAGGGGGCGGTTGGATGGGGCGGAGGTTCTGGGGGGGATCAGTCAGGGGATGGGGAACAGGAGTGGGGGTTGGATAGGCATGGGAGTCCCAGGGGGCCTGTCAGGGGGTAGGGGTGTGGATAGGGGTTGGGGCAGTCAGGAAGAAGGTGGGGTCCCTGGGGGGTGGTTAGGGGTGGGGAGGGAGGGGTCAGGGGACAAGGAGCAGAGGGGGTTGGATGGGTCAGTGGTTCTGAGGGGGGCAGTCAGGGGGCGGGACATGGGAAGGGGCAGATAGGGGCCGGGACCAGGCTGTTTGGGGAGGCACAGACTTCCCTACCCGGCCCTCCATACAGTTTTGCAACCCCGATGTGGTCCTCAGGCCAAAAAGTTTGCCCACCCCTGCTCTAAGTGATAGTGCAGTATTAATAATTCATGGCGCTGACTCCAGCTGCAGTTTGATTACTGTGTTTTCTGTAAAAAGGGTTTATAATTTGCTAATGGCCAGGGAAAAGTAATGCCTCAGACACAAGTTAACACCGGTAGCAGAGAGGACAAACTAAAAATTGTGTAGATATAGACAGCTAGTTATGACTTTGAATCCCTCATGGCTGGTAGCCTTAGTGTTAGAGGATATTACATTAGAAGTGGACAACCTCACAGCAAAATCAGGAGAGGGACTTGTTCTTATGTTTCATTTGGAAGCAATGACAATGGGAAAAGTAAATTAGAAGACAAATGTAATCCAACACAAAAATCTTTTGTTAAAATCAAGTTAAAGTTGAAGGCATTTATCAGTGTTTTTAGTGTATATTACCTTTCAAAAATGTTTGGGCTAAAAAAAAAAAAAAAATCAATAAGAACAACAAAAATAAGTTAGAAAATGTGCACCACAAAACGGTCTGCAATTTTTAAACAAAATTGTGATTTTTAATTTGCCATTCTCTGTGCACTCTTCACTGTAATTAACCCAGTTGTGTCCACAGAGCTTCTAGGATCTGAAGCAAGTCTCCACATCTGTGCAGTGGCCAAAAATACATGTTATACACATAAGGTAGGGAAAGGTGAACACGCCAGGGGACATGCAAAATTAGGGGATTTTTTGACAGCACAGTTTGCACTGTTCAACATTTGGTCTGTGCACTGTGTTTGATAACTGGTTCTGGTGTGGGTTAATTACTGATGTTTAGGTGTTCTAGTGGCAGCTGGCTAGCCTGGCAATGCTCTAATATTGTTAGTTTTGTAATACAAATGATGTGATCATTACATCACATCTTATCATGTGTATTTTGAATAATAAAGATAAATACAGGGTATGTACAGTGGCAGATTACCCACTGGGCTAACGGGGCCTGTGCCCAGGGGCCCAAGCCAATTGGGAGGCCCTGGAAAAATGGGCGCCCCCGCACCCTGACCCGCTCCATCCACTCATCCAGCACTCCTGCCAGGGAATGGAGTCAGGGGGTGGGGGCTTGCCCTGCTCCCTCCGCCCAGTGCTTCTGCTGGGGAGTGGGGTTGGGGTGTGCAGGGCTTGCCGTGCTCCACCTGCCTGGCACTTCTGCCGGGGAGCGGGGGAAGCCCCCGCACTCCGATTCTGCTCCCCAGCAGCAGTGTGTGTGTGTGGGGGGGGGGTGGGAGACGACTGTTTGTTCAATATCTTCGTTAATGATCTGGAGGATGGCATAGACTGCACTCTCAGCAAGTTTGCAGATGACACTGAACTGGGAGGAGTGGTAGATACGCTGGAGGGTAGGGATAGGATACAGAGGGACCTAGACAAATTAGAGGATTGGGCCCAAAAGAAACCTGATGAGGTTCAACAAGGACAAGTGCAGAGTCTTGCACTTAGGACAGAAGAATCCCATTCACTGTTACAGACTAGGGACCAAATGGCTAGGAAGCAGTTCTGCAGAAAAGGACCTAGGGGTTACAGTGGACGAGAAGCTGGATATGAGTCAACAGTGTGCCCTTGTTGCCAAGAAGGCTAACGACATTTTGGGCTGTATAAATAGGGGCATTACCAGTAGATCGAGGGACGTGATCATTCCCCTCTATTCAACATTGGTGAGGCCTCAGCTGGAGTACTGTGTCCGGTTTTGGGCCCCACACTACAAGAAGGATGTGGAAAAATTGGAGAATCCAGCGGAGGGCAACAAAAATTATTAGGGGTCTGGAGCACATGACTTATGAGGAGAGGCTGAGGGAACTGGGATTGTTTAGTCTGCAGAAGAGAAGAATGAGGGGGGATTTGATAGCTGCTTTCAACTACCTGAAAGGGGGTTCCAAAGAGGATGGATCTAGACTGTTCTCAGTGGTACCAGATGACAGAACAAGGAGTAATGGTCTCAAGTTGCAGTGGGGGAGGTTTAGGTTGGATATTAGGAAAAACTTTTTCACTAGGAGGATGATGAAGCACTGGAATGGGTTACCTAGGGAGGTGGTGGAATCTCCTTCCTTAGGCCTGGTCTACACTATGAGTTTAGGTCGACTTTAGCCGCGTTAAATCGAATTAAGCCTGGACACGTTCACACGACGAAGCCCTTTCTTTTGACTTAAAGGGCCCTTTAAACCGGTTTCTTAACACCACCTCCGACGAGGGGATTAGCGATAAAATCGGCCTTAGGGGGTCGGAATTGGGTGTGTGTGGACGGAATTCGACGTTATTGGCCTCCGGGAGCTATCCCACAGTGCTTCATTGTGACTGCTCTGGACAGCACTCTCAACTCAGATGCACTGGCCAGGTAGACAGGAAAAGCCCCGCGAATGTTTGAATTTCATTTCCTGTTTGCTCAGCGTGGAGAGCACAGGTCGCTCATCAGCACAGGTAGCCGTGATGGAGTCCCAGGATCGCAAAAGAGCTCCAGCATGGACAGAACGGGAGGTTCGGGATCTGATCGCCATATGGGGAGATGAATCAGTGCTGGCCGAACTCCGAAGCAGTAAACGAAATGGCAAAATATTAGAAAAGGTCTCCAGGGCCATGAAGGACAGAGGCCATAACAGGGACACACAGCAGTGCCGCGTGAAAATTAAGGAGCTAAGGCAAGCCTACCACAAAGCCAGAGAGGCAAACGGAAGGTCCGGGGCTGAGCCGCAAACATGCCGCTTCTACGCGGAGCTGCATGCCATTCTAGGGGGTGCAGCCACCACTACCCCAACCGTGTGCTATGAGTCCCTCAATGGAGAAACACACAGGGAAGCGGGTTCTGGGGATGAGGAAGATGAGCATGAAGATAATGTAAATAGCTCACAGCAGCAAGGAAGCGGAGAAACCAGTTTCCCCAACAGCCAGGATATGTTTATCACCCTGGACCTGGAACCAGTAACCCTCGAACTCACCCAAGACCCTGTGGGCACACAGGGGACCTCTGGTGAGTGTACCTTTGTAAATATTACACATGGTTTAAAAGCAAGCGTGTTTAATGATTAATGATTAATTTGCCCTGGCAATCGCGGCCAGTACAGCTACTGGAAAAGTCTGTTAACGTGTATGGGGATGGAGCGGAAATCCTCCAGGGACATCTCCAGAAAGCTCTCCTTCATGTACTCCCAAAGCCTTTGCAAAAGGTTTCTGGGGAGGGCTGCCTTATCCCGTCCGCCATGGTAGGACACTTTACCACGCCAGGCCAGTAGCACGTAGTCTGGAATCATTGCATAACAAAGCATGGCAGCGTATGGTCCCGGTGTTTGCTGGCATGCAGACAACATCCATTCCTTATCGCTCTTTGTTATCCTCAGGAGAGTGATATCATTCACGGTCACCTGGTTGAAATGGGGCAATTTTATTAAGGGGACATTCAGAGGTGCCCCTTCCTGGTCTGCTGAACAGAAATATTCCCCGCTGTTAGCCACGCGGTGGGGGGAGGGGTGAAGTGATCATCCGAGAATTGGGGGGAGGGGGGGAAGGGAATTAGTTGGGTTTGTGCTGCATGTTAACCCTGAAACCGCAGCCCCTCCTTTTACATCGCAAACCCATTTTAAATGGCCAACCCAACGGGTCCTTGGTATGGTTAATGATAGCAGTACTCTTTGAAACCATCCCCAGATGTTAAGAAGGTTAAAAAAGCCAAAAGACTGTGTCTTACCATGGCTGCCTGCAAGCTGAAATCTGTGACCTGGCACTGCGTGAGTGATCTCTCACACCAAACAGGCAGGCCCTCCATATAAGAGGAAAAATGCGACCTTGTAACGAAAGCACATCTGCTGTGTAATGTGAACAGCAAAATGTAACATAAAAGAGTGTACCCATTGTTCTCTAAAATGTGTCTTTTTTAACCACCTCTCCCTTCTCATCCACCAGCTGCACATGTCTCTCCTTTGCAGAGGCTAGTGAATATTCGAAGGAGGAGAGGTGGCGGGCTGAATCGCGGGAGGAACAGAGGAAGTTGCGGGCTGAAGATGAGAGGTGGCATCAGCTTGCACACAGAAAGCAAGAGTCCATGCTCCGTCTGCTGGAGCATCAAACTGATATGCTACAGCGTATGGTTGAGCTGCAGGAAAGCCAGCAGGAGCAGAGACCGCCGCTACAGCCCCTGTGTAACCAACAGCCATCCTCCCCAAGTCCCATTGCCTCCTCACCCAGACGCCCAAGAACACGGTGGGGGGGCCTTCGGCCACCCACTCACTCCCTAGATGATCTCCATAGCAATAAGTTTTAAAGTTTTAAATTGGAGTGTGTCCTTTTCCTTTCCTCCTCCCCCACCAATCCCGGGCTACCTTTCCAATTATCCCCCTAGTTGTGTGATGAAGTAATAAAGAATGCATGAATGTGAAGTAACAATGACTTTATTGCCTCTGCAAGTGGTGCTTGAAGGGGGGAGGGTAGTAGGGGAGGGTGGGGTGCTTGGTTTACAGGGAAGTAGAGTTAACCGGGTGGGGCGGGGGTTGCGGAGATTTCATCAAGGAGAAACAAACAGAAGTTTCAAACCGTAGCCTGGCCAGTCACAAAACTGGTTTTCAAAGCTTCTCTGATGCGCACCGCGCCATGCTGTGCTCCTCTAACCGCCCTGGTGTCTGGCTGCGCATAATCAGCGGCCAGGCGATTTGCCTCTACCTCCCACCCAGCCATAAATGTCTCCCCCTTACTCTCACAGAGATTGTGGAGCGCACAGCAAGCAGCAATAACAATGGGGATATTCTTTTCGCTAAGGTCTGAGCGAGTCAGTAAGCTGCGCCAGCGCGCTTTTAAACGCCCAAATGCACATTCCACCACCATTCGGCACTTGCTCAGCCTGTAGTTGAACAGGTCCTGACTCCTGTCCAGGCTGCCTGTGTATGGCTTCATGAGCCATGGCATTAAGGGGTAGGCTGGGTCCCCAAGGATCACGATAGGCATTTCAACATCCCCAACGGTTATTTTCTGGTCCGGGAAGAAAGTCCCTTCCTCCAGCTTTCTGAGCAGAGTGCCTGAAGACGCGAGCATCATGTACCCTTCCCGGCCAGCCCACGTTGATGTTGGTGAAACGTCCCTTGTGATCCACCAGGGCTTGCAGCAGCATTGAAAAGTACCCCTTGCGGTTTATGTACTCGGTGGCTTGGTGCTCCAGTGCCAAGATAGGGATATGGGTTCCGTCTATCGCCCCACCACAGTTTGGGAATCCCATTGCAGCAAAGCCATGCACTATGGTCTGCACGTTTCCCAGAGTCACTACCCTTGATATCACCAGGTCTCTCATTGCCCTGGCAACTTGGATCACAGCAGCCCCCACAGTAGATTTGCCCACTCCAAATTGATTCCCGACTGACCGGTAGCTGTCTGGCGTTGCAAGCTTCCACAGGGCTATCGCCACTCGCTTCTCAACTGTGAGGGCTGCTCTCATCCTGGTATTCTGGCGCTTCAGGGCAGGGGAAAGCAAGTCACAAAGTTCCATGAAAGTGCCCTTACGCATGCGAAAGTTTCGCAGCCACTGGGAATCGTCCCACACCTGCAGCACGATGCGGTCCCACCAGTCTGTGCTTGTTTCCCGGGCCCAGAATCGGCGTTCCACGGCATCAACCTGCCCCAGGAACACCATGATTTCCACATTGCTGGGGCCTGTGCCTTGTGAGAGGTCTATGTCCATGTCCATTTCCTCATCACTCTCGTCGACGCGCTGCAATCGCCTCCTCCTCGTCCTCGCCTGGTCCTGGTTTTGCTTTGGCATGTCCTGGCTCTGCATATACTCCAGGACAATGCGCGTGGTGTTCATAGTGCTCATAATTGCCGCGGTGATCTGAGCGGGCTCCATGATCCCAGTGCTAGCTATGGCATCTGGTCTGAAAAAAGGCGCGAAAGTAGTATCTGACGGACCGAGGGAGGGAGCGAGGGAGGGAGGGGCGAGTGACGACATGGCGTACAGGTACAGGGAATTAAAATCAAGAAAGGTGGCTTTGCATCAGGGAGAAACACAAACAACTGTCACACAGAATGCCCCCCCCCCCAAAGATTGAACTCAAAAGTCAGGGTTTAACAGGAGGGAGGGAGGGGGGAAGCAAATGAATACAGAATAAATCTATTTTTTACATCTTAAGACAACGGTGCAGCATGACTGATAGCCCTTGGCATTTTCTGGGCGCTTGGCAGTAAGCCTTCAGGTCTATTGCACGATCTGATACCCACTGCAATATGACAATGATGGATACCAATCATAATATGCTATCTACTGCCCAAAAGGCAAGGGGTAGCTGCTGTGTAGCAATCTAGCCCCACATCTGCCAGCCCCATGTCTGCCAGCACCCAGATCGCCATCGGCCTCTTCTGGGTGCTTAGCAGACAATACTGGGTACTTGGCAGAAAATAGCATACTACGACTGATAACCATCATTGTCTGCCCGGGTGCCCATGATTGACAGCCACTGCAGTACGACGAGGACGGATACCAGTCATAATAAACCATCTTCTACCAAAAGGCAAGGGGCTGGTGCAATGCAGCCCTACGGCTGCTAGCCCCACAGCTGCCCGCACCCAGATCGCCAATGAAGGCTACCAGTCATGCTGCACCGTCTACCGCCAAAAGGCAGTTAGCTGCTGTTGCTGTGTAGCAATGCAGTCCCACGTCTGCCGGCACCTAGATGACATATGGTGACGGTGAGCTGAGCTGAGCGGGCTCCATGCTTGCCGTGGTATGCTGTCTGCACAGGTAACCCAGGTAAAAAGGCGCGAATCTATTGTCTGCCGTTGCTGTGACGTAGGGGGAGGGACATGACGACATGTACCCAGAACCCCCCGCGGCACTGTTTTGCATCATCCGGGCATTGGGATCTCAACCCATAATTCCAATGGGCGGCGGAGACTGCGGGAACTGTGGGATAGCTACCCATAGTGCAATGCGCCGGAAGTCGACGCTAGCCTCGGTACTGTGGACGCGGTCCGCCGAACTAATGCACTTAGAGCATTTTATGTGGGGACACACATGATCGGCTGTATACAACCGATTTCTATAAAACCGGCTTCTATTAATTCGATCTAATTTCGTAGTGTAGACATACCCTTAGAGGTTTTTAAGGTCAGGCTTGACAAAGCCCTGGCTGGGATGATTTAGTTGGGAATTGGTCCTGCTTTGAGCAGGGGGTTGGACTAGATGACCTCCTGAGGTCCCTTCCAACCCTGATATTCTGTGATTCTATGATTCTATGACTGCAGGCAGAAAGGGTGGGGAGAGGCCCCCACTTGCTCTGGCCCAGGAGCCCACAAAAGCTTAATCTGCCTCTGGGTATAGAGGTATTTGCTTCCCCCAGAAGGCCAAACCATGGGCACATGAGTCCCATCAATAGTGCAGTTTGGAAAGCCCATTCTCTCAAAGCCAGTAATTATTTTAGGAGTATTGTTTATGCCCATCACTTTTGCATAAATCACATGCCTCATCACTTCAGAACCTCTGCCACCACTTTACCTACAGTTGACTTCCCAACATCAAACTGGTTAGCAATGGATCTGTGGCAGTCTGGAGTAGCCAGCTTCCAGATGCTTATAGCAACTCGCTTCTGGTCTGATGTGGCTGCCCTCATGTGTGTGTTGTGATGCTGGAGGGTTAGGGCAAACAGCTTGCAAAGCTCCAGAAATGTAGCTTTCTTCATGCGAAAGTCCTGGACCTACTGCTGGTCATGCCAGGTCCACTTGATGATGTGATCCCACCAGTCTGCACTTGTGGCTCTGCTCCAGAAGTGCCAGTCTATGCAGGGGGCATCTGTGGCTATTCTGAGAGTCATGAGCGGCATCAGCCAGTTGGGATCTTCCATGTCTATATCCGCCTCCTCCTCCTGCTCCATCATGAGTTCTGTCAGGTTCCTTCTGTGCGTCAGAAAACACCACCAAAAGGTCCATCAGCATCTCATTTCAGCTCTGCCTGTTTCCTGAAATAGGAGTAAAAGCCCAAGCAAGAGAAATTCTTCAAATGGTGACTCCTCCACATTGCTGGGAGTGTGCAGACCAAAATGATGGCTCGACAAAATGTGCTGGCAGGCTACAAAAACTTCCTGTGATGTGGGGTGGTCTGACGGGGAGACAGTTAAGTTTTCCCACACAACACCATGAACAAAGTGCTAGAGTGGCCACATTTTGGGAGGGCACTAGGTCGTTTCGGATATGATTGGTTGGACTCAGGTCTGCCTACTGCAGTGTGGACTCTGGGGTCCTGGTGTGAGACCTGGGCTCAAAAATTCTTAACCTGGGGGTCTCCAATGAGTGTGGACAGTCAAGCCCTGGGCTTTCAAACCCAGGGTCCATGAACTGGGCTTACAGTGAGGAACTCTCAAATCCCTGGCTTCTTGCTGTACCTTGGTTGTTTCTTGGGCCTTGAGGAAACCATGGGCTAGATCCTCAGTTGGTGTAAATTAACAGAGCTCCATGGAAATCAATGCAAGTTTGCCAGTTTTCATCAGCTCAGGATCTGGCCCACGATTTAAAGGAAAGCTTCAGGAGAATAAAAAATAGTTTCCAAGTATCTGATTGAATGTAAAACACTAAATCACTAATGAGAACTTCTTATAAATGCTCCTTGTATAAAAAGTTAGATATGAAATTACTGAGCTGGAATCGGACCCATAGTCAGTGTGATCAGGAGGATGCGACCTGCAGGCAGTCACAGACATAGCCCTCATCCCACAATGAGCTCTCTGTGGGTGGACACCTGTGTAGGTGGAGCCCTATTGACCTAGTAGATTTCCTCAGCTCTTATTAGGTAAATTCCATATTTGTTCTGGGTTTTTAAAGCTTTTGTTGTTGTTTACTGCATGTATTCACCAACTACTTAAACTTCTGGTCAATGCTGGAGGTGCAGGGGGACCAAAAGAGTGTAGGCCGGCTCTACAAACTCCAGCTGTTCCCTTTGTGTCTGCCTCCATTTTGTGCTCCCACTCCTGATAGACATAATCGGGATGCATTTCCTGTGTAATTATTATTAAACAATGTGACAAGGAACTTGGGAAGGGAGGAAACGGTTACAGAATAAGGTTATGTGGTTACGTAGTTTTATGTGCATATCCTGAAGTTGTTTTACATGTTTGTATATAAATATGTATACATGAACATAGCACTGTTGCCTTGATGACTAGTAAGCAGAGGTCAAGGGGGCAGAGTGCACATTGTAGGCAACTAGGAAAGCAGCTCCTCTATGTGCTTTCAACCATGTAAAAGTTTCGCAGTTCACCTTCACTGTGTCTTCTTTCATTACAAGTAAGGGACCTAATAGCCAGTATGTTATACTTCCCCCGTCCACCAGGGACTTGATATATAGTCTAGTTCAGTGGTTCTCAACGTATTACACAATGCGTTACCTGGGCTGCAGGGGCTGGGTGGCAGGGCAGCGGTAGCCCGGGACCTTGACTCTGGACCCCCACCATGTGGGGCTGGCTAGCTGCCCACCCCGGACCCCCGCCACACAGCTGCACCAGTCAGACCCTGGACCCCGTGGGGCCAGCTGGCAGCCTCAGACCCCAGGCCCCACTGGGCAGGCAAGCAGTCCCAACCCGGACCTCCGCTGCACTGGGCCAGCCGGCTGCCAGCCCCAGACCCCCTACTGCACTGGGCTGACTGGCTGCCCCGACCCCCGCTGCGGACCCCAGCACGCAGGCCAGCCTTTAGCACACAGCTGAACTGGGCTGCAGCTGTGTGCTAATTGGGCCGTATGCGGCCCACGGGTTGAGAACTGCTGGTCTAGTTAGTATCCTGCCTCTAGCAGTAGCCTGGTGCTCCAAAGGAAGGCGGGACAAAAATGCATCTAGCCAGTGGGTATAAACTATACATAAGGGACACATTGCTCCATGGTTCCTGCATGTATCCTGAATCTCAGATGTTGTACTAGGGAGAAATTTTGCATCCTGTTGTTGGTTTTTTGGCTTGCACAGCTGTTAATTTTGTTATCTTAGATTTTTAGCTCTAGCCCTAGTATAGTCTGTATTACCTGTGGCATTGAATTCCATGGGTTGTCTGTGCATTGCAAAAAGCACTATTCCCCTTTATTGGTGCTGCCTGTTAACTTCATTAAAAGTCCTCTTGTTCTTGTATTATTTAACATTGTAAAAAGGAAAGACAAATCAATTTTCACTATGGCCTTCATAATTCTAAATTCCTCAATCAAATCCCCTTTGTACTTCTCCATTCCAAGCTAAATAACCTTAACTTTTTGCACTCTACTTCTAATCACAGAAGTACCATATTGAGCTAATGAATTTCCAACTGTCGTCTGCAAATGTGCTGCTTTGGGGAAAGCAGTGAACAGCTTTTTGAAACCCACCAACCCACATTTCTTCTGCGCTGGTCCCTATACAGCTGGTCATAGGAACAGCTCATGAATATAAAGCTACTTAAAGTATGTGAACAATCCCATCTTTGGTCAGCAAAGTCCCTTAAGCACATGCTTAAATTTATGCACATGCCTTAGTGCTTTCCTCAACACGGAGGGATTACTTATGTGCTTGAAGTTAGGCATGTATTTCAGTGTTTGGCTAAACTGAGACCTTAGGAGGCAGCTCAGAGGTTCAAAGCTTTATGTCTTTGCAACACATCATTCAGCTGAGAGGACCTGTATGCCATCTCCACAGAGCTCCAGTGGATCCCCTTCCCCAAGGAATATGTAGGCTTCTGGTGAGTGACATAACAGGTAAGGGGAGCAATCAGGAGAGAGGAGCTAAAATAACCCCCACAACCAAGGAAAAGTATAAAATTAAATAAAAAGAGAAGTCAAAAGAGAGAAAAAACAAGGAGGTGAAGGGGAAAAAAGAATGTGACTGGAAAGGGGTTGGAAAGAGAGAGAATGGACAGAAAGATGTACAGTCATGACACCTGCTGGAGAATTGGGCAAATGTGGGTCTATCTATCAATCTCTCACAATGGGTGAGGGGCTCCAACAGAAAAGAAAGTAGGGAACTACTGAAATATAGGGCCTGATTCTTATGTACACTAAGGTCACTTTCCACTGTGCTAGCAATGCAAAGGGGGCATTATAGGGTGTATAAATATAATTTACTCTCACTTTAAGACTCCTTTACACTACCAGAATGGTGTAAAGTGGCCTTAGTATGCCTGAGAATTGGGCCCACAGAATTCAGGTGCTATAACTCAGTGCATCCCTACTGTATGTGTCAGTCACATTTAGATTTGTACCATTCTGGTCCATCCACATCCTGTTAAATAATGTATATTTGCTTTTTTCTTTTAGGGAACACAATTCCAATTTAATCTAAAAGCTTCCACTTAATATACTTGCTGTCTGTGATAATGTAATAAAAAGGGAGGTGTTTGCAGTGTAGATGCCTGTACATTGCTTTCCAATGTACTGTATTATTGTTTTTCAAGTAATCTCTTTTTTGATGCAGTAGGAATTTGTCAGTAGATAAGGTTTCCATCTTTGAAGCACTTTGTTTTCCTTAAGGAGCTCTTGTTTAATCGATGAGAACTAGATATGGTAGCACCTCCTGGGATGGTTCAGTTCACTGTTCAAAGGCAAGTCTCTTGCAGCTCTGCACTTTGCTATTTTATACAGTAATATTTCATTCTTTGCAGATATTTAGGGAACAGTATTAATTAATTTTGTGCATAGTTGTTTTTAATTATGTTCTCCTCTGACAAGCTTTGGGGATGTTTTATTATAGTGTGAGGCTGGGGACAGGTAGAAGATTAAAAAGTCACACTTTAACACTTGCTTTTTGTACATACTTTTCTGTCTTTTCTACATAACTTGTGCAAACAACTAGCATTTACAGGGATTAAAGAGAGTTACATAGCTAAATCCGTATGCACCCTAATGAAGAACAAATTCTGGCAGAAGAGCCACATGGACATAGGCATGAAAATAAAGGAGTATGTCAATTTAAGATAACTGAAAACTGCTACACACTGAAAATACATGATGCTGCAATTGTGCATGAGGGGATAAAAACAGACATGTATCCCCATGTGTCCTATAGGTGAATGTATGGCACAGGGAAAAGGAGTGTTGTTTGTTTATAAGTGGATGTGGCCCATGTCCACACCAATATCCTATTTGACAAACTACACACAACTTCCTTCTCTTGATGGATCATTGATTTGCTTTTTTTAATATATGTAGTGGCACCTATGGACTAAGGGAATGCGTGCTCATAAAAGGGAATAATAACAAATACATCTTGTAGCTGTTTGTGTATCATTGGTTGCAATGATTCCCTGAATAAGACAAGTGGCTCTCTATTGGAATGATTCTTTACTGAAGAGAACCCCAAAGTACTTCAAAAAGAACAGGAGTACTTGTGGCACCTTAGAGACTAACAAGTACTTCAAAGGTACTTCAAAAACCGGAAACTCTTCCAAGTCTTGGGGATTGTCTATTAACACCTGATTTAGAGATCTGAACCGTGATCTGGGTACTCATCACACATTATCCATCTTTGTTTTCCCCATGATTTTTATAATCACTTTGGGCCAAATACTGAGCCCCGTGCAAAGCTTATTAACAGGGAAGAGTGCAGGGATTCTCAGTGGGAGATTGGAAGCTTTTCTGCTCCCCACACTGCAGAGTACCCTTTGTGGGGCTTTTCCATGGCTGTTAATGCACCCTAAAGGTTGCAGTAGTATCTGCAGCCTCTGTCACTGCCTTCATGGGAGGTTTTGGCATGTGGTCTAATTGCCACACACCTGTTGCTTCCTGAACTTGCCTCTGATCCCAGTGGCATGGAGAGTTACTACAGAATACTGCTCTGTACAGCATGGCAGGGGCAGAGTGCCTCTGGATGGACTTCACAGCTGGGAACTTCCAGCAGCAGAACTGTAGAGGTTCTGCTGCTGTTCTGAGGCCTTTTGTGATCCTTTCATAGGCTACAGGATTTGACCTTGTCTGTAGTAGTGGAAAGGTAGAAACATACAGGCTGATTTTCATCCTGGCCTTAAATGAGTCTCCCTGTTTGTGCCTACAGTTTAGTGGTGTCAATACTTGCAGGCACAATTTAGGTAAATTTTTAGATATCAAAGTAGTAGAGTGCTATCAAGTACCGAGACATCTAATAGACCTAAATTACACCCACAGATGCAATTTTTCATCAGAGGAAAAAGAGAGCCAACTTGTCAAATATCTCACTCATTGATGCAAGTTCCATAACATGGAGGCAAGGTGTTCACATGGGAAGTCCCTCTTCTTTGCATCTTAAAAAAAAAAAAAAGTCTTCCCTCGTATAGCTTTTGTAGCACTATAGAAGGTTTTGTCTTAAAACCTCTCCTATTGGTTGGGATTAAAGTAATATTTACTGTTAATACAGAAACAGAACAGGAGCTACTAATTTGCTGCCTTGAATCTCAGCAACCACGTATTCAGTTCCATCCCTCTAGAGCAGGGGTGGGCAAACTTTTTGGCCTGAGGGCCACATCTGGGTATGGAAATTGTAGGGCAGGCCATGAATGCTCATGAAATTGGGGGTTGGGGTACAGGAGGAGTGAGGGCTCTGGCTGGGGGTGCGGGCTCTGGGGTGGGACTGGGGAGGAGGGGTTGGTGGTACAGGAGGGTGCTCCGGGCTTGGACCGAAGGGTTTGGAGGGCAGGAGGGGGATCAGGGCTGGGGCAGGGAGTTGGGGCACAGGAGGGGGTCAGGGGTGCAGGCTCCAGGTGGCACTTACCTCAAGCAGCTCCCAGAAGCAGCGGCATGTCCCCCCCCTCTGGTTCCTATGCAGAGGCACGACCAATGGGAGCTGCGGAGGCGGCGCTTGGGGTGGGGGCAGCGTGTGGAGCCCCCTGGCTGCCTCTATGTATAGGAGCCGGTGGAGGGACATGCCGCTGCTTCCAGGAGCCGCGTGGAGTGGGGCAAGCCCCTGACCCTGCTCCCCGGCTGAAGCGCCAGAGCAGGGCAAGCTTCGGACCCCGCTCCCTGGCGGGAGCTCGAGGACCAGATTATAACTTCTGGAGGGACAGATGCAGCCCCTGGGCCAAAGTTTGCCCACCCCTGCTCTAGAGACAGTCTAGATTTTTACAACTGATGCAGAGTAAAGAGAGAGCTCAAAAAGTACAGTTGTCCTGTGCATGAGCCCTTTCACAGCAAAGACATCTAAAGTTGGACTGTCCATACATGATGCAGATAAGTAAAGTATTTTTGATATGTTTTTTAAAAAAATCTTTCCGATTTTAACTCCTGGGGAAAAAAATCTAATGCCTTTTCTTTTTCAGAAATGTAGGTTGGGAGACATTTTTCTCTGGTACCATATCTTCATATCTAGATCTGAAATTGATGTGGATTCATTCTACACTCCCTCTATATGTATATCACCAATGAAGTATCTAAGAAGATAACAAAAATTGTTAATTAGTCAAGTTTGCTTATACTTAGGTTTGATAGGTTTTCAGGTTTTCTAATTCCACACACTACTGTAACTAACCCCATTCAAGGCAGCACCCTAACCTGATGTATAGGACTTGAAAAAAAAATGAAAACATGGGAACTATTCAGATTTTACCTTTACAAACTGCATACTTGTGTGCAATGGCTATACTGCACATTTCCAGTTTAGTTAATGTTTCCTGGCTGTCAGTAGATAAGCCTTAAGTTCTTCTTCGAGTGCTTGTTCATGTCCATTCCAATTAGGTGTGCGCATGCAATGTGCATGATTGTCGGAAGGTTTTTCCTCTAGCGGTACTTGTTGGGTTGGCTGTGGAGCCCCGTGGAGTGGCGCCTTTATGGCGGTGTATATAGGTCCCTGCCGACCTGCCAGCTCAGTTCCTTCTTACTGCTAGTGACGGTTGTTGGAGCAGCTCGGTCTTCTGTATTGCAAGTATCAGAGGGGTAGCTGTGTTAGTCTGGATCTGTAAAAAGCAACAGAGTCCTGTGGCACCTTTAAGACTAACAGATGTATTGGAGCATAAGCTTTCGTGGGTGAATACCCACTTCGTATATGCGTCTGTTAGTCTTAAAGGTGCCACAGGACTCTCTGTTGTATTGCAAGTGCCTACTTAGCGGTCTTTCTTCGAATAGTTGTTGTAAATAGTTAGTTACCCATTAGTGTTAATTAGTTGAATAGTACTTAGCTGGGGGATTTTCCCCTATTCCCTTTCCCCCAGACCGGGGCATGCCCCAGTCCCAAGGCTTTAAGCCCTGTGAGACATGCCTGAAGCCTATGCCACGTGGCGATCTGCACGACTCCTGCCTCAAGTGCCTCGGGGAGGGTCATCAGGTGGATAGGTGCAAGATTTGCAGGGGCTTTAAGCCCAGAACAAAGAAGGAGATGGACTCTCGCCTGAAGCTCCTCCTAGTGAAATTTGCACTTCTCCCACAGCCGGAGCTGGCACCGGCAGCCTCGGTGCACAGTGCACCGGCGCGGGAACCCTCGGAACCGAGAAAGGACTCCAGTATGGAGCATCGGCACCACTCCCCAGCCCCAAGGCCCAGCTCCACCTTGAGGCACCGTTCACAATCGCTGGTGCCACATAAAAAGAAGAAGGCAGACAGGGGCCGCTCGCTGGCATGGAACACCAGTGAGGTGCATCCTGTGTTGGGACACCCCAAACCTGGCCTCCAAGTCCAGCAGCCATTGACTCCAGCTGTGACGGGGCGCCGTCGAGTCCGGTGTGGGTGGACTCTCCCATGCCGGAGGACTGGGAGGGAGAAGACCTCAATCTTCCTTCCACACCAGACACATTCCAAGTGGCTCGGGATCTGATCGCCATGACGGCTCAATCCCCGGGCCTGCTGGCACGCGCCCGGCACCACCACCTACCACGGTGCCGACATCGACGGCTCTGACAATGACGGCACTGATGATGGTTCCGTCCCCATCAGACATAAGAGCAAACCCATGATGATGGGTCATCACTCATCCTCGCTGCGGCACTGATCTCCGGCACCATCGGTTTCTGCTATGCCTTGGTCTGCATCTAAGTACTCCTCTGAGTTGGAGGTGGAATCCTACCCCTCCAGGCAGAGCCGGTACTGCTATAGATCCCAGCACTGTTCCCGGCACCGCTTGAAAAGCAGTGCACCCCAACCGGTGCCAACGGTGTCATGGCCTCCCCAGTGGCAGAGGTCAGTGCAGTGTCCCTACTGGACCCCATGGGCCTACCATCAGGTCCAGGGACTGGGCTTGAGGGCGACTTCAGTGGCCTCGGGACCCCGTCGGCCACATGGGTCTCAAGGGATCTAGGAGTGTGAGCTGCATCCCCAGAGGAAAACCTGGGACAATCCAATCCTCAGATGGGAGCTGTTTTCACCCCCCTCGGTGCAAGGAAGGACACCTATAGCTGATGCACCTGAAACTGCCCCGGTGACCATCAGGGAGATTCAGAAGGGCAAGAGGACCCGATCCCTCCCCGGGCATCTTCTTCCTCCTCACCCAATGAGGCGGTGGCAGGAATGACTACCTCTCTGCCAGCAGTGGACACCAGGGTCCATCAGGAGCTCCTTTGCTGTGTGTCACAAAACTTGAACCTACAGGCTGAGGAGGTCACAGAGGATTCGCACCCAATGTTTGATATCCTGACTCTTGAGGGGCCCTCTAGGGTGGCCCTTCCTTTTACTAAGACTATTGTAAATACAACTAAGGTTCTCTGGCAGAATCCAGCCTCTATCCCACCAACAGCTAGAGGGGTAGAACACCGATATTTTGTTCTACAGTAGGGGTACGAGCACCTCTTCACCCATCCCCAGTCAGGCACATTGGTGGTGGATGCTGACAATCGCAAGGAGCGACAAGGACAGCCGGGTCCCACTCCAAAGGCCAAGGAGCCCAAGAAGCTGGACCTCTTTGGTTGCAAGATGTATTCTACCGGCGGGCGCCAGCTTCGCATCACCAATCAGAATGCAGTGCTTAGCCGGTACGGTTACAACTCCTGGGCCTCCCTGTCCAAGTTCCTGGCATTGTTGCCCACGGACTCCAGTTCGGAGTTCACCACAATACTCCAGGAGGGTAAGGTGGTGGCTCGGACCTCCCTCCGAGTGGCCCTGGACTCGGTGGACTCGGCTACGCGGACGTGGCCACCGCGATTACTATGCGCAGAAGCTTAGGCTTCTGGTGTTGGACCTTCCTGTGGAGGTCCAGAATACCATCCAGGACCTCCCCTTCGACTGTGCTGGTCTTTTTGCAGAGCAGACAGACTCACGGCTGCACAGTCTGAAGGATTCTAGGGCAACCCTTAAGTCCCTGGGAATCCACAGCCCGGCTCCGCAGAGGAAGCCCTTCAAGTCCCAGCCTCCCCAGCACTTCTACTCGGGGAGCACGATGCAGGACTTCAGTAGAAGGAGGGGCAGGAACAACAGGAGGAGGCCATCAAGATCCTCCTCTTCTCAGGGCCATGGTTTGTCCAAACAGCCTCCTGGCCCTAAGCCTAATTTTTGAAGCTGTGCCCGAGGACGGAGCACCAGTCCATCTCCCGGATCCTTCTTCCCCCCTTTGCGAACCGTCTGTCCCAGTTCTGTCATGCCTGGGACCAGATTACCTCAGATCGCTGGGTACTGAGCATGGTAGAGGTGGGATATTCTATTCAATTCTGTTCCTGCCCTCCCATCCCCCTTCCCCGTCCCTCTTCAGGGACCCCTCTCATGAGCAACTCCTTTTACAGGTGGTGCAATCGCTCCTCGCTCTCGGGGCAATAGATGAGGTTCCTCAGGAGTTCAGGGGAAAAGGCCAAGGGCAGGCTCAGAGCTATTCTAGATGTGCGAGACTTCAATGTATTCATAAAGAAAGCGAAGTTTTGCTTGGTCTGTCTGGCCTCCATCATTCCTTCCCTGGATCCGCAGGACTGGTATACCGCCCTCGACTTGAAGGACGCATACTTCCACATCTCCATCATCCAGTCCCACAGATGATTTCTCCGGTTTGTGGTCAACGTCCAGCACTACCAGTTTACAGTGCTCCCATTCGGGCTCGCGGAGGCCCCTTGGGTATTCACAAAATGCATGGTTGTCATGGTGGTCTTCCTCCGCAAACATCGGGTCCAAGTCTTCCCGTACCTGGATGACTGGCTCATCAAGGCCAGGTCGCAAGCACAAGTGGAGGAGCACCTGGCCCTCACTCATGCCACCTTTCTCAGGTTGGGCCTCATGCTGAACATTCCCAAGTCCACACTGACCCCAATGCAGAGGATAGAATTCATTGGGGCTCTCCTGGACTCCACGCAAGTCAGGGCATCCCTGCCCAAGGCCCACTTCCAAGCTCTCAGGGACATTATCAAGAACCTCCGCTGATTCCCCCCAACCACTGCCAGAAACTCTTGGGGCATATTGTGGCTTGCATGCCAGGTTGCGTCTCCGTCCCCTACAAATGTGGCTGGCACAGGTATACAAGCCCAGTCAGGACTCTCTGGACAAAATAGTCACACTTCCCTCTCAGGCTCTAGAGTCCCTTGGTTTGTGGTTGCAGGCTTGGGTGGTCTGCGGGGTAGTACCCTTTGCCAAACCACAGCCCTCGCTAGAGTTAGTCACGGATGCCTTGGCGCTTGGGTGGGAGCACACCTGGGCACTATCAGGACACAGGGCAGGTGGTCCCAGGCAGAATTATTGCTGTATATCAATGTCAGAGAGTTGAAGGCGGTCCATCTGGCATGCCAGGCATTCCAAGCTCACCTTCAAGGCAACTGTGTGTCGGTACTGACGGATAACACCACAGCGATGCTCTATATAAACAAACAGGGTGGTGCTTGCTCTTCTCCCCTGTGCCAGGAAGCCCTCAACCTGTAGGACTTCTGCGTTGCCTATTCCATCCACCTGGAGGCGTCATATCTACCGGGAGCTCAGAATGAGCTAGCAGACCGGTTCAGCCGCTCATTCAATGGGCACGAATGGTCCCTCAGAGTGGATATCACCCTGGACATCTTCTGGAGGTGGGGCTTTCCCCACTTGGACCTATTCGCGACATGGAGCAACAGGAAGTTTCAGTGCTTCTGCTCCTTTCTGAACCACAGCCCAGGTTCCATCACGGATGCATTTCACCTGTCTTGGGCGAATCACCTGCTCTACACATTTCCACCCTTCCCTCTCATACATAGGGTCCTCCTCAAAGTCTGCCTGGACAGGGCCTCATTGATCCTCATAGCGCTGGCATGGACCTGCCAACACTGGTTCACCATGCTGTTGGACCTATCAGTGGTCAGGCCCGTAGCCCTTCCTCTGTTCCTGGACCTCATCACACAAGAACACGGCAGGTTACGACATCCCAACCTGGAGACCCTCCACCTCACAGCGTGGAAGCTCCATGGTTAAACCAGTCTGAACTTCAATGCTCCAACTCAGTTCAGGAGGTCCTTCTCGGAAGCAGGAAGTCCTCTACTCGAGCCACTTACCTCGCCAAGTGGAAGTGGTTATTGATTTGGTCTATGCAGAAGGGTACTCCTGCACCATGAGCCTAGATCCCATTTATTTTGGACTATCTGCTTGACTTGAAATGGCAGGGGTTGGAGACCTCTTCGATCAGGGTTCACTTGGCCGCCGTCTCTGCTTTTCACCCAGGGGTGGAGGGTAGGTCGGTCTTTGGAAACCCGATGGTAAGCCGCTTCCTCAAGGGGCTTGATAGACTGTATCCTCAGGTGAGGCAGCCTCTTCCTCCTTGGGACCTCAATCTAGTCCTCGCCAGGGTTATGGGTACCCCCGCCCCCTCTTTGAGCCCATGGCGACATGTTCCTTGCTCTACCTATCTTGGAAGGTAGCTTTCCTCATGGCCATCACCTTAGCCAGAAGGGTCTCCGAACTCAAGGCGCTGACATCTGAGCCCCCTTACACTGTCTTTTATAAAGACAAGGTGCAACTAGGCCCATGCCCCGCATTTCTCCCTAAGGTAGTCTCTCAATTCCATATAAATCAGGACATTTTCCTACCAGTGTTTTTTTCCCAAGCCGCATGCCAATAACAGAGATCACATGCTTCATTCCTTGGATGTGAGACGCACCCTGGCTTTCTATATCGAGTGCACAAAGCTGTTTCGGAAGTCCCCACAGGTCTTCATTGCTGTTGCAGAGAGGATGAAAGGGCTTCCGATCTCCTCCCAATGCATATCATCCTGGATCATGCCCCGACATTGATGGCATGCTCTACAACTGCTACTCTCATAGCTCAAGTACCTATTCAGGATATATGCAGGGCAGCCACATGGGCCTCTAGCCACACCTTCACCTCGCATTATGCAATTTCGCAACAGTCTAGAGATGACGCAGCATTTGGCAGGGCAGTGCTGCAATCTGCAACCAGATGAACTCTGACCCCTCCTCCAAAAGTACGGCTTGGGAGTCACCTAATTGGAATGGACATGAGCAAGCACTTGAAGAAGAAAAAACGGTTACCTACCTCTCGTAACTGTTGTTCTTCGAGATGTGTTGCTCATGTCCATTCCAATACCCACCCTCCTACCCCTCTGTTGGAGTATTCCAGCAAGAAGGAACTGAGCAGGGACCTATATAAACTGCCATAAAGGCGCCACTCCAGGGAGCTCCACAGCCAACCCGGCGGGTACCGCTAGAGGAAAAACCTTCCAACAATCGTGCATGTGACGCGCGCACACCTAATTGGAATGGATGTGAGCAACACATCTTGAAGAACAGTTATGAGGGGTAGGTAACCATTTCTTTTCTGGTAAACAGAGGGGCATAATAAGTGCAGCTTGCGCAGCCACTGATTCAATCCCTTTGATATTGACTAGATGATCTTGAGAATTTTCAAAATATTACGAGTCTAATTTCAGCAAAGCAGAGTTCATTTGTGATAAAGAGATGTCTAGAATCCAATTCATTATGTCTATAGAAAAACCTAAAATTTCTAATCTTTGACAAAATATGAGAACAGACTTTTTTGAGTTTGCAGTAAATCCCAGAGCTGATAGTGAATGCTAAACACACTGAATATGAAAAGAAAGGATCTCCTTGGAACTTGCTGCCAATAATATATTCTCTAAGTCAAAGAATAATCTCATCCCTAAGCTACTTAATAATGAAAAGAGTGGTCAGAGAAGCATAGCAGTGAATGTTCTTGGAGCTCTAAAAAGGCTAAAATGATTTAAATTAATTTTCTAAATCTATCAAGTGATTATTATCTCTGAATACAGCCCTACTTTAGGAAACCAGAAACGAAACTAAGTATAAATGTGAACAATATTTAGGAAACAGAAGGGTAAAACCTCTTATAGCAGTATTAGGGAAGTGAGGGAACAAATACAAACCACTTTAAGCTGCTAAAGGCCTGGGTAGCATAAGGAAGTCATATATAATAAAGACCTGTAGAACCAGGAATTAAAGATAGGTCTAAACTGAAAACCACAAAAATGAATGCCCTGCTGAAGTTTGGCATGGGGTGGTATGAGTCCACGTCGAGATTGGAATTGCAGTTAACCTGAATTTTTTTCCTCCAGGTTCCACTACAACTAAAGCTCTCAGGTCTATTGGGAGCAAGAGAGATTAAAAGTGGGTGAGGTTGGTCGGAAAGGCACGTTGTTTTGCAATGCTGAGGGTTTTTAAGCTGTGGGATTTTAGGAGGACCTTCCTATTTAGGAACTCTAGAACCTACTTCCTATGTATATTTTTATAATGTTAGTAGATGAGTCTAGACAAGTGGTTCTCAAACCGATTTGATCGTGTCCCCCTTCTGTGTGTCTGTAGTAGTTTATTCCCCCACCCCCACTACACAAGTACATATACTGAAAAAAAATGAACACGCAACTCTTACTAACTATTAAAAACAGTAAGGCATTGATTCAAACAGAGCCAAGGATCCATTGTAATAAGAGCAAAAGCAAAACTGTGGTTGTGCTCAGTGCTTTTGTTATACCAATAGAATAAAAACCAGCAGGATCTTATTAAGAGGGATAAGGCAAAGATGCCACATTTATTGTAAATATAATGATAAAGCAAAAGATAAAAGTAAACAACGTTGTTTGACTACTTATTCCTATCACTACTTATTCCTTATATATATATATATATATATATATAGATAGATAGATAGATAGATAGATAGATAGATTCATTCACACAATCATTCATTCAAGTTCTGTATAGATGTTATAGTTACCATCCTAGAAGTTGCTCATGCCAAGTTACTGGCCAGGTATCTTGGTCATGAGGATGGAGCCGAGTCTGTGTCAGATGCACCTGATGCTCCTGGAGGTTGGCAGCAGAACCAGAGACTCAAAGTCATCAGTCTTGAGAGTCCATTCTTATAGGAATTAATTCCTATGTTAGTCTATGGGAGCTGTTTTATTCTGCTGTTGCTGACTCAATCAGCAGATGGCACATTCCTGGGCACATTCCTGGTGGCTCCAAACTGTCCAAAGTTTGTGTTTCTCATCCTTCCAGGTGATGGGGTGGATCCCAGTTTACCCTCCGGGGGTTCTGGTGGTCCACTTGACACATTCTTCGGCCGATGGATACTCCCTTTCTAGGCTGGCACCTCCCTAACCATTCATGTACATCAAGCATTCATCAGCATACATTCCATATCTTAACCATACTTTAATTTACTCTCTCCACCACTTTCGGGGTGTGTGCTAATTCATTTGAGACTCCTGGCCCTTTAATCACAGAGGGTGGGGGCCTGTCCTAGGAGCCGTTGAATGAAGTGAAAGTCACTTAACGGCTTATAGTGTTTGTTTACATTGTATCAATTACTTCAAGAACAAAGTCAATTAATTTGTAAGTTTTACATAGTAATAAAGTATCTTTCACAGGATAGATATAATCAATGGTTTCTACAGACAGTAGCTTACAAGTTTTAACAGAAGACCCAAGAGATTTTTGTACTTGGTGAAACTGTTGGATTTTAAAGTGTGGGGGACAAATTCTGAGGGGGTCACTGTCACTTGGGGGAATAACTGTTAGTACCTTCTTTAATATCCCTACACTTACAATTAAATGTGCACACCACATCGTAGCAAACGGATTAACGTATAGAGGGCAACAACTTTGTATAATGGTATGTAAGCTTAACAGAAATCTGTCAAAATGCACAGCACCATCTAGGATCAAATGCACAGTGCCATTTGAGGAGCTGATATGTCTGGAGGAATCAGCTTTGTTATTTATTGCTGTGGGTAAAATGTGCGCAATACGTTTTTTCCCCTAAAGCGTCTCAACCCCTCTTCCCCCTAGCATGCCCCCCAGTTTGAGAACCTGTGGTTCTAGAGCATTGGAAGAGACATTTTAAAAAATCTAACTATATATTAAATCAAATCAAGGTAAAGTAAATGAATAATGAACTCTGAAGTTTGGTTTTTGTGGCTGTTGGATTTAGCCAGTCATATCTGTATGTTAGAACCCGATCCTAAAAGAGGCTGAGTGCTTATTTGCTTTAACTGAGGTTTCCAGAGGAGGGCACTCAGCATTTCTCAGGTTATGCTTAGGGCCGTATAGGATCTGACCCTTAGATGATGGATGGAGAACCTTTAGGAAAGGTGACCTCCTTTAACTGCAGGGCCTTAATTTGTTCACAGAATAGCAAATACTTCTCTATTTAAGCAGACAGAGATTCTTTACAATGACAACACAGAAAATACCTTTGGGAAAGGGTCTTGAATTAATTTTCTGTTACCGGGTTTCACCTGATATTTGTGCTGATATAGCACTTGGAAGAAGCAGCTCCGTTGGATGTGGGCTATTATAATGACACTGTTTGGATAAATGTTAGACAGGATAGAGAATTTGGTTATTTTTTGTTACGTCTCTTCCTTGCTTAGAAATAATGGGCCAGATCCTCAGCTTGTGTAAATCAGCATAGTTCCATTGACAGTTTACACCAGCTGATGATCTAGACCAAGATACCTAGTACAGTGAAGGGTAGAATTTTTAAATTGTCAGGCCAGTGCTGCTAATGAAAAATTGTCAAGGCCGGTGCTAGTAGTGAATGACATGCTAATGAAAACATGCATGAAAACTTAGTTTGCTCAAGAAAGAAATGGGTTGATAAATCTTTGGCTCCATTAAGGGAAAAGTGAGAATATAACGTAAATATAGTCTCTTACAATTTCTCTGGGAGTTGCACGGGTAATTAGACACACAATGATTTTTTGATCTAAGACAATTTGACTTTAATGGGACATGTGTGGCTAAATAGCCATGCAACTCTTTGAAAATGTAGTAGCTGGGTTGCAACAGGTCATAGTGACCCTGGTGAATGCAGCAATGCACCTCAAAAACAATATTGTAGGTGGAATTGCTGGCCCAGGAAACCCACTTATTGACCTGAAATTAAAAAGCCAGGAAGCAACAGTGAAGTTATTTTTCACACTCTCAAGCATTGCAAAAGGAGATTTCATTTCTTTAGGATAAAAAGTATAGAATTAGATTTTGTCATATGCCTTTTGGGAGCCCCAAGACAACTTTGCACCCTCCCAATTCTGGGCTGCCGTTGGGGCTGAAGCAGCCCCCAGCAGGATGTATGTAGCACTGCACTCCTCCTACCGCCCTCCTGGCTCTGCACCCAGCGTGCTGCGTGTGGCAGGCCTAATGAGTGGGCCTGTGCTTGGGGAGTTCTCCCCTGGCTGGCTGTATGCACTTGCGGTGTGTGATACGGACTCTTAAGGATCTAGATAAAAAATAAAAAATAATGGGCCAACTCCTGCAATCCTTCCTTAGTTATTCAGGCAAAAGTCCCATTGACTTTGCCTGAGGTAGGACTGAGTAAGGGTAGAGTAAGAACTTCAGGTTCAGTGAACAGGATCAGTAATGATGAATTACAGCTGTGTATGGAGGCCAAGTAGATGTGAAACTGAAGTAAAAACTGTAGGGATGTTAGCCCTAGTAACTGACCAAAGTTATGCCATTCTGCTTGCCTACAATTCCCTTTATTTCATTTGGCCAAAGGATTCTGCACTTTCTATCATAAAATGGTTGTGTAGTGTTGCTACACATTGTTAAACAGCTGCTGTGTTTTTCTCTAGAAGTAATATACAATAATACTTAGTTCTGATATAGTGCTTTTTATCCATAGATCTTAACGTGGTTTACAAAGGAAGGTAAGTATAATTAACCTCATTTTACAGGTGGGGAAACTGGAACAGAGAGATGAATTGACTTGCCTAAGGGTACACAACAGCGGTAGAGCTGGGATTGTGAACAGAACCCAAGGTCTCCTGACTAGGGTTCAGGATGCTAGGTGTGAGGTTCTGAACAAACTACTTTGTAATCACTTTGTAAATCTCTTTGGAATTCTTCTGGATGAAAGTCACTAAGTTATTATAATTTGTGTTCATTTATTTAGGACAATTTTTGAATCTTAATTAAAATAAATACATAAATAAATAAATATTAGCTGCCATGAGTCTTAGCTGGAAAACTAAGTTGCAGTCCTGTGAGCCTTGTACGGAGAGTTTGTTTAAATGAAATTGGTTCAAGCCAGCCTGGGGAACAATGGGAGTTATACTAGCCCCTCGATGGCATGGGCCTAGAAGAGAAGATGGATGCACGGTAGGAGCAGGAAGGGATGGCAAAAGTACCCTAGATACTATGGTCTCCCCTGGAGAAACAGTTATGGACCTGGGCAAGTCCATACCCAATTAAGCCTCAAGTGATATTACAAGGCTTCTCACAAACATTCTGTTTTTTGGAGAGGGGTTGAATGGACTTGAACTTTGCAGAGATTTTTGTGTTCAAAATTGGCTTCAGATTCAGTATATATTCAATTGTTATTATAAACTAGGTTCAATATCATGACAATTTCAAATGGACCTGAAGCAGCCCACAGCTTTCACTCTTTTTGTGATCAACAGTACAAATGCTACAAGCTTTGATGTAGATGCTGGAGTAGCTCCTTCATATGTTTCATTACACCTTGCATAGTTGAAGGGGGGGGGGGTACATTTATTTGACCCAATAACTCCACTGTAGACAACCAGCTGTGTGGAAGGTTGGTTTTGTATAAGCGTCTCCAGTTTTGAGAGCTCATTCTTGATCTTCTCCTGTTTGCTGTACAGGATGCGGATCAGGTGGTTCCTCAGTTTCTTTGAGAGTGTGTGGCACAATCTCTCAGCATAGTCAGTGTAGTATGTCGACTGCAATGGATTTTTTACCTTCAGTCCATGTGGTATGATGTCCATCTGTTTGCACTTGGAGAGGAAGATGTCTGTCTGTATCTGTGTGAGTTTTTTCATGAAGTTGATGGATTTCCACTTCATACGGCTAAATTCAGTGCCTTGCGTGGTGCCAAGTATCAGAGGGGTAGCCGTGCTAGTCTGTATCCGGAAAAACAACATCAGAGGACCTAACCATATCAGCCACACCATCAGAGGCTCATTCACCTGCACATCTACTAATGTGATATATGCCATCATGTGCCAGCAATGCCCCTCTGCCATGTACATTGGCCAAACCGGACAGTCTCTACATAAAAGAATAAATGGACACAAATCGGACATCAGGAATGGTAACCTACAAAAGCCAGTAGGAGAACACTTCAATCTCCCTGGACATTTAATAACAGATTTACAAGTAGCCATCCTTCAACAAAAAAACTTCAAAAACAGACTTCAAAGAGAAACTGCAGAGCTACAATTCATTTGCAAATTTAACACCATTAATTTGGGCTTGAATAGGGCCTGGGAGTGGCTGGCTCACTACAAAAGCAATTTTCCCTCTCTTGGTATTGACACCTCCTGATGAATTATTGGGAGTGGACCACATCCACCCTGACTGAATTGACCTTGTCAACACTGGTTCTCCACTTGTAAAGTGGACTAACACGGCTACTCCTCTGATACATAGATATACCAGAGAGCAACATTGGCCCATTATCTATTAATCAGAGGATGCTCTATCCCCCAACACGTCTTTTGTCTCTCCATTGATTTGGGAGAGTGTTTTTACAGTCCTTGTTACCTGCCACAAGTAATTTTAGACAATCTCCTCTTTATGTGCATCTTAACTGGCAAAATTCTCCATATGGTTTTAAGAAACCTGGAGATTAAACCTTAATCTGCTGGGGAATAGAATGTTTGCTAAGCAAACAACATTTTTTTTTTTTTTTTTTAAAGGAAAACATACCTACTGCTCTCTCTCCTGGTATTATATGGAAAACATTTAAAGTTGTCAAAAGGGGGCATCCTTGCTTTTTCAGACAAATGAAAAATAGGCCATAAAATAAATTGTTACATTTAGAGTTACATTCACTTAGATAACCATTATAAACTGCCTGAGTGGACAGAGTCTTTAGCCAATGCAAATAGAACAGATGGAATATCAAATATCAAAATTGGTTCACAGACTAATCTAATTTCTCCTTTTGTGGACTTTATCTGACCTGATGTAAGGTTTATCCAGAGTGCATCAATTAATGAAAAAGTTTATCGGTTTGGTTACAAATTTGCATTCATCCATACCAGTTTGATGGCTTCATTGTAATGTGTGCAGGTTTGCCTGGTGATCCAGCCTTTTGCTGCCTAGAGAGAAGAGACAGGAGAAAGACCCAGGAAGAACATTTTGGGGGCCACTATCAGCTGTATGAATTGTCATCACCTCCTGTTGCCACTGCATGGTAGCTATACATAAGAAGTCTGAGTCTGGTGTAATCTCAGTGACTTCACTGCGGCCACACCTTATTTACGGGAGTCAGAACACAAGTAGGATCAAGGTATTCATACTATTTTTTGTTCTAGCTAGAGAAGAAAATACTGACTAGATATTGCCCATATGAGTAGATCAGGTAATCATATATATGTAAAATGATTCATATGTGTAGCCATTAGTATTGTGGGTGGAGTATGAGTATATGATCAGTATTTCTCCTTTTAAAAGCTTATCTGAGATCATATAGTTCCGTCTTGCATGTATGTCTTCATTTTTCTCTCCCTCACCTAGGGGTTCACCTCATTCAGCTAAAATGTGTTAAAACTATGACTTTCCCTGTCTACACTCGGATTTTAAAACGTTACCATCATGTTTTAAAAAAAATCCACTTTTATTCCAACCCAGGTTCTGTTATTTTACACATTTGATTAAGTGCAGTGGAACATGAAGTTTGGTAAGAAAAGCAACAGAAGTTGTAAGGTGTAACTTTTCATTGGGTTACTCTATACTCACTTTGCACAGCTGTAAATAGTCACCCAAGTTGCAAGGCTGTAGAGAATCAGGCCCAAGGGATTAAAACTTGAAAAGGGAGTTGAGTCAAAATGAGAAGGAAAAACAAAACAAAGGATTATAAAAAATGAAAACCTGAAAATATAACAGGGAAAGCCATTAAGTATAATCTATCCAGACCAGTAGCTAGAATAGAATTGAAATAAAACACAGACAAATGAAAAGGAATTACAATTAAGATAACCAATTTTTTTTAAATGAGTAGATGAAAAATATACTGTGGCATATGTATGTATGTTTACTGTAGAAAATGCAGAGGTGAGACAGATAGGGCTCTTCCATGGTTCGGTGTATGAGCATACACATGCTAGGATGCTGCCCTAAAGACCTCCTTTTTCCCACCTAATGTGATCATTTTCAGGATTACTGACTGCTGCATTAAAAAAAAAAAAATCCTCCTCCATTTCATGGCTATTTTGTATTTCCTTTCACCAGATGGTGCTCCTTCAGGTTGACTGCAGCAGGATATAAATACAAAGATTGCCAGTTTGTTTTGGGTCAGATGATGCCCAGGTGTGTGGTTTTACTTCAGTATGAATCAGTGGGTGTCTCAAGACAAATGATAATTCATTGCACTGAGTTTTTTAAAATATGAATCTGTCTTCGGTAGCAATTGAAAAAATAATACTCAAAAAATGTCATATTGAGAATACATTTACTGGCATATACTGTTAAGATATTTAACAATATAAAGGCCATAAGCTGGTTTTTTTTGTTTGCTTTTTTTTGCATTGTGAAATGGACATATTTTGAGACAGATATGTATGGTTGCTGCACAGAACTGGATCAGATTAAATGCTTCAATTGATTCAATCAGTGAGCTCCTTTATTGCACAGCTACTTTTTGTGAGTCTCCGGTCCTTTTTGCTAGTACCCTAACCTAGACATCACTTCCACAGTTTGCACATTTGGCTAGTTAGGGCTCAGTTCTACTAGGTGCTGAGCCCTGATCCAATAAAGCACTTGTGTGTACTTACCTATAAGCAAATAAGTAGACTTCAGTGGAACAACTTGTGTGCTTAAAGGTAAGCATGTATTTAAATGCTAAGTCTAAATGACTACACAAGGAGCAAGGCAGAGGGGAATGAGGCCTCAGGTGTAAATTTGGCTGAAAGATCTTTAGTCTGTTCTTGAAATTAACCTAGGTTTCTCCACTTATGGCAAACTGCAGTTTCACAAGTCTTCATTCATTCTCTCTAAACCGTCACTTCCCTCTGTCTGTGTTATACTCTTGTATGCAGTGTAGTTGAAGCCATGTCGATCCCAGGATATTAGAGAGACACACTTTCCTGTGGCGCCATGAACTATTGGTGATTTTAGCTGCTGTTTTATCACTTTTCTTATCACTGAAGTTCATGGTGTGATTCTGTTCTATAAGTGATAGTGAGTTTGAAACAGTACAGCTGTCTCTCTGTAATTGTTTTATTGAGCTGTAGCTGGCATTACTGAGATGCCTTAGATTGCTTGAATTTACCATTGACTATGGAGTTCCTGGATATACTGCTAACTCATCACTGTGTGGCAGCACAAATGACCATGGCTTTCCACTTACTTCCAGTTTAGATTTTGTGATGATTGGTCTTATCCACAGCTCATTGATGTCAAAGGAAAGACTCTCATTGATGTCCCTGGGCTTTGGATCAGGTCCTAAATGAAGATCCCTTTGTCTACATAGTTAGGTGTCTAACAACCTCATCAGCATGCACAAACCTAGGTGTTCTGGGTTCACAAATACTTAGATGCCCAAAAATGATAAGAGATCCACTTCCTGGACACTACAGTGCAAATAAGCGATGGTCACATAAACACCACCCTATACCGGAAACCTCCTGACCGCTATACTTGCCTACATGCCTCCAGTTTTCATCCAGACCACATCACACGATCCATTGTCTACAGCCAAGCCCAAAGATACAACCGCATTTGCTCCAATCCCTCAGACAGAGACAAACACCTACAGGAGCTCTATCAAGCGTTCTTAAAACGACAGCACCCACCTGAGGAAGTGAAGAAACAGATTGACAGAGCCAGAAGGGTACCCAGAAGTCACCTACTACAGGACAGGCCCGACGAAGAAAGTAACAGAACACTACTAGCCATCACCTACAGCTCCCAACTAAAACCTCTCCAGTGCATCATCAAGTATCTACAACCTATCCTGAAGGACAATCCCTCACTCTCACAGACCTTGGAAGACAGGCCAGTCCTCGCTTACAGACAGGCCCCCAACCTGAAGCAAATACTCACCAGCAACTACACACCACACAACAGAAACACTAACCCAGGAACCAATCCCTGCAACAAACTCCGTTGCCAACTCTGTCCACATATCTATTCAAGGGACACCATCATAGGACCTAACCACATCAGCCACACCATCAGGGGCTCATTCACCTGCACATTTACCAATGTGATATATGCCATCATGTGCCAGCAATGCCCCTCTGCCATGTACATTGGCCAAACTGGACAGTCTCTACGCAAAAGAATAAATGGACACAAATCAGACATCAAGAATTGTAACATTCAAAAACCAGTAGGAGAGCACTTCAATCTCCCTGGACACTCAATAACAGACTTAAAAGTGGCCATTCTTCAACAAAAAAACCCTTCAAAAACAGACTTCAACGAGAATCTGCAGAACTAAAATTAATTTGCAAACTTGACACCATCAAATTCGGCATAAATAAAGACTGGGAGTGGCTGGGTCACTACAAAAAGTAATGTTCCTTCTGTTCATACTCATACATTCTTGTCAACTGTTGGGAATGGGCCACTTCCACCCTGATTGAATTGGCCTTGTTAGCACTACAAAAAGTAATTTTCCCTCTGTTGATATTCACCTCTTCTTGTCAACTGTTGGGAATGGCATTTAATCTGATCCAGTCCTGGGCAGCAACCATACATATCTGTCTCAAAATATATCCATTTTACATCCACCCTGATTGAACTGGCCTCGTTAGCACTGACCCCACACTTGGTAAGGCAAATCCCATCTTTTCATGTGCTGTATATTTATACCTGCCTACTGTATTTTTCACTCCATGCAGCTGATGAAGTGGGTTTTAGCCCACGAAAGCTTATGCCCAAATAAATATTTTAGTCTCTAAGGTGCCACAAGGACTCCTCATTGTTTTTGCTGATACAGACTAACACAGCTACCCCTCTGAAACCAAAAACTATATGTAAGTTTAGAAGCAGGCCTGAGATCATTTGAAAACTTGTCACTTAAGGACTTAAATTATCAACTCCAGCCACAGGATGATTTGGAGCTAAGGATTGTATAAAGTTAACTGCTTCTGAGAGGGGAAATGTCAGAAGTATTTTAAGGCCTGATACGGAGAGATGTCAAATGCCTCCTGCAAACTGCTGAGCACTCTCAACCCACACTGACTTCACATATTTGGGGGCATAAGTATTTGTTTGCTTAGGAAGCTTGGATTTGCGTATGCAGATTAGGGTGACAAGATGTCCTGATTTTATAGGGACAGTTCTGATATTTGGGGCTTTTTCTTATACAGGTGCCTATTATCACGCCCCCACCGCCATCCCAATTTTTCACACTTGCTGTCAGGACACTCTACTGCAGACCAGGTAGTTAGGCATCTAACTACCAATTACTGTGCACATTTGCAGTGGTCTCCCTGACAATTTTCATGAACATAAGAAAAATGATTGCCATAGACTCTCAGAATTAATTATTTATTATCGCCAAATCTAAACAGGAAATATGTGAAAACCATGGTTGTCTGTGCAGCAGCACTGCATCAAATAAGCAGTACATCCAGGAAGTCTACAATCAATGGTAAATTCAAGCAATCCAAGCCATCTTGGTAATGCCAACTACAGCTCCACAAAACATTGTAACTGCAGCGAGCTTGTTTCAAGCTCACTATAGAGCAGCATTATGAGCTTCCGTGATATGAAAATTGATACAAGAGTAACTGAAACCTCCATTGGTTCCCCACACTACTGAAAAGTCTATTACAACAAGGAAATAACCCATACAGAGAGAAGTGACCCTTTAAAAAGAATTAACCCAGATTTGTGAAACTGCAGTGAGATAAGGAGCCATAAATGATCCGATGCTGTACTATTGTACCAAAGTGAGGTGCTGCGTGCCTCCTGTGAAAGGCTGAGCATCCCCAACTCCCATTTACCTTGATGGAAGTGGAGGGAGCTCAGTGCCTCAGAGCACTGGCCCCTTTGCTTACACTTTGTAGCCAGCCTTCAGGGCAAGGATTGTCTCTCTTCTATGTTTGTACAGCGCACAGCACAATGGGGCCTTAATCCTGACTGAGACCCTTGGGTGCTATTGTAACCCACACACCTCCTGGGTGTCGTGTTCTGTCCCATCTAGTGGCACTGAGACCACTTAGAGAGAGAGGTAAAAATGAGTCTGCTCTACAGCCTTAGCTAACAGGCAGTTGGTTTTTAACTCAGCCTGTAGAGGCTCATGCACTAAGCTCCAGAGGTCCCAGGTTCGATCCCGCCTGCCGCTGCCGGTGTTACACTATCACGATACTAATAATGACTATAATAAGGATGTGCCACGTGTCTGTAGAGAACAGCGGAACTGTGAAGAAAACTCAGCATACAACTCTTCATTAACAATTTCCTACTTTAATTTCAGCCAGCAATGAACTTTGCCATGCTAATTTTGGCTCTTCAACAATACTTATGAGGTCTCAAAAAATGATTCAATGGGCCGGTTTTCATGTATATTAATGGACGTGCAAGCAGTGAAAAGGGTGACTGTTAGAGTGATGTAAAGATGCCTTAGAGTTAAAGAGAATCTGGCCCAGGAGTTTTGCTATTCTATTCCAAGACAGTGTAGAACTTTATTGCCAGGCTACACTTCAATTTAGCAGTAAACATCCCTGAGGTCTATTGGTCTCTATTTAAAACACATGATCTTGTGGACCACAAAATCTTGGACTATCAAGAACATTCAGAGAAAGACAGAAGCGAGCAGTGTATATCAGTCTTGAAGTCTATGGAATTACACTAGAAGTGAATGTGAATTTAGCTTATTATTTTGTCCATAATGAAACTGAGGACAGTTAGTATTTCAAGTCAGAGATGGGCCTGAATCGAAAACTCTAATTTGACACCTATGAACTTTTGGGACATTCAAAGATGAGTCAAAATTTCCTAGCTAGCCCCAGATCAAAATCCTGAATTGAAACATTCCAAAATGATGGGAAAATTTGGATCTAGATCTGAACTTCTTGGCTCAGGCTCATCTCTATTTTCAAGTAACATTATGTGGAATATTAATCTGGAGTAACTAACGTGTAAAAAAAAAAAATAAGAAAATAGCAAATGAAGCAGTGAAGACTTTTTTGTGGAGAGAGCAGGTGGGTGGCAAGGAAGGGAAAAGCAGAGTGGAATGATAAATAAAGTGCTACTCTCCTGTAGGAGACTCTCCTTTTATTCCTGAGTCTTACAGTGTCAAAAAGATGTCTTACTGATTTGACTTTCTGTGCAGAAGAACACGCAACAGTTACTTAGTAAGTGCTTTTATAGGGATTCTCGCCCACACCTTATAATAAACTGAGCTCCAAGATAGGATATCTTTTGTGCTTTTACAGAGCTTAGATGATAACTGTGAAAAATTATCTGGTGAAGGTTAGCAAACTGTACCCTTGGCCATTTTCTCATGACCCTAGCATGATAAAGTTTATTATCTTGGATCATGGTGCATCGTCAAATAACAGGTTTGCTTGTCTGGCCAACAAGAAGTAATTGAGGATGACCTGAACAAAATAGGTCAGCCTTGAAAGAATAAATGTTTCTCTTTTATTTTTATTCCTGGGTCCTTCTGTATGTGTGATTCTGTTTAAAAGCAATGGGAAACACATCATAATACAAGGACAGTCCTGTTGTAATTCCACTGAAATACACAAAATCACAATTTTAGACTGTACAGTCCAGTGCAATTTTTACAGTTTTTTAAATCTACATTTTTATTCCTGGATCTTCATGAATTTAAACAAGCAATTTCACAGCCTCCTGTAAATTGGAATTAGGAAATCCGCAACAGCTGTAACTGTTTAATACTGGAAATTATGCTGACCTTAGGTTATGTGTCCTCAAACCATGTATTTTTTTAGGTACAAGGCCAAAGTATGGAGCAGGAAAATTACTACTCTCTCCAGGAGCCATCAGCTCCTGCCCACTTTCCTGCAACAGTGATTCCACCAGCCACTCCCAGATCATGTTCTGAGATATGTAAGTAATTGCTAAACCAGTAGACTCCTCTCTGGTTTAAACTAACCACATTCTTTCTTTTAGGATCTCGGACAGCAATATCTTTGCAGACATATCCCTACAGCTGAGTCCCCTGATGTTGATCAATACCCACTGACTCCTTGATTAACTCAGTAGTTCTCCAGTACTTAAATAATGTAATCCTCAGGAAGAGTTTTATCTTACCACTTTAAAGTTCTATTTCTCTATCAAAATAGTCCCAAAGAAAATATTGTAGCAAGACAAAAACTGTAAGACAAGATATATTGCACCCATTACTTTTCAGAACAATGTTTTACTAGAAAGAGGAAGCAGAATAAAAAAGCTATTTTGGCAACATACAAAGACTTACTAAGGCTCCTGTAGAGAAAAGGAGACTGATAACGGTGCCAGAAAGCATAAAAGATAAGTGTTATCTAGAAAAAACTGTGGGTATGTTACTGAACTGGCTAGTGGCTAGTACAGTCTTTAAAATACTAAGTGGTAAATTAAGACAAGACCCTTGGATTCTGGGTCCTGTGGACAAAGGGGCTCGGCTCACTGGTGAATTGAAGGCAGACCAGCAGGTGGTGATAAAGTACATGGCTGACTGCAACTATACTCTGTTCATTTTAGGCTGTCCTCAGGAATTGGGTAACAGGTTTGGTCTGGATCATTTGAAGGGAAAATCAGGAACTCAGGAGCATGAGGATGACACAAGTTCATATGGGAGCTGGGAGGAAGAGAGTCTGGAGTGAGGAAAGGAAAGATGGGAGGAAAACTCTCTTTAAATGGAGTGAAGGAAAAGAGATGAAAGGTGTTTTGGTGGAACCAGTTTCATTCAGTCTTTAACCATCCCTGAACAATCTGAAACATCATGAATCATAAGGGACTAAAAGTTCTGAAGGCCTGAGAGTCATAAAATGAAACCTGAGACCCAGGCACATCAGTGTAGTCATTTGGGTACCTACTTTTGTATGTGCAAATGTCACAACTGTATGCACAAATCAGGCATTTATGTGCACAAATAGGTTTAAAGTCATTTCACATGCAAATGACCAATTTACATACACTACTGCAGTAAATGCACTCAAAAATTACACATGGGCCTTGCCTTATGGCACTAGTTCCCAAACTGTAGTCTGTAGATGCCAATGGTCTGCAGAAGAGACCATGGAGAGCTGACTGGTTATATGCAGCTGCCTTCTTCTTTTTGTTTCCAGATGCTAGCTTTGTATCCAAGACAAATACAAATACATTAAGTACTTTTCTAATGTTACTTCTCCCTCAGAGCAATTGCCAGAGGGATGTTATGCAGTTGTGATTCGGATGGGAGGTGGTCTGCGCCATTGTGAATGGGAGGGGAGGTGATCCTCAAGACTCTCTCTCTATTAAGAAGTGGGCCACATTGTGACTATGTCTACACTTATGGCAGCGTGTAGAGTACTGACACTGCATTCCCCACTAGCACAGGTGTAAATAGCAGGGTAAGTGGTGAGGCATGACTTAGGTGAGTAAAGTAAAGACACTCCAGAACCTTACGGTATGTACCCTACACAGTTCTCTATATGCCCAAGCAGTGCCTCCCTCCTCTACCCTGCTGTTGTTAGCAGTGTAGTGTCCTGCTGTTTCCCCCCAGCCACTGCAGAGAGAGGCTCTGGCAGGGGGAAGCAGCTGGGAAAGGCTCCAGCAACAGGGCTGCCTCCCCTCTGCCAGAGCCTTTCACTGCTGTGTGTAGATACACATTGCAGTGTGGATGCATCCTGCTTTACATGTACCCTACAGCCACCGCCACTGTAAACAAGCATACAGTGAGCCTGTGAGCACTCTTGCTTTATGAAAATTAGGTTTTGAATGCTTCTCTAATATATCTGATGGACATACACTTACTGATGTCTGAAGAGGGGACTTTGGGAGCAGTGGGGCCGGGGCCGGGTGTCTTCAGAATTCCTACAGCGAGTCACAGCACAGGAGTAGCTACTGAGCAAAGTTTTATTCCAGTCCCCCAAAGGGGTTAACTCCCAACATCTGCACCTGGTTCTACAGGGAACACTACGACAGTCCCATGAGACCAAAGCAGACTGAGTTCAGAGTCTCCCACCCTCAGTGCCCTTTGGCCCGGTAGAGAGGCCCATACCCAGAGCAGAGTCTGATCCCTCTTAAAACACTTTCTTAGTGAGGCCTTGTTCTAAGCCCTGCCCTCCACACACTCCCTTTGGAACAGGGTGGGCATTTTTTCTCCCCCACATGAGACTCCTTGCTCCCCTTGCTAAGGGTGGAGTGCACACAGCCCCTGACGGAGACAATTCTGTGATAACGTATGGACAGCCAAAGGAAAGCTAGCTATCAAGAACCCTGCATTTTAAAAAAGTATGTTTTTATCAAGCTGTACCAGAAGGTTTGATTTCTACAGTTGGACCCTTGCTAGAAGAGCTGGATTCCTTGCGGTCAGAAATGCATTTAGAAACCATGTTTTAGATACATGTAATTCTTGCTGACTGAAAAATAAAGCCTTACATTAATCAAGTCTATCTGCAGAGTAGGTGCGGGGCAGTCAGTGCTTGAAATATATGCGGTAGAGAGCTATACTGCAGACACATTGCAGCAGCGATCAATCAAGAGAAAAAATTAGTTCAAAGGCAGGTTTCACTGTAATCCTGGAAAACAATGAGCATTCGTGTGCAAACAGGCGCCCCAAAATCATGTATTTCTAAATGCTGGGAGGGAGGGGCGGGGGACAATAAGATCAGCACTTGGAGTTTAAGAGTAGGATACTTGCCAAAAAAAAAAAAAAAAAAGATTTGAAAGGTTGTGTAAATGAAAAGACTTTAAGCTAAAATATATTTTTCAAGTTAGACGTAGTGTAACTGTGGTGGCACAGCTAAAATGAGATTGGAGTTCAATATGCATAAAACACGAGTAAAGGAGTGAAATGAGCTGGAAAAATGAGGAACGCTGGAATAAGTGTAGGAACAAAATGCTTCTCCTTCACATGAAGTGCCTGAACTCTTTGGTACAGGCTTTGTGTAAATATGTTAAGGGCAAATGTAGCAATTATATTATTAGAGGAATTATGAATCAAGAATCCAAAATAAGGGAAGGGCTTAAATATATGGGAGGAGTGAAAATATTTGTACACTAGCATCGAACTTTTGCAAAGTGTACATCAGAGTATTTGGAAAAATATTTATTATTTGCTGGAGAAAATGTGTGATGGGGATAGTTTAACTAAGCACATATTGTGTGTTAGTTGTAAATGAGCATCAGAGCTAACTTTGATTTTTATTAGCCTTTTTGTGTTCTGTTGGTTTCTCCTTATTGGAGGACCATGGGCTATGTTCAGCCCTGGGTAATCCCAGCTAGTAGCACTTTTTTCCTTTTGAACATCCTGCTACTAGATGTAATTTGGTGGCTGTGAAGCAGTGCTCTTATTAACACAGGATCTGGTTCCCCTCTGCAACTTTTCCTGCACATCCCTTTTTACCGTGTACTTAAACATGCAATTCTTCACACCTGTACTGGGCAGGATCAAAGCCTATATGTGTCTTTTATTACCATGCTGCTGAGATAAAGAACTGGAGTTGTTGCTTCATGAACTGCTCTAGTTACCAAATGGCTTGAGGTCCTCAGCCTCTCACATGATTTTCTATATGTGAATTCTTATCTATCGAAGGCTTGACTTTCCAGGATGCTACTGTCCATTGAAATGAATGATATTAAGCTCACAGGAAACTGTCAGGAATGACTAGAGATAAATATCAGATAGGGTTAATATATTGTCATGAACCTTTGGGCTTATTATTGGATACCCACACCCCTTTAGGATGGTCTAGAGCAGTGGTTCCCAAACTTGATCCGCTGCTGGTGCAGGGAAAGCCCCTGGCGGGCAGGGCCGGTTTGTGTACTTGCCGTGTCCGCAGGTTCGGCCGATCGCTGCTCCCAGTGGCCT
>NW_020664483.1:19595324-19600760 GCF_002925995.2 Terrapene triunguis
TAAGTATGTGCCGATTTCAATGACATTTTTGATGGGAGAAAGTCAAAATAAATCCTTTTGACTTTCTTGTTTCATTTTGATAAGGTAAAAATATTTAATTTAAACTTTATCATTTTGATTCATTTCATTTTGACTTTAATATTATAGTAAAATGTTAATGGTAACATATTGCAGGTTTATATTTAATATAATACAATATAATATATATAATATTTTATATTGTTTCAACATTCTAAAAACAAAGCATTTGACGTTATTGAAACAAAACAATCTGACATTATTGAAAGGAAAGATTTCAGTAGTTTCAAATCTAAATTTTTTTCAGAATTTTCATTTTTCAGGAAATTTTGGCTTTTCATTCCAATTTGGAGCAAAAACAAATTGTGAAAAGTTGGACGATCTTGCAGAATGGACATTCCAGTTTCCAACATGTGCTCTAAGGCATATGTCATTCTTGCAGAGTGAAAAATGAAGCCTGACACTGATCAAATCTGTCAACAGAGAAGGTGATGATGAGTCCTTACAAGTCAGATAAGGAGGAGGGACTCAAGTGACTAGCTGGCCAATAGGAGGCAATGTGATGTCTCTAGTGAACAGGAAAAGTGATTTGGAAGGACAGCGAGAAGGCACTGTATGAGCAGGTGACTGGAGGCAGTGGCCTGGAAGCTCAGTTGCAGAGATGAGGCCAGGCTACAGAGCCTGATAGGTAGTAGCTGGGTAAGCCTGGGGGCAGATGGAGCAGCTGCTATAAGACTGGGGAAGTGACCACGAGCTGGTGCAATACTCAGAAAGAGGAAAGGAACTCAGTGGAATTAGATGAACAGTCCTGTGATGGGGTGGAATAGGTCCACCACGAGATGGTTTTATGTAGAGCTAGGCTGAGGGAAGGCAGCCCAGCTGCTGCAAGTAGGGCATGTTAGGTCAAACAGTCAAAACCTATGGAGAAGTCAGGTGGCAACGGCTGAGGGGAAAGGGTCAGCATCTTGGGTACCAGAACCGAGGGACAATGGTAATTTGATGCAGGGATATCATATTGGGATACTGCCTGGCTAGAGGGGTTTATTTAGAAGCTACTGCACCTATGGGCCTGATCTCGCTCCCATTAAAGTCAATGGAAAACTTCTATTGTCTTCAGTGGGAGTCAGACTGTGCCCCTAGGATTTTGGCTTAAATTCACAGTTTGTGACAGCTGATGCAACTGCACTGACATCAACAGAGTAGAGGGAATTTATGCCAGTGGTGAATTTGGTCCTTTGCACCTAGATTATTTGCACCTTTTCTTTACTGCTAGTCGTAGTAAAGCCCCTTTTCTTATTATGAGCTGTTTGCGTGTTTACTGCAAACCCACCAGTGTCTGGAGTCTATAAGGCCTAGAGTCTGGAGTGTCATCTATGTTTGCCTCTGAACTTGAGGCACATATATCATGCTGTATGTGAAAGAGGTTGAGGGAAAGGGTGTATCATCCCACTCATGGTGACCTCCAAAGAGGGGGGGTCTTACTGCCCATCCGGGACCTGTTTCCAGAGCATGGCTGTGAGAACATCTAAAGCTGGGTCATAAAACTGCAAACTTGCACGTGCAGCATTGCCGCTTGTACAATCTAACAGCAGCAGAATCTGGTCTGTTTCTAAGACCACAACAAAACATAAATGGTTTGTATACCCATTTGTTTGGGAAACTAAATGACAGTAGCAGTTTTCAACAGAATGCCTATATGAGTGGAACTTTATTAAGTACCAGATACATACGGCTCACTGGTGAGGGAGATCTTTCCACCCAAACATACCCATTGTGTATTTCAGCTTGGAAGCTGTTAACGATTTAGAGGTAAATTATCTCAATTTCTATGTGTATTTCCCATTAGCATTTATCCCTGTGCAAGAAGTTGAGGATGTGAAGTAAAACAACATTTTCTGATAAATAAAGTAAAAGAATGACAGCACAGGAAGACCATAGCAAGCCTGTGCTTAGGGCAGACTCCTGTTCTAGTGAAGTCAATGGGATTTCTGCCTTTACTTCAGTGGGGCAAGAATTTGCTCCATAATACAGAGTATATAAAACCGCTCAGTACATCTCTCATACTAGAGTGACAGATGAAGAAAAAGTCTAGATGATGGCTACTGATTTGGCCATTTGAGGGCTACGGCAAAAAGATAGGGAAGTAAATGAAGGGACCTATAAAAGAGCTAGTAGTCTCCCAGAAAATCACATAGCTCACCATCACACTGAATTGTTACAGTATTGCAACAATATCACCTGACTACCTTACAAAAGACCATTGAGAAAAGGTGCTCGTGTGCACTCAGATGCCCAGTTTCCTATGATAGTGGTTTGCTTTTCAGTGGAAGTTAAATCTCACAGGCTCTGTTGGAGCCCTTAGGCTTCAAGTGGGAATGGCTTCCAGAAGAGTGTCCCTTGTGGCATGAGTTAGACAAATTAATGTAGTTTTTAAAGATATTTTATGGTTAAGATAAAGACTCAACTTCTTAGAAAATATGCTAGATGTATGTTAGATCTTCTCACTCCTGCAGTGTTTTTGTGGTAATAATAATATGATATAGCACTTTTCATCCATAGACCCAAAAGGTCTTTACAAAGGAGGTCAGATGGGGAAACTGAGGCCTGGACCAGTGACATGACTTGACCAAGGTCACTGGCAGAGCTGGGAACTGAACCTAGCTCTCAGGCTAGTGCTTTAGCCAATTGGCCACATTGCCTTGCAGCAGTAATAGTAACGGGAGTAATGGTACTAGGAGTAATCGTACTGAAATAAAATGTACTTCTATGACAAGGCTATTTTGCTTACTTTGACATTTTTTCAATTTTTTTTTCACCTCCATGGGATGATGTCTTTTTACATGCTGGAGATGCCAGTCAACAAAGCATATTCTGATAGCACAGTGCCTGACAAGCAAATCATTATACACCTAGTGACCTCCCTGCCAAGTCAACCACATAAGGTCTTTTGGAAACCCTCCTTTTCCTTGCTGGGAAGTTTCTTCACAGGTATCACTGGAAAGAGGAAATGTGCTTGGGACCCCCAAGTTAAAATTCTGAGTGTGTGTGGCCTAAAGATGAATAATAATTTTCACATCAAATAGGCAGACAGTGATTGTTCTTTTCTTCATTTTTCACATGAAAAATACATAGGAAAATTATAAAATACAATATAATATATGTCACTGCAGCCCATCTTGTGGGATGAATATGTCATCCCATGTACTGTAGCTAAACATAAATGAACCGTTATTAATGATTGCCATAATGTTTTCTAGCAGTTAGCTGGCTATGATTCTAGGGGAAAAAAATTTCCACTGTGTTTTGAAGGGTTAGGTTATTTAAACTTACCATCAACTAGAATCAAATCAAAGTGAGCTAATTTTTCTTAAACACTAATCATTTTAAGGCTATTGAACTAAATATAGAGGCAGTTCATTAAATCATTAAAACAGCCTGCAATAATGCTCACAAAGTCATTATAGAGCTATTCCCTAGCCAGAGAAGTAGTGTTGCCTTAAGCACAGTTTAATCAAATTAGATGGTGGGCTATGTCATGGGGTTTCTCCTATTGATATTCATTAAAAATACATGATTTATCACTAATCTCTGTAAGGTATATCCTGCTCTTCCAAATGAATTTTGTAAATGTCAGGGGGGAGGAAAACAGAATAGTTTATTGTTATAAGAATTTAAGTGTGCTGTGATCACATTTACATTCCATATACTGTGTAATTTAGCAACAGATAATAGTTTTAATGTCTTTTAAATTTTTTTGTCCTTAGTTAAAGTGTTAACAAAAATAGAAATCCTTTAGGAATAGCAACTTTAGATTTTAGTACTGCACAGGCATATGAATTAGCTTTAGAATTAATTATAGTTCATCATACAGCTTGCTCTTACAGTTCATCATAAAGTTTCATGCATCCATAGCTGAACAATCTTACATTATGGGGGATTTTGGCTATAGTACTTGTGGCACCTTAGAGACTAACAAATTTATTAGAGCATAAGCTTTCGTGGGCTACAGCCCACTTCTTCGGATGCATATAGAGTGGAACATATATATATATACACACACACATACAGAGAGCATGAACAGGTGGGAGTTGTCTTACCAACTCTGAGAGGCCAATTAAGTAAGAGAAAAAAACTTTTGAAGTGATAATCAAGATAGCTCAGTACAGACAGTTTGATAAGAAGTGTGAGAATACTTACAAGGGGAGATAGATTCAATGTTTGTAATGGCTCAGCCATTCCCAGTCCTTATTCAATCCTGAGTTGATTGTATCTAGTTTGCATATCAATTCCAGCTCAGCAGTCTCTCGTTGGAGTCTGTTTTTGAAGTTTTTCTGTTGTAAGATAGCCACCCGCAGGTCTGTCATTGAATGGCCAGACAGGTTAAAGTGTCCACACAAGCGGTCCATTTCCTGAACACTACTGTGCTAATAAGCGATGGTCACATAAATACCACCCTATACCGGAAACCTACTGACCGCTACACTTACCTACATGCCTCCAGCTTCCATCCAGGACACACCACACGATCCATTGTCTACAGCCAAGCTCTAAAATATAACTGCATTTGCTCCAATCCCTCAGATAGAGACAAGCACCTACAAGATCTCTATCAAGCATTCTTAAAACTACAATACCCACCTGCTGAAGTGGAAAAAAAACAGATTGACAGAGCCAGACGAGTACCCAGAAGTCACCTCCTACAAGACAGGCCCAACAAAGAAAATAACAGAACACCACTAGCTGTCACCTTCAGCCCCCAACTAAAACCTCTCCAGCGCATCATCAGAGATCTACAACCTATTCTGAAAGATGATCCTTTACTCTCACAGATCTTGGGAGACAGACCTGTCCTCGCTTACAGACAACCCCCCAGCCTAAAGCAAATACTCACCAGCAACCACACATCACTGAACAAAAACACTGACCCAGGAACCTATCCTTGTAACAAAGCCTGATGCCAACTCTGTCCACATATCTATTCAAGTGACATCATCATAGGACCTAATCACATCAGCCATACCATCAGGCGCTCGTTCACCTGCACATCTACCAATGTGATGTATGCCGTCATGTGCCAGCAATGCCCCTCTGCCATGTACATTGGCCAAACCGGACAGTCTCTACGCAAAAGAATTAATGGACACAAATCTGACATCAGGAATCCTAATACTCAAAAACCAGTGGGAGAACACTTTAACCTGTCTGGCCATTCAATGACAGACCTGCGGGTGGCTATCTTAAAACAGAAAAACTTCAAAAACAGACTCCAACGAGAGACTGCTGAGCTGGAATTGATATGCAAACTAGATACAATCAACTCAGGATTGAATAAGGACTGGGAATGGCTGAGCCATTACAAACATTGAATCTATCTCCCCTTGTAAGTATTCTCACACTTCTTATCAAACTGTCTGTACT